>NC_139351.1:77044485-77486985 GCF_055883805.1 Amblyomma maculatum
AAAGACTGTTTTAAACAATGGCCCCAAACACCACCTTCTATACCTAGCACTCTGCACTCATTGCAATTTTAATGAATTGAAGAGCCATCCCTACGACGGGACACTGCAAGAAAAAATGCTGACAGCTTTTATATTTAATAAAGGATTGTATATGCTATTTAAGTGGAACATGTTGGCTTGCCAGAGATCCTGTGTATCATGTAAAGTTTCTTTTTTGATAAGGATTTGGGCTCACCATTTGCTTATGTTTTACAAAATAAACGTATTTAAGAGCACGTTGTGACGGTACGCTCTAATCATATGATGTTGTTGAGTGACATTTTGTATTAATTCTTTGTTTATTACAGCCGCAAAATAAACTCTCTTCATTAGTTTCCATTCTACTGTCTCGACAGTAATGGATACGCTCGCTTTGCACCGTCGTGGCTTCATCCCACGATTTCCTATCATCTTTCGCTTTCTTCCCTTGTTCTCCGTTTTTCCCCTCTTCACTTGTACGGTAGCCTGAGTATCACCTAGTTACCCTACCTACTATTCCGTTCGTCTGTTTTTCAGTCTCAGACATTTTTGGCTTTTCGCAAGAGCCCCTTGCACGCCTTCGCATGAAAATTTAAACGACTGTGTGTAAGGACCCAGCGTGTGCCTTCCACTTTGTCGGTTGAGCGTGGTGTCACTGTATGTATGTGTGTATGTGTGTGTGTGTGTGTGTGTGTGTGTTCGTGTGTGCCTATGCGTGTGTGTGTGTGTGCGTGTGTGTGCGTGTGTGTGTCTGTGTGGTTGTGTGTGAGTGGAAGGCTAATATCTCTTTGTCACTCCCTCTACCTGTCTCTGGCTGCTTACCGCGCTCTAAATACCTCAAGCCAACACAAGATATTACAAACCCAAGCAGACTTGCTGAACTGGCGGTAGCTGGTCACAACTGGGCTGCTCGAAATAGGTGGGCAGCACGGCCAGTACCTAAAAGCAAATGATACTTTGAGACTTCGAGGTTTCTCCTCAGACATGCACAATGCCGGTTGCGCGGGGCCTCTTCGTCAGTTCTGGGGCTACTTCGGGAATTGCTGCTGTTCGCGGCGAAGCGCTCAAACATTTTAGTCCCTGCCTTTGAAAGCAGCTGATAAGCAAACGTGGGATGTCATCGGCGCTTATCAGGAGCAATGGTAATTTCTGCGCCCATACTGAGTCAACCCAGAGCGCATATGCCATGGCCGTTCTTGCGCTTCAGTTGAAACTCCCGCAGCCTAGCTCTCAATGCCTAACTGCCATCGAATGTCCGACTGCAAGTATGTCATGACATACTTATACGGCTACGCCTCACTATAATTCACTCGCCCTCACTGCAACCTGAGGCTTCCGAATCGCCGAATGCACCGCCGCGGCTCGGTTCTTGCTGGAGCATCGTCATTTTTCATATTGGGCGCCAAGATATTAGCAGACGACCGCACTTTTTTCTATCACTTTTTTTTCTTTTTCTTCAGAATGCGTAACACGATTCTGTGCTTACGTTACCTTGCACTGTCCTTCTGCACACGTCACTCGTACGTTAGATACTGAGCAAAATGGCGACATTGTCGATAATAGGGTCCCCGCGGTGTTCGTAGCCGGTGGACCGGCGATCGCTATTGCTGCTATCGATGCCGCAGGGTTTTTTAATTAGTTTGTGGCGGAAGCAGCCCCATCAAGAATTGATTCCTGTCCTGCATCTACCGGTACGTCTTGTCTATGGCATTCTCAACAGCACGTTTCAATATTACAATCATCTGGTCGAGAAATTCAATATCCGCAATATTTAGGAGCTATTTACAAATTCTCTGTTTGTTCCTGCCTATCTAGTTGCTTTATGGAGTATAAATATTACAAAATGTGAGCAATACTTGGTTTTCCTAATTGAAAGCGGTTACACAGTCGGAATCTATACATTTTTTTAAAATATAGAAATATTACTATTTAAAGCGCTTTTGATTGGTAGAACGAATTTGGTTTTGCATAATTATATCTGGACAACACCAACAAATTGGAATAGAAAAAAAGCGTAGCAGCACTTTGAAAACACTAAAGAACGCCCGCAAAATATTTCATAGCTATAGAACTTTGACAGGTGAAGTTATGTCCTGCATAAACAAGTATGGCTTCTTGAAAAAACAATTCCAAAGGAAAGAGGGCTTTAAGATTTCAACAAAGCATTTACCTAGAGAACACAAAGCTTTCCTTATGTAAACGTTGCAAAATGCAGCTTAGGGAACTGCAAGTTAACACGTTTCCTTAGAATTCTCTATCACAATATGAAGATCCCTCGCGCTGACTTCAGAAAGTGTCTGCAGTGGAACATTTTTTTTCATGTGCCGATAATGGCAATTGGCCTTAGCGCACCCGGGAGATGTCACGCGCATTACTCAATAAAATAGATTCCCGAGAAGGAAGGCTAGGTAGCTTCTCTAAAACACAATCGAAGCATGCATGTCCTCGATTCTACCACAGCACAGCCACCCGACAGCACGCGGTGCAGTAGCGTTGACCCTATGACACCAACTATTTATGGAGTCACGGTGCAGCTTTGGGAGAAAAGCAAAAACTCATTTTAAAGTATATTTAGGATGAAAGCATTTTTGGACTCATGGTGCGTCGGCAGGAACGGAAGGCTATAGTGATCGCCGCACGAGTCATCAGCAGATGTCCGCCGTATGAAAACTGATTACAGAAGAAAACAGACTGAGTGGTATTAATCTTTTACCTTTATGACTAGGTATGACTGGTAACGACAAAAATTGATTAGAAATAATAAAAATGCTTAGATTTGAGTACTAACAAAGAAAATGTCGCACTCTAAACGCCAATATAGCTAAGAACTTCAACCTCTTAGAAATTACCTAAGTGCTTAATAGTGACCCGTATTGACTAAAATTACGTACTTATGATTTGTAGCAACTAATGGCCACTTGTATTGAATACGAATGACATTATTTGCCCAATATGTCTAACCATAAAAGTTAATTATATTTGCAACGACTATAATGACCTCCTAATGACTTGTAATAGCCAACACGTCTTTGGACAGCTAAATTGATTAGAAATCACTAAACACGCTTTATTATGAATAAATTACCTCAAAATAAATTGTAGGGACCAATATGTCTAACAATGAGTTATAAAAGCTAAAATATATTAGAAATATCTGAGAATGCTCAAAAAAGCGATAATAACGACTAAACAAACTACTATTTCCTTGTAATGACTGAAAATGTTTCGCAATGCCCAGTATATGTAGGGACGACTACAGCTGATTCAAATTGGCCAAAATGGTTGCCAAGAATAGTAATAAGGATAATGACTACTAATGTATGCATTTACAAATAATGACTATCACCTGTCTATCTCACACCACATAATTTCTCCCTGCTTTTTATTCGGGTGCAATGGTTTCTATGAAGGTATACGACATGCGACGCAACCTGCAACAATATATTCTAAGGCCATTCCGACAATCGTGAACGATAGGAGTATTTGTTCGTACATACTTGACATGAACGGCGCGACAGGGAGAGACGTGGACTGAGAACTCCTCCTTGTATGTTCTCTGACTTAATCTCTTCCTGTAATGCCGTTCATGTTAGCCATGCTCTTCCCGAATGAGCTTCCACCATTCAAAGAAAACTGACTGTAGAATACTAGAACTTTATCCACTAGAAATCTTTTCAATGTAGTATATTTTGCAATTTAAATATTTCACGAATCTCACTGGCTTGTTTAACTTTTTTACATTACCTTTTTATAAGTGAACAAACCAGCAGTTATTATTTTGTCTATATGTAAGAAGAAATAATGACTGCCTGTGAAACGCGATCTAGAGACATATTAAGGAATACATTATAGCCGCACGATATATGTAAGTAATTTAATAATATTTCGCATGGCTAAAATAAAGCTTTACGTTTCGCAAAAAGTTGAATTCGTTATTTCATAGTAGTCTGACATGAAACTTTTTTCTTTGCGTCAGCGATAAAACAACGGATTCTTGCAATCAACACCTTTCAGTACAGAACAAAAGTGCGTTCTTCATAGAGTCACTAGATTTTTCCACCTCGCGATAAAAGTGTATTAGACGACAAACACAGATTTGAGGAGCAAATATGAGAATTATTTTACTGTAATAATCTGTTTACTGTGCAAACTCGAAGCTAGGCCGCAAAACGTAACGGCTTTAACAACATTTGCTGAGCTGGCGAGAGAGATACACCATGACCACTGAAGCCGGCCTTTATCACTTTTTACCTATTAAGTTATGCTCCATTTAACAAGCGAAAGGAAATATCTGCCAGCTAAACCAATGTGGAAACAGTGGCACGTGCCTGTAACTATATAACATAAATATGGCCGCACCGTTGTTCCTAGGTATATTTATTGATAAAGAAGTATGAGAGGTTGTCCAGAATGATTACAATCTCTTCTGCTACTCTGCACATGTGAAAGGGAGAAAAAAAAAGATGATCGTAATGGAGGGTGATATCGATGAAGGCAAATGAAAATATACACAGAAACGTCATCGTCGTTACAAGTGCGAGTAAAGTTCCGTTTAATCGTAAAACTGGTAGCCACGAACCGGCTCCCGCGATCATGATCATATCAGGAAAACAGATAACGGAAATATGCGAATAGTAAATAATCGCTCGGCCGACGATGAAACAGAACGTAATATGAAGGCCCAGTGGTTTGGTCGCCTGCCTCGGCTGCGGGAGGTGGATGGTTCGAATCCGCCGCCGGCCACCCAGCCGATAAAAAATGGTACAGGCTTCCCCCGACCTTGCGGCCGGGTTCTTCAGGGGGAGTGCCTGGGAGGAGGCTCTTCATATGCGGCTATGTCCTGGGAAAGCCGACTCGGTGTAGAAAGATGGTGCATATGAATGGCCACAGTTCTTGTCCCGGTATTATAACCCTCAGTGAAGCCGACCCAGATTACGAATACTGGGTTAGTGCTGAGTAGACCCCGGTGAAGTTGATTCCGGTTCGTTGGCGATGAAAGTAGAATAGCCGCAGAGCCTCCTTTTGCTAGTCTCCTTATACTATTCACAACTTTATAACCGCAATTGGAACCAATCAACGGTCAGCATATTGAAGTCCGCAGCATAGCTCTTGCATGTTAAGGGGGCCTGCTCGAAACGAGACATAGTTTTTCACATTCACACGAACACTTCTAAAATTATCTTTTGCTGATCAAAAGCAGCTAGGATCCGCTTTATTACTTCGCTCAAGGAACGACTTTGCACTCTTTATTTGCTTCTGCTCCTGGTCGCGAGAGAAATAGTTATGGGACTAGATATATCATAAAAACACGAAGTCAAGCGCGTCTGCCTCTATAACGTTTTCGGCTGTACCAGCCCCACTTTAATCCTTTATCCTGAGGCTCCATTGAAGACTCTAAATAGAGCCCTGAAAGTGACCCGGGGCACTATTTTTGGCGCATGTGGTCACTGTTCAGCACCACGTTGTTTCTAGACTGGTTTTCAAAAAGGTAACATGTTTGAAATTTCAGACGCCAAGTTTTGATCTGTCGAAATGGCTTTTCGCAGTCAGGTAACAATCACGTGAGCATTAAAACGAATATTTAGTAGTGCTATTCGTGATGCCTGGATTGCATTTATAAGTAACTGCGGATTGAAAACGGAGGTTTAAATGGTAGAGAGTAGAGCACTTACACCTGTATTGCGAATAGGGTGAAAGAAATGCTGACTATATTGCCGCGAAACCTTCAAAACAGTATTTGTTGTTTTTTTTAACAGCCGCCGGCATACAGGCTTATCACTCTGATTCTGTACCGCGTATCAGTTCCGTAATCTTTGTTTGTTACTGCTCGATGCCGCGAGTCACACCTTTATCAGTTTTGTTGTAGCGCAAGACGCACCGAGATCTGTCTCGAAGGTTCCGGCCACTCGGGTGTCTTTCCACAATGTTCCAGCCCGTGCTGGTAGCTGTTTGCGACGTTATCTAGATTGTTCTGTGCAGCCTTTAAATTGAGCGTTGCCGAGTGTGACGGGCATTCTTTGTTCGACGATCGACGAGCACGTTTGTTTCTATCGCCGCCGCCGAGTTGCTTAGTTCTTTTGCGGGCGCAAGTCAGCCCAAATAAAGAGTTTCTTTAGTGCAATCATCGACCCTTCATTTGTGTCGTCGCCCTCGTCACCACTACGTGACATCTGGTGGAGGTGCTGCCTTTGATCCTTCAAGCGAAGACCCAAGCCGTGTTCCTGTCGCCCTGGAAAACCATCCTACAGGTCAACGAGCCAGCCGCCGACTTCAAGGCCTACAACCCGAACACGGTCTGCTGCCTGACCCCACTCGATCTCGGAAGACATCGACCCTCACAATGGCCCAGCCTGCAGCACCGGTTGTTTTCGTTCAACCCCGTGAGCCCCCCTGCTTCCATGGACGACCGGACGAAGATGCAGAAGACTGGATGAACCTTTTCGACCGTGTTGCAGAATTCAATGGCTAGAACGACGCCGCGAAACTCAGGCAAGTCTACTTTGTTCTTCAAGGACATGCCCGAGTTTGGTTCGAAAATCATGAGGCAGCTATGAAGGATTGGGAGACTTTCAAGGAAGCGTTTCTGACTGCCTTTTCAAGCGCCGTCCGAAAGGAAAGAGCCCAGGCCCTCCTTCAGTCAAGATTTCAACTCCCTAACGAGCCTGTCTTGGCGTATGTTGAGGAGATGAAGCGCCTCTTTCGCCGCGCCGACCCAAATATGACCGAAAGTGAGCAAGTCAAACTTTTATTGCGAGGCGTTAAAGAGTCGCTCTTTGCGGGTCTTGTGCGAAATCCGCCAAGAACTGTGGCCGAATTTGAAACGGAGGCGTCTACTATCGAGAAGACGTTGGCCACCCGGATGCGCCAGTACGAGCGACCACTTCACCCGGAATGCTCAACCCACTACCCCAGCGCATCTGCAAGCGGAGAGAACCTTCGGGACCTCATCCGGGAGATCGTGCGAGAGGAGCTCCGCCGACTGATGCCATCATCGCAACAACCGCAGGTGGCGACGCTCGCGGACGTCGTCCGTGAAGAAGTCCAGCAGACGCTGGGCGTTCCTCAAGCGACGGCTGCGACTGTCCCAGCACACGAGGCAACAGCGATGAACTACGCTGGTGCATTACGTCACCCTCCGCCCCGACGTGATGACTTTCCGAACCCTCGCCGCTACCGTCCTGTTCCTGAAAACCGCCCCTTGGCCCCCGCCCGCCAAGCCTACCAACGACCCCCAAACCCCAGGAAGTGCGACGCCTGGAGGACTGCAAACAACCGGCCATTATGCTTCCACTGCGGTGAGGCCGGCCACATTCTGCGCCACTGCCCGTACCGACGAATCGGTCTCCGCGGATTTGCAGTCGACGCTCCACGACCACGCCCAGGTGAACGACCACAAGAAATTGACAACTATCTGCGTAGCGGTGAGATTGCGCCACCAAGCCGTCGGTTCAGATCTCCATCGCCTTACAGGGCCCGCTTTGCGTCGCCAGGCCGTACCTATGATGAGAGTATGCGCGGAAGGTCCCCAAGCCCGCGCAGGGGAAACTAAACAGAGCAACCTTTGGAGGTGAGGTTGCTCAACGACGAAAAGACGAACATCCTCCGCCGCCGACGACCACTAACGACGACGCAGCCATTTCACCGCCGCTCCACACGACGTCATCGACGACTTCACGACCATACTGCAAGCAGACCACGCCGCCCAGCGCAGTAACTACGGTATGCCCCGGCCATGACCTGAAGAAACGACGGAGCCGAGATCGGACACTAAGGCCCACGTGCAATGCGAGGACGCGAACAAGTGACCTTGAAGTTGATATCGACGGCCGCAGAGTCACTGCCCTAGTAGACACCGGAGCTGACTATTCAGTCATCAGCGGACCGTTAGCCTCTCAGCTCAGAAAAGTTACCACCGCTTGGGATGGCCCGCTGATTCGCACCGCAGGTGGTAACCTGATTACTCCATCGGGACGATGCACTGCAAGAATAACCGTAAATGGGCGTACTTACCCCACCAGCTTTGTGGTCTTGCAGCAATGCTCCCGCGACGTGATTTTAGGTATAGACTTCCTAAATGAACATAGGGCTATCATCGACCTGCGATCCAAGCTCATCAAGCTCTCTGCAGACAAAGCCATTCCTGCTACGACGACGTCGATGCAACACATCGCTCTAAACGTCCTCGATGAAGAATTGGCCGTCCCGCCCCGATCAAGCATCGCAGTCTGCGTAGGTAGCGCAAACATCGAAACCGCTGAAGGCATCGTCGAAGGAAATATCCAATTGCTCTTAGAACGAGGTGTCGGTATCGCAAGAGGCATCGCGAAATTCCGGAGAGGTCAAACTCAGGTGCTGGTAACAAACTTCACCGAAGAATACCGGCATCTCAACAAGGGCACGACGATCGCTTTTCTCGACGAATTAGCCGACCTCAAAGATGTATTCGCCCTCCACGACCAAACGCTGGAAGACGCACCGGACCAATTCCGTCAGCCAAAATTTGACATCAACCCGGCATTGACCCACAGCAGGAAAGACCTGATTCTCAGTCTTCTTCTAAGCTACGGGGAGTGCTTCTCGTCATCATCGAAGGTACGACAAACACCACTGTCCAAGCACCGCATTATAACGGACGAACACGCCCGACCTCTGCGCCAAAGCCCTTATCGTGTATCGCCGCGAGAACGGCAGGCCATTCGCGATCAAGTTGAGGAAATGCTGCGTGATGACGTAATCCAGCCATCGAACAGCGCCTGGGCGGCACCAGTCGTTTTGGTCAAGAAGAAAGACAGCACACTTCGCTTCTGCGTTGATTACCGCCGCTTGAATAGCATAACGAAGAAGGATGTCTACCCGCTTCCCCGCATCGACGACACTCTCGACCGACTGTGCAATGCAAGGTACTTCTCATCGATGGACCTGAAGAGCGGATATTGGCAAATTGAGGTCGACGAAAGAGATCGCGAGAAGACCGCATTCATCACACCGGACGGCCTTTATGAGTTCAAGGTGATGCCATTTGGCCTCTGCTCCGCACCAGCCACGTTTCAACGAGTAATGGACACAGTCCTGGCAGGGTTGAAGTGGCAAATTTGTTTGGTATATTTGGACGACGTTGTTGTCTTCTCGTCAAACTTTGAAGACCACCTAAAACGACTACAGACAGTGTTGGAAGCCATCAAGTCCTCGGGACTAACGCTAAAAGCAGAGAAGTGTCACTTCGCCTACGAAGAACTCCGGTTCCTAGGTCACATCGTTAGCAAGGACGGTATTCGCCCAGACCCGGAGAAAACAGCTGCAATCGCACAATTCCCACCGCCTGCCGACAAGAAAGCTGTGCGCCGATTCCTTGGGCTGTGCGCTTATTATCGATGATTTGTCAGAAACTTTTCGCGGATCGCCGAACCGTTGACGCAGCTTACAAAGGCTGACGTACCTTTTAAATGGGAAGCACCGCAAGGAGAAGCCTTCGACGAACTCAAGCGCCGCCTGCAATGCCCTCCCGTACTTGGCCACTTTGATGAAAACGCCGAGACCGAAATTCACACCGACGCGAGCAGTGTGGGCCTAGGAGCCGTTCTCGTCCAGAAGAGTGCCGGACAGGAGAAAGTAATCGCCTACGCTAGCAGGTCACTCACAAAAGCCGAAGTCAATTACTCCACGACCGAGAAGGAGTGCCTTGCAATCATCTGGGCCACTTCTAAGTTTCGTCCATACCTATACGGCCGACCATTCAAGGTGGTAAGCGACCATCACGCGCTCTGCTGGCTGGCTAATTTGAAAGATCCTTCCGGCCGCCTTGCCAGATGGAGCCTACGACTTCAAGAATTTGACATGACTGTAGTCTATAAGTCGGGCCGAAAGCATTCCGACGCAGACTGCTTATCCCGCGCTCCCGTCGATGCTCCCCCGAAGGACGATGACGACGACGCCTTTTTGGGACCGGTAAGCGCCAGCAGTTTCGCAGAACAACAGCGATCAGACCCTGAGCTGAAAGCGCTAGCCGATTACTTGGAAGGAAAGACCGCTTCCCCTCCTGGTGTGTTCAGGCGACATTTATCATCCTTCACGTTAAGCAATGGCCTCCTCGTGAAGAAGAACTTCGCACCCAACAAGACCGCGCAGCTTCTCGTAGTGCCTAAAACCCTTCGGCAAGAAATTCTGCAGGCGTTGCACGATGAGCCCACAGCAGGCCACCTCGGATTTGCGCGCACGTTGCGTCGAATCCAAGAGAAATATTACTGGCCGCGACTGCCTGCCGAAGTTGCCCACTACGTGAAGACGTGTCGTGAGTGCCAACGACGCAAGACGCCGCCGACCAGACCAGCAGGACTACTAAACCCGATTCCGCCCCCAATCCTGCCCTTTCAGCAAATTGGGATGGATCTCCTCGGCCCCTTTCCATCTTCGTCTATGGGTAACAAGTGGATCATCGTGGCCACTGACTACCTTACCCGTTACGCCGAAGCAAGAGCACTACCAAATGGTACCGCGGCAGAAGTCGCCAAATTTTTTGTCGAACAAATTCTCTTGCGACACGGCGCCCCAGAAGTGCTCATAACGGACAGGGGAACGGCGTTTACGGCAGAGTTGACGCAAGCCATCCTGGAATATAGTCACACAAGCCATCGACGAACAACTGCGTACCATCCCCAGACCAATGGCCTCACGGAGCGCCTGAACAAAACGATCGCGGACATGATCGCTATGTACGTCGACGCTGAACACAAGACCTGGGACACCATCTTGCCGTACGTGATCTTCGCGTATAACACGGCAGTCCAGGAGACGACCAGAGCGACCCCGTTTAAGCTTGTGTACGGCAGGAAGCCCACGACGACGCTCGACGCAATGCTGCCGCACGTAACCAGCGAAGACAACCTTGACGTCGCCGCCTACCTGCAGCGTGCGGAGGAAGCCCGACGACTCGCACGGCTGCGTATTAAAGACCAACAGCGCACCGACAGACGACGATACAATTTACGACGACGCCACGCAGAGTACAATCCAGGAGACCAAGTGTGGGTTTGGACACCAATTCGCCGTCGCGGATTAAGTGAAAAGTTGTTGCGTCGATACTTTGGGCCATACAAAATCCTTCGCCGCGTCGGACCACTGGACTATGAAGTCATTCCCGACGGAACGGCAGCATCACAAAGGCGACGCGCACGCCAAGAAATTGTACATGTTGTACGACTGAAGCCATATTACGCGCGTTAAAGAATCCGTGGTGTTTAAACTTTGCAGTGTTTAAGTTTCTTTGTTTTGGAACATCGAGGCGATGTTTTTTTTAAGGGGGGAGTAATGCCGCGAAACCTTCAAAACAGTATTTGTTGTTTTTTTTAACAGCCGCCGGCATACAGGCTTATCACTCTGATTCTGTACCGCGTATCAGTTCCGTAATCTTTGTTTGTTACTGCTCGATGCCGCGAGTCACACCTTTATCAGTTTTGTTGTAGCGCAAGACGCACCGAGATCTGTCTCGAAGGTTCCGGCCACTCGGGTGTCTTTCCACAATGTTCCAGCCCGTGCTGGTAGCTGTTTGCGACGTTATCTAGATTGTTCTGTGCAGCCTTTAAATTGAGCGTTGCCGAGTGTGACGGGCATTCTTTGTTCGACGATCGACGAGCACGTTTGTTTCTATCGCCGCCGCCGAGTTGCTTAGTTCTTTTGCGGGCGCAAGTCAGCCCAAATAAAGAGTTTCTTTAGTGCAATCATCGACCCTTCATTTGTGTCGTCGCCCTCGTCACCACTACGTGACAATATCAAGACCCGCCTTCTGAAATATTACTCGCTAACGTAGTGTTGTGGTAAATACGTCATGCCTAACCACAAATTGATGACGTCAAAATCACTTTAACGTAAAAGTTGTGCTGCCAGTGATGTAAGTGAGTGAAGTTAGGCGCTCCATTTCGGATCACTTGAGGTGACTGCATAAAAACATGGCGAATTCGACGCGGAATATAGGCGGGTGTTAGCTTCATCGCAGTTTGGTAGAAAGTTTTGTGGGTGACAAAGTCAGCTGAGACATCTTGTTTCAATTGCGAAAAACGCTGAAACGCCGTAATAAGGGTAATTTTCAGCTGCGCAGCTTTTTAGAGGATTAATAATGAAGTCGCAAATTTACAGCCCCACGAGGGTCCTAGCTGCCCTCCAACGCACACACTACGCCCTCACAGAGAAACCATCGTATCCGCCATATTTGCCAAGCGCCGCAATGGCGGCCTGCCAACTGAAGCTGTTGATCTGCGCTAGACGAGTCCTTTCAGAAAGGTCTGCGACGCTTTATAGTTATCTCTTTGGATGGTTCTTGCTTACAACCTAAAGGATAATATGGTGGTGAAATGGCTGTGCAGAAACTTCATGCGACAGGTAAGGAGGGGTAACCAAATACTGACTTAAACATCGTTGCTATATCACTGCCTTCTATGTCTAGCTCTATGCACTCACTGCAATATTAATAAAATTAAGAGGCTTTCCTACGATTGTTAAATTTATGCTTCTCTGTTTCCAGTAAACGTTGTGTACTTGCTCGACAAACCTGCCCTCCGATGTTTGAATTTTCGCTACAAATGTTCAGCAAAACTTTCCTTTTTCTCAATTCATATTTTGGCAAATTGTGTAAACAAATGATATATGCTTATTCGGTATAAGCTTAACTAAACCTAACGGGGTCCTTCCTTTACGCCGCAGGAAAAATGAATGCAAATTTTTGTATACCTAGTTTCACGTGTAGCTTCTTTCCTTCCTTCACCAATACAAAGACGGCTTTGTCCAATGAGCGTCTCCCTGGTTCATTACACCGCAAGAATGCGTTCTTCAAAGCTTCAATAGAGTGGCCACTTGGCGGTGAAAGGTAGTAGGCGACTCGGAAATCGACTCGAGGGGTAATAATATTACACTTTTTTTGCTGGAACTACTAATTGGGCCAGTTGGAAGAAATTCGTATCAAAAGAGCAGTAAACAGAGACGATATAAGATGAAAGGGGCTTCTTGGCGTCGATCCTTATTTCGTCCGTCGACAGCGTGCGCTGCTCTGTTGATATGACCTATGAAGGCGAAAACCTTATTTGCCTCATCAGAGCGAACCGGAAGTATGCGTCCTCACGAGCTGTTCGATGCATCTATAAGTGAATAAAAGAAATAACTTCGAAGCAGTATGCGGACCGGCAGTAGTCGAGGTGTACAAAACCAGCCGATATCGGCCGTAGAACATGTTTGAGCCTAATACGATGTCTTCGACTTAAGCAATTATGACTAAAATCTAACCACGGTGAATCGATGTTGACTCTATGACTCGGGGCTTCCATAATGCAAGATAAACTTGGCAACATGCCGTTTAGCAAAAACACGAACTGCTAAGATCTCGAAATATAAGATAAAGCTTGTTTCATAAAAATGCACCAGTAGTAAATTATCGCTTTGCTGAAGATAAAAGACAGTGGGACGTGAAAAGCTTTCACCGCAGCCGTGGCCCAGTGGTTTGGTCGCCCGCCTCGGTTTCGGGAGGTGCGGTGTTCGAGGTTCGATCCCCACCGCCGGCCACCCAACCGGTAAAAACTGGGTACAGGCTTCCCCCGACCTGGCGATCGGTTTATTCAGGGGGAACGCCTGGGAGGAGGCTCCTAAAGTATACGGGCCACAGACCCGATTTACAAATTCGCTATCATGATTTCAGTACCGGTGTATCTTAAAAAGCTGGGGAAACAGTTCACAGCCGGTGTATGTCTTAAAAAGCTGGTGTAATGAGTATAGTGCCGGTGTATATCTTAAAAAGCCGGTTTGATGAGTGCAGGCTCGGTGTACGTATCCGACGTTAATTATCGTAGTTATTCCCGACCAGGTTACTACAAGCCATATAAAAACAAAACCTGTTCGTACCTTTGCGGTACGGACAGTTGCGGAGCCTCCTTTTTGAATGTGTTTCATGTGTTTGCCCTCTAGTGCACATACCTCTTATCCTAACGGTTTCTTGAACGCCTGCACCACTGGGGAGCGGGCCGTCCTGGTAAGCATAGTATGCATTCTCGCGTTATCGGTTTTCGAGTTGGTTTCTTCTTTTTTTTTTCATTTCTTTGTCGTAATTTTATTCTGAACCTTTTCTCAATTTCTGGTTTTCCCCGATAGAGACTTGCCTTGCTTTTAGTGTCGTCTTAATGGAAGCCCTTTGCGTACGCAACATTCGTCGGCTCTTCACTGTCTCTTCTATCCCTTCCCTCCCTTCCCCCCTTTGTTTTCTTTATATATACATATATATATATATATATATATATCTGTCCCTCGTTGTTGAATTACCGACCATTCATCAACGGGAGTGTTTCGGCCTTTCAATCAGGTCAGTGATGTGTGTTTCTCCAAAGACAGAGCGCGAGAATTCCTTCTCCTTCTCTTAACTGTGGCGCAAAATGCGGACTTATTCTCCTTTCTCAAATCTAGCCTGAAGAAGGACAGTCCACCATCCTAAACGGTTGTAAGAAGAAAATAGATAACCGGGAAAGCTGTGTAACATCCCGTTGGAATTTCCCTTGCCCATTAGCCACAAGCAAACCATGTGTACATATATACAGGGAAAAAGGCCTAAGTTCCCAAAGCATTTTTAAGAATCATCATCATCATCATCAGCCTGATTATACCCACTGCAGGGCGAAGGCCTCTCCCATATTTCTCCACTTAACCCGGTCATTTTTAAGAAGAACGGAACAAATTTGTTTTATCCCCATGTTCTTGAAAGAGTTCACTATTTCACACGAGCGGATACACTCCAGGCTGTTGTTAACTATTCAGGGACACAGGGGTGGTATTCAGCAGCAAAAGACCTTCTTTTTCATGAACCAAGAAAGAGGTACTCAACAGCATTCCGCGAATAATCAACGTGGTTATAACAATGCTAGAGCCAGCAAACCAGAATTCTTCTGGGGCAAGGAAGTTAACCATTTATTAGGGGAAACCTATTATTTATTACCACACCGAAAAGTTAAAGATCAGAGCTGTAGAAACATTGCATAATAGTGTCGCCTTAATCACTCCATTCGGCTCACTCACTGTCAAGGTAAAAAAAAAAAATTCCGCGACTCAAACCATTGTCCTCATTGACGACAGAGGGGTAAACAATGTTGAATTCTGAAGCTCCTGTGAAGGCAAGAGCCGATCTTTCGTCCTCACAAGGTGGATAATTTGCAAACGCTGTCTTAATCTAATGATCAATTTTATAGCTTTTCGGCAATTTTAACCTGTAGATTTTCAATGGCATTTTCGTTGTCCGATCAAATCCTTCTTTATTTTCGCCTGAACAAAATCTTGATCGCGTAACACTCAAATGTTTACAAAAGCTCTCAGCCGTCGAAATGTAATTTGTTTGAAATATTTATGCCTCTAACGCTGTTCGAAGGCTACATATGTTTGGTTACAACGACAAACTTACAGCCCGATTATCGCAAGAAACCTGTCGTTTCGAAATCATTCCTTATAAAGCGAAAGGCTATGTGGACATAACTGGTTCAGGCGAACCAAGAATGTTCACTGCTCAGTACTGTTCACAATATTTCTTACTGCGTATGGACGTGCATATGATAATAAAACATCTAATCATGAAGTCCACACTTTATCCGTGTATTCGGTTGGTAAAAGTAACAGTTACTAAATGTACTTCATTACTGAATGTGTGAGACAATCAGCTTGGCAGATATGCACACATTAACCTTCAGTCTCCGCACTATATATTCTGCAACAATTTGTAGACAACAATTGTCACACCAAGATACGTTCTAATATCCTGCAACTAGAACGCTGCAACAGTAAGAATACGCAGTTTATAACTACTGGGAAAACATCACGTTCTTTATTGTTTAACTTCAGCTTCTGTCGATACGGAATCAACTGGCGCGTGTAGTTTAATATAGTTCTTTCTCTGCAACTCACAAGTACTCTCTTCTTAAAGAAATAAACATAAATTCCTGATACACTTCCGAGAAAAACAAAGATCTGGACTATGATGTGCAGCACCTAGAAAGCGGATTCAAGTTTGCTGTCATTGAGCCACATGATCATTGGCTCTGCGTCCCCGCAGACTGCTTCGCCGAAATGGTTGACACTTGTACCACTGAAGGGTTGTCTAAAGGTAATTCAAATTTTTACACGCGCTGCGCAGCCGCAGTCAGCACCGCCCCCCCCCCCCCCCATCCAAAACATTCCGAAGGACTGAAATGACTGCCGTCGTCGAGGCGCCGCGTATATGGGAGGGTTGAATTGCTCTCAGTAAACGGTCTGTACCAAGTGTGGTCTGCATAGTTATTGAGTTGCAGTTCGCATAATACAGTATTACGGTAGTAATTTTGCATTGTTCACGTCTAGTAAATCAATTACAAAATTTTAGCACATATAGTTGGTTTATTTTTTTTTTTTGCTTTTAGCTTCCGTATGAAATTTCACTTTTTTGTCCTTAAAGCAGGCTTGCATTCGTTGAATTTTTTATATGATGCGTATGTTTTGACCAAAACATTATTGATTTCCTTGAAACACAATCAATATTTAGCCTAATTTCCTGGTATATTTATAATGTTGAAAAAAAGAAATAATTTCCCAAAGTGTCTTTATAAAAACCCGAATAATTTTGTTCACGTGCTCATCACTGAGTTCAGCGCTATATTTCTCAGGAGTAGCTTCACAAGAGACTGTCTTAAACACTTCGGTGCCACAACGGGTGGCATTTAATCAGTTAATACATTCCCCGTTTGCTAAGCAAGGAATGTTTGTACGACAATGCGTCACGCGAAAAATTATTGCAGTGATGAGAATGCCGGAGGCGACACCTGAGCATGCTTGCGCGCACTGAAGTGAATTGTTTACCTTGCGGACTTGCGTCCACAAACTAAGCAAGTCGGCGACACCGGTCACAAGCGAACTCTGTTATTTGTAAGCACTGACATCATTTCGGTCTAACTGACGCGAAATGCCACGCTGTGAAGACAGCTTCCACGATAAAGAAAAAGCTAGGTAATATAACCATGTATACAGAACACGATGGAACCGAGCTTGGCTACGGTAAGACACAATAAATCTGGGCATAAGTAGCATTGCAAAGTCAATGGTGCTTGCAGATCCGAGTGCTAGTGATAGTGAAAATATAAACAACACTTCATTTCAACATTAATGCAAGATCTTATCGCACAAAGCAAGATAAAGGACCGTACAAGATGGTCATTCCCTCACCGCAGCCGTGGCCCAGTGGCTTGGTCACCTGCCTCGGCTTCGGGAGGTGGCAAGTTCGAAACCCACCGCCGGCCACCCAACCGGTAAACAATGGGTACAGGCTTCCCCCGACCTGGCGGCCGGTTCTCTCAGGGGGAGCGCCTGGGAGGAGGCTCTTCATCTCCCGCTGTGGCCCGAGAGCCATCCACACCGTTTCGAACACCGTCTGCAAAGGCGGTTTGGGTGTGTGTTTGTGTGTGTGACGTCCATGTGTTTGTCTTTCTGTGTTGCCCTCCTCTAGAGGGATGCCCAGGCATCAATGCCGGGGTTACCACGAATGGATACCTGTGAAGTGGCGCCATGTCCTGTGTTCTGGCGGTAACGACGGACGCCGAGCCTCCTTTTTCTGCCATTGATAAATGAATAATTGCGGTACATCAAAGTTCATTAACTGCAAATTTTTACTAAGAAAACAAAGTAATTAAAATAGATACAACGCTATTTTCAATGACAAATAAAGTAAAATAATATTTTCTTTTATGATTTGTATCCCAAATTTACTTTAATGACGGGCTGAGGAAGGAATGGACCTTTGCGTATATCTGCACTTCGGTCTAAAAAATGAAAAGCTTCTAAGTAATCAGAAAATTCAAGTTAAAGCGTTATGGCACTCTTGGGCACCTTTGTGTTGAAGTCCCTTTCGACGTGTTTTTCCGCATTGGTTGCCGATCTAGCGCTGTGATGGCATGGAGCTTGAGAAACAACGCTAAATGTCGCCCATGGTGCTTTTTCTCCTGCAGAAAACACAAAACAGAGACTGTGAGGACCTATTAATTTTTCCTGGGTCACCAAAACGTTCACTTCAAAGTATAATCGCTGGCAGAACGTTTAAACTATTTTCCAGCTACAGCATGGCGACGACACCACGTAAGAGCTTTGAATTTCTCAAAGGAGGGTATCATTTAGAGAAAAATTGCCTAATTTTGATTTTTTATGCACGCATGCGATCTAATGCACCAGCGTTTCAGCCTGCAAAGGGAAGAAATTGAATCAAGCTGTGTTGCCCACAATGCACCAATCTAAGGTCTCACTTCCACAACGTGCAGAATTAAGTCGGCATCGGTGAGCGCCGTTCGTCCACCTAAAACTTGGATATTAGCTCCAATCAATTATTTTATAATTTGATGGCAAGTAAAGTCTTATTACATCGCCCTCCACGATAGATCACAGACCATGCCAATTCTGACACACCGAAAATTTCCGAGGCCTAAAATAGCTTCCCGGAAGCAATATTTTTACCAGTTAACAGCGTTGTTTTTAGACCAGCGAGTTTTGAAAACAGGCTTCTTGACATAAAGTTATATTTGGTTCTCAGTTTTACACCCCAGCCTTTTTATGCATTTCGGACAATCGGCACAATAGCTACAGAAACACCGTTAAAGCAAATTTTGGAAAATTTTAATAAGGACGGTTACAGAACAGCATCAACAAAACAGTAAAAAAGGACCTCCATTTATTAAACAAGAAAGCAGCAATTTCGAAAGTATTGCGTACTCGCGAATGTATTTCTAACCATTATCCTATTGCGTGCTTTTTGCGTCTTGCCGTTGCTTTGAGCAAGCTTGTGGACACACATTTCTGTCTGAGCCATCTAAATAAATCAACTGCTCGAATAGTGTTTAAATAAAGTATCCCTTCAAATCTGCATTTTGTACACCTTCTAGAAGAGTAGTCTATATTTGATTTGACAAATAAAATAATGTTTTTGAACATTCTCTGGCGTGTGTAGCTTCCACAAGCAGGAACGAGTTCTCACCGTTGATGAATTATAACAATAAATGAACGAAATTTATATATGCGAACTATTATGTATATAATGCAGCGTATAATTCTCTTCCAATATAGCTTGCAGCGCTATTGTTAAATTTATCCTTCTGTGCTTACGGTAAACGTTTTGTGTTTTTCTAAATATGCCCTCCGATATTTCATTTGTCGGTTGAATTTGTAAAGCCACATTTTATTTGTCTGTCAATGCACATTTAGGCCAATAACATAAACGACCGATATATAGTTGATTCACTGAACATTTTACGAAGCCTAACACTCCAGCCATATTCCAGAAAAATATAAATGCAAATTTTCATACACCAAGTTTCACATGTAGTTTCTTTAATGCCTTCAGCAATGCAACGACTGCATTGTGCAGTGTGCATCTAACTGGTCCATTACCCTACCGCGAGCATGCGTTTTTGAAAGCTTGGATATATGTATTGTTACTTGGCTGTGAAAATGATGTAGCTGCCACGCAGATAGACTGGCGTGAACCTAATATTAACACTTTCGTTTGAAGAAAGAGGTAATTGGGCTAGTTGGCAGAGATTCACATCAACAGCGCAGCGCGAAGAGACGACAGACGAGAAATGGGGCGTCTTGGAGTCGATCCGTCGACTGTGTGCGGTGCACTGTTGATATACGGTTTTTAAGGCGAATGCCTTACTTGCCTCATAAGTGCGGACAGGAAGTATGCGTCCTTATGAGGTGCTTGCTGCGTCTATAAATGAATTAATGAAAAAGAAACTTCTGACCAGTATGCTCTCCGGAAGTAGTCGAGCTACTCAATGCCCGCCGATCTCCGCCTCAGGAAGCAATAAGCCTATAGTACGATGTCTTCGAGTTATGCAAATAAAACCAAAATTTACCTAGTAAAACAATGTTGAGTCAGTGACACGGGGCTCTGATAATGTGTGATAAACTTGGCAGCATCTCGTTTTGCAAAAAAAAGCTGTGGTACCTTAAATCGGCTGCTAGGATATCGCAATATAAGATAAGGTCGGTTTTATGAAAATACACAAGAAGAAAATTATCGCTTTGTTCAATATAAAAGAGAGTGGAATGTGAACAACTTCCACCGAAGCCGTGGCCCAGTGGTTTGGTCGCCCGTCTCGGCTGCGGAAAGTGCGAGGTTCGAGGTTCGATTCGCACCGCCGGCCACCCAACCAGTAAAAAATGGGTACAGGCTTCCCCAGACCTGGCGACCGGTCTTCTAAGGGGGAGAGCCTGTGAGGAGGCTCGTTATATTCTATGGCCTACGGGCCACCGACTCCGATTTCATTTATTCCGGTTTCATCTGTTCCTGTTTCATCTGTTCAGTCCAGTGTATGTCCTCAATCGCTCGTTTCATACTTGCAGTCCCGGTGTACGTCTCCGATGTTAATTATCCCAGTGATTCTCTACCAGTTCACCAACAGCCACATAGATTAGTGTTCATACCCCTTGCGGGAACGACATTCGCGGAGCCTCCTTTTGCTTTACTTTTCATTTTTTAGACAATATAACAAAGTATTCAAATTACGTCACTATACAGGACATATATTCTGCAGTGGAAGCCGGAACAGGAGGAAACAAGACGATTAAATCTGATCTCCGCGTTTCGCTGAGCCATCTGCGCCACAAAAATGTGGCAGCGTAGATAGTGGGTGAGAAATTTGTGAATACAGTTTGTGGCGTAAACCGAAGCTGGAAAGTGAATTTAGAAGAAAAAACAATGCTGGGAAGAAATGAGTGCCTTAAAAAGCACCCGCGTCTCGTATAAGAAAGAAAAACGTATTTCGCGAAAATTTTCCGCCGCCTGTTTGCGTAAGCGCTTGGTGTCAAGCTGAGATGATGGCCAAATAATCTGTTACGTTTACCAGCGACAATTGAAGAGTGAAAGCACGCATTTTATCGTTATGTAGTGGCGATAGCAGAACGTTAAACACGCAAAAGAAAATTGAATGGAGATTGTAAGAGTCCTTGCCTCCCTCAACGATAGTAAATCAAAGCAAGCACTGTGATTTAAAATTACGGACTATATTTTTGTTACCAAAGGAGGAGGAAGATGAGGCGGAAAGGCCGGGAGGTTAACCCGTAAAAGCAACCGGTTTGCTATCCTGCACTGCAAGGAGTTGAGTGGATATAAAAGTTGTGAGAGAGGGATGGGTGAAGTTAGTACAGTTACATCACAGACATGCCACATCACATCACCTCACAGTCATATCACTTCACATAGCAGCAAACTCAAAGCTTTCTATTATGCTTGTGGTTTTCATAAAGCGAGCAGTGCCTGGGAGGCCTTCACCGCAGTTTCTGACTCATCGCCTTAGCATTAACTGGTACATTTGTGACCGGCAGAAAAAGATACGTATAACCGCGGTGGATTAGTACTCTCGTACGATGAACATCTGAAACCCGCCGCCATTCGATCGCAGCCAACACCAGACACCCCAAGCGCTTTAGCTTTCCAGCCTAGTAACCCTCACGAAAGCAACCTAGAAATTATGGCATCATTGCTTCTGATTTCTCACGTAAGTGCAGCAATATTTGGCCATGTGACCCTTTCACCATCGGCCTCTCGATGTCGACTGTTGAAGGCGCGCTGGCACCCGGCTGTAAGGTGCTGCTCAGTCGCTATGAGTGGGGACAACGAGCTTGTAGATAGTACACAAACGTCATGCAATTGCATATTGTCACGCGGTAGTGCCAATCCTGTAGGCCATAAATTGTAGTTGTAGCACTAGAATGAACTCTTTATTATACCCACTTTATAAGTACTATTTGAAATGCATCTCTTGATTATTTTTTCCTCTTGCATCTATTCTTTGAATGATGTAATTGCTGTTTTGTTGCAAACTTGTATCCATATTGTCCAATAATAGTTGATTTTTCGCATGTACAAATCTGTACCGGAAAGTTTGTGTATATTATTATTTTTCATTGTACTGTCCTATGCATGGTAGGCCACCATTCCTTGCCTTGTACATTGGGCACCTGGGTCTTGTCAAGCTGACTTGGCGGCTTTTAGCCCAGGTGACCCATCAGAAGCTTTCTGAAAAATAAATTGAATTGAGTCTGCAAAGGGAACTATAGCTACTCGGTGGCGGTGATAGTAACAAACCTGGCCGGCGGTCGTCGAACATATAATGCCGCTTCATTCTTCAATGAACAATTCAAAGGTGGCGAAGTAGCATCTAGATAAAATCGCGGACGATGACTTGCATGACCTGTAACATTGTAGAAACTAAAGCGCGGGGCTGGAACCATTAGAGATACATCACGAAGCATGTTACGCAAAGTAGGAAATGATAATCCTGCGTCTCGTGAAAACGATAATGAACCACAAAGCATACATACTAGTAATCGATCCATGCAATACACCAAATGTGATAAGGCCACATGCCGGCTGCTGCTGAAAACAGTAAATAGAGGTTGAAATAGTTCGGAGCAATATATTAAGCGCCGAAGCTAATTATTTACTATGTCTTTCTTACTATCAGCATTGGTTAGAATACCTCGACAAACCTCTGAGCCGTCGATACGTAATTTCTTTCGCAATATTTCTGTCTCTGACGCTCTTCGAAGGCTTCATAGTTTTGGTTACAACGACAAACTTACAGCCCGATTATCGCAAGAAACCTGTCGTTTCGAAATCATTCCTTATAAAGCGAAAGGCTATTTGGACATCTGGTTCAGGCGCACCAAGAATGTTCACCGCTCAGTACTGTTCCCAATATTTCTTACTGCGTATGGACGTGCATATGATAATAAAGCATCTAATCAAGAAGTCCGTACAATAATCGTGTATTAGGTTGGTAAAAGTAACAGTTACTAAATGTACTTCATTAGTGAAATTAAAAAGCAATCAGCTTCACAGACATGCCCACTATAACCTTCAATCTCCGCACAATATATTCTGCAAGAATTCATAGACAACAATTGTCGCACCAAGATACGTTCTAATATCCTGCGACTAGAACGCTGCAACAGTAAGAATACGCAGTTTATCAGTTCAGTTTAGTCGTTCAGTCGTGCCCGACTCTTCGTGACCCTATGGACCATGTCACGCCACGCTTTCCGGTCTCTCACTATCTTCCTAACATCACATAACTTCATCTGCAGTGCCTCGAGGATGCCATCTAACCAACGCGTTCGCTGCCTACCCCTTCTCCGGAGACCCTCAACCTTTCCCAACATCAAATCTTTCTCCAGCGACTCCTCTCTTCTCATCACATGACCAAAGTAGCTGAGCTTTAATATTAAAATTTGACCCTCCAATGAGCAGTCAGGGTTTATGGTCGACAATATCGACTGATTTGAACTTCTGGCAGTCCAAGGAACTCTCAAGAGTCTTCGCCAGCACTGCAATTCAAACGCTTCAATTCTTCGGCGTCAGCCTTTTTCACAGTCCAACTCTCGCATCCATACATCACAACTGGAAAGACCATAGCACGAGTTATACGGATCTTGGTTGGCAGACTAATGTCTCTGCTCTTTACTAGGCGGTCAAGGCTAACCATTGCTCTCTTTCCCAGAAGCAGGCGTCTCCTAATTTTATGGCTGCAGTCTCCTTACGAGGTAATCTTGGAGCCCAAAAACAGAAAATCTGTCACAGCTTCCACTTCTTGTCCATTGATGCTCCAGGACTTGATAGGGCAAGACGCCATGATCTTTGTCTTTTTAATGTTTATAACGCAGTTTATAACTACTGTTCACGTTCGCCATTGTCAAACTTCAGCTTCTGTCGACGCGGAATTAGCTGGCGCGTGTAGTTTAATAGAGTCCTTTCTCTGCAACTCACAAGTGCTCTCTTCTCACAGAAATAAACATAAATTCCTGATACACTTGCGAGAAAAACAGAGACCTAGACCATGATGTGCACCACCTGGAAAGCGGCTTGAAGTTTGCCGCCAATGGGCCACATGATAATTGGCTCTGCGTCCCCGCAAACCGCTTCGACAATATGGTTGGCACTTGTACCAATGAAGGGTTGTCTAAAATTAATTCAAATTTTTACACGCGGTGGGCAGCAGCCGTCAGCACGGCCCCCCAAAACATTCCGAAGGACTGAAATGACGGCCGTCTTCGAGGCGCCACCTATATGTAAGGGCTGAATTGCTATCAGTAAACGGTCTGTACGAAGTGTGGTCTGCATAGGTATTGAGTTGCAGTTCGCATAATACGGTAGTAATATGGCAGTAATTTTGCATTGTTCACGCCTAGTAAAACAATTACGAAATTTTAGCGCATATATTTGATTGATTTTGTTTTTGCTTTTAGCTTCCGTACGAAATTTAATTTTTGTGTTTTTAAAGCAGGCTCGCATTCGGTGAATATTTTATATCATGCGCATTTTTTGAACAAAACATTATTGATGTCCTTGAAATACAATCAATTTTAGGTTAATTTTCTGGTACATGTAATATTATCGAACAAAAGAAATAATTTCCTAAAGCGTTTTTACAAAAAAAAAAAACGAATATTTTGGTTCAGGTGCTTATGACTGAATTCAGCGCTGTATTTCGCAGACGTAGCTCCGCAAGAGGCTGTCGTAAGCACTTCGGTGCCACAACGGGTGGCATTAATCATTTAATGCAGTCCTCGTTAGCTAAGCAAGGAATGTTTGTACTACAATGCATCACGCGATAAATTATTGCAGTGATGAGAACGCCGGAGGCGACACCTGAGCATGATTGCGCGCACTGAATTGAATAGTTTACCGGGCGAACGTGCGTCCACAAACTAGCAGTCGGCGACACTGGTCACAAGCGAACTCTGTTATTGGTAAGCACAGACAGCATTTCGGTCTAAGTGGCTCGAATGTCATACTGTGAAAAAAGCTTACACGATAAAGTGAAAGGTAAGTAATATGACCATGTATACAGATCACGATGCAACCGAGCTTAGATACGATAAGATAGTGTAAATCTCGGCGTATGCAGCATTGGAAAGTCAATTGTGTTTGCCAGTCCGGGCCCTAGTGATAGTGAAAATATAAACAACAATTCATTTCAACATGGACCCAAAATCTTATCGCACAATGAAAGATAAAGGACCATACAAGGTGCTCATTCCCTCACCGCAGCCGTGGCCCAGTGGCTTGGTCGCCCGCCTCGGCTTCGGCAGGTGGCAGGTTCGAAACCCACCGCCGGCCACCCAACCGGTAAAAAATGGGTACAGGCTTCCCCCGACCTGGCGGCCGGTTCTCTCAGGGGGAGCGCCTGGGAGGAGGCTCTTCATCTCCCGCTGTGGCCCGAGAGCCATCCACACCGTTTCGAACACCGTCTGCAAAGGCGGTTTGGTTGTGTGTTTGTGTGTGTGACGTCCATGCGTTTGTCTTTCTCTGTTGCCCTCCTCTAAGAGGGATGCCCAGGCATCAATGCCGGGGTTACCAGGAATGGATACCTGTGAAGTGGCGCCATGTCCTGTGTTCTGGCGGGAACGACGGACGCCGAGCCTCCTTTTGCTCCTTTTTCTACCATTGATAACTGAATAATTGCGGTACATCAAAGTTCATTCACTGCAAATATTTACTAAGGAAACAAAGTAAGTAAAATTGATACAAAGCTATTTTCAATGACAAATAAAGTAAAATAATATTTTCTTTTATGATTTGTATCACAAATTTATTTTAATGATGGACTGAGCAAGGAATAGATCTTTGCATATAACTGCACCTCGGTCTAAAAAATGAAAAGCTCCAAAGTAATCAGAAAATTCAAGTTAAGGCGTTATGACACTCTTGGGCACCTTTGCGTTGAAGTCCCTTTCGACGTTTTTTCCGCATTGGTTGCCGATCTAGCGCTGTGATGACATGGAGCTTGCGAAACAACGCTAAATGTCGCCCATGGTGCTTTTTCTCCTGCTGAAAAAACAAAACAGAGACTGTGAGGACCTATCAATTTTTCCTGGGTCACCAAAACGTTACCTTCAAAGCCTAATTGCAGGCAGAACGTTTAAACTATTTTCCAGCAACAGCATGGCGACGACACTCTCGTAAGAGCTTTGAATCTCTCATAGGAGGGTATCATTAGAGAGAAATTGCCTAATTTTGCCTTTTTTATGCACGCATGCGATCTATTGCACCAGCGTTTCAGCCTGCAAAGGGAAGAAACTGAATCAAGCTGTGTTGCCCACAATGCACCAATCTGAGGTCTCACTTCCAAAACGTGCAGAATTAAGTCGGCATCGCTTAGCGCCGTTTGTGCCCCTAAAACTTGGATATTAGCTCCAATCAAATATTTTATAATTTGATGGCAAATAAAGTATTATTACATCGCCCTCCACGATAGATCACAAACCATGCCAATTCTGACACCCCGAAAATTTCAGAGGCCTAAAATAGCTTCCCGGAAGCAATATTTTTACCAGTTAACAGCGTTGCTTTTAGACCAGCGAGTTTTGAAAACAGGCTTCATGACATAAATTATATTGGGTTCTCAGTTTTACACCCCAGCCTTCTTATGCATTTCGGAAAATCGCCACAATAGCCACAGAAACACCGGTAAAGCAAATTTTGGAAGATTTTATTAAGGCCGGTTACAGAACAGCACTAATAAAGCAGGACGAAAGGGCCTCCATTTTTTTTAACAAAAAAAGCGGCAATTTAGGAAGAATTGCGTACGCGCGGCTGTATTTCTAACCATCATCCTATTGCGTGCTTTTTGCGTCTTGCTGTTGCTTTGAGCAAGCTTGTGGACACACATTTGTGTCTGAGCCATCTAAATAAATAAACTGCTCGAATAGTGTTTAAATAAAATATGCCTTCAAATCTGCATTTTGTACACCTTCTAGAAGAGTAGTGTATATTTGATTTGACAAACAAAATAATGTTCTTGAACCTTCTCTGGTGTGTGTAGCTTCCACAAGCAGGAAGAGTTCCCACCATTGATGAATTATAACAACAAATGAACGAAATTGAAATATGTGAACTATTATGTATATAATGCAACCTATATTTCTCTTCCAATATAGCTTACATCGCTATTGTTATATTTATCCTGCTGGGCTTAAAGTAAACGTTTTGTACAAATATATAACAGCGCAAAGAGACAAGGACGAGGCGAGAGGACAAGGACGGCGCTGAACGTCCAACTTTTATTGCGAACGAACCGCGTGAACATATATACTCTGAAACAATCAGGCGTCACTGTCAACGCATGCGCAAATAAGAGCGTTCTTTTTCAGAAAGAATGATAGATGCAGAACTAACACATGCTTCTGCCCGATTACATATTAGTTGTGATTCTAGGATTTGTCGTGTTACACGTCGTTTGCTTATTTTTCCAATAACAGTACCAGCAAGATCAGGAGAAGAGTCCTTACAAGAAAGGCAGTGGGTGGCCAGAAAACCTACAAAATCTTCGTCGTCACGGGCGTTTTTTACATTGTTGGCGTGTTATCTCAACTATCATTCACACATCTCCCAGTTTGGCCTACATATGTTTTTCCACAGTTTAACGGAATGTCGTATACTACGCCTACTGCGCATTCAACTAAGGGCCGCCGATGCTTTTTGCCGCAGTTCATTTGCTTGGTATCTCCGGATCAGTAATTTTGCACAGTTTTGATAGTTTTTGCGGAGCAGAGAAGACGACTTTCACGTCGTACCGCTTCACAACTTTTTTTCAGGTTCTGTGACATTTTGTGAATGTACGATATCACAGCTACTTTTCGCCTACGCTGTGCGTGGGTGTCACACTTATTCACATCGGAGCGCATGTTTTTGAGGAGGCCTTCAGCAACCGAGATGATGATTAGGTGCTGCGGATAACCGGCACAGCTCAGCCTTTCGGCTTGATGGTTAAGCGCTTCTGAGATGAGATGCGGGCAGCTTTTGCCGAGAGCGTTTTTGAAACAAGAAGTGGAAATGGCTCCTTTTACGAGCTTTCAGTGGGCGGAGTTGAAAGGCAGAAGCGGTTTATTGGCGCGCGGTTCATAGCCCCAGCAGACACGATCGCCTTTAAAATGGAGCCGGATATCTAAAAACCGAATTTGGCCAGTTACTTGGAGTTCATGTGTTAAGTCAAGAGGGCTCATCACCGTTCCAAATGTAGCCAACAGCTTTCTAGTAACATATTCAATTGCCTGCGCGTCACAATCTACCACAACTAAAATGTCATCTACGAACCGAAAGACCCTAAGTACGTTTAGGTCTTTCATGGGCGCGATTAAAAGACGATCTAAATGAGCAAGTACTATGTTACTAAGGACTGGGGTAATGCAAGACCCAATGCATATGCCCTGCTTTTGCAGGTGAGGTGTCCCTTCAAACTTAACATGTTGACTGTAAATAAAAGGTTAAAAGCTCTTCGAAACCTCGGACTGCAACTCCAGTTGTGTTAACGCATTCAATGATTAGCTTGTGAGAAAGAGAAAAGATCTTTAAGATCATTTGAGAAGGCGTGGCAGCACTTGTCATAATTATTATAAAAAAATTCTAAAACCTGGTTAGAGTTGTTAAACAAAAACGGATCGTCCACGGGTAAACGCTTAAGTTGTCGTTGTAAAAAACCTGCGAAAGAGTGCTGCCATGTTCCAGATTCAGAGACAATAGTCTTTAGTGGCACATCTCTCTTATGGGTTTTCGCGCTAAAAAAAACATTTAAAAAGTTATTCTTGCTCATATCGATCGCCTTCACAAGCTTCGAAAGGTTTAACCGTTCGCAAAGTTTCTTTGCGCGGGCCTTGACTTTGGTCAGGGATACATTTGGATCGGTGAAGACCGACGAAATGGCATCCCTAGATTTTGTTTTAAAAACTGTCTTAGGCATTACGGTGAATCCACCCTCCTTATCAGCCAGAAGAAGACGAAGCGATTGATTGCGTAAAAAGGAGGCCACTCGCCTGACAGGTACACCGGGTTCCGAATTCTTGCATCGGCATAGGACATCAACACCCTCCGCGACAAACCGAGCACATGCATCCACCTGGGTATACCGAGACACCTGACGAACCAAAGATAGTTGCTCTAACCAAAATTCCCTAGGCGGCACAGCAAACTTTGGTCCGAGGGAAAGGACACGTTTCATGTAATCTGGCAATATAACGTCGCCTACGATGTGCACGTTGCAAGGTGGAGCGGGCGAGCCCTGAGCAGGCTTGGTTCTCAGTCGTCTCAGCACTTGCTGCCAAGATGTACCAACACGCCCAATTTAACACTTTAAACGTTTTGTGCTTTTCATAAATCTGTCCTCAATTATTTCATTTTTCGGTTGAAATGTTAAGCCAATTTTTATTTGTTTGTCAATCCACATTTAGGCGAATAGTATAAACAAGCGATATATAGTTCATTCCTTGAAAACTTTACTAAGCCTAACGCTGTCCTTGCTTTATATTCCAGAAAAAGATAAATACAAATTTTTATACACGAAGTTTCACAAGCAGTTTCTTTAATTTTTTCAGCAATGCAAAGACGGCTTTGTGCAGTGAGCATCTTACAGGTTCCTTACACCATGAGCATGCGTTCTTCAAAGCTTGGATATATATATTGTCACTTGGCGGTGAAAATTATGTAGCCGCCACGCAGATAGACTGGCGTGAACCTAATATTAACATCTTTGTTTGTTGGAGCAGCTAAATGTGCCAGTTGGCAGAGATTCACATCAACAGCGCAAGTGCGAAGAGACGACAGACGAGAAATGTGGCGTCTAGGTGTCGATCAGTCGACTGTGTACGATGCACTGTTGACATAACGTTTTTAAGGCGAATGCCTTACTTGCCTCATCAGTGCGGACAGGAAGTATGCGTCCTCACGAGGTGCTCGCTGCATCTATAAATGAATTAATGAAAAAGAAACTTCTGACCAGTATGCTCTCCGGAAGTAGTCGAGCTACCCAATGATCGCCGATCTCCGCCTCAGGAAGCAAATATAAGCCTATAGTACGATGGTTTCGAGTTTTGCAAATAAAGCCAACATTTACCTAGCTAAAACAATGTTGAGTCAATGACACGGGGCTTTGATAACGTGTGATAAACTTGCCAGCATCTCGTTTTGCAAAAAAAAAGCTTTGGTACCTTAAACGGCTGCTAGGATATCGAAATATAAGATAAGGTCTGTTTTATGAAAATGCACAAGAAGAAAATTACCGCTATGTTGAATATAAAAGACAGTGGAACGTGAACAGCATTCACCGAAGCCGTGGCCCAGTGGTTTGGTCGCCCGTCTCGGCTGCGGGAGGTGCGAGGTTCGAGGTTCGATTCGCACCGCCGGCCACCCAACCGGTAAAAAATGGGTACAGGCTCCCCCCTGACCTGGCGACCGGTCTTGTAAGGCGGAGCGCCTGGGAGGAGGCTCGTTATATTCTGTGGCCTACGGGCCACCGACTCCGGTTTCATCTATTCCGGTTTCGTCTGTTCCGGTTCCATCTGTTCCGGTGTCATCTGTTCAGTCCGGTGTATGTCCTCAAATGCTCGTTTCATACTTGCAGTCCCGGTGTACGTCTCCGATGTTAATTATCCCAGTGATTCTCCACCAGTTCACCATCAGCCACATAGAGTAGTGTTCGTACCCCTTGCGGGAACGACATTCGCGGAGCCTCCTTTTGCTTTAGTTTTCAGTTTTTTAGATATTATAACTTGAAGTATTCAAATTATGTCACTATACGGGGCATAAATTCTGCAGTGGAAGCCATCTGCGTCACAAAAATGTGGCAGCGTAGATAGTGGGTGAGAATTTTGTGAATGCAGTTTGTGGCGTAAACGAAAGCGGGAAAGTGAATTTTGAAGACAAAAAAATGATGGGAAGAAATGAGTGCCTTAAAGAGCACCCGCGCCTTGTATTAGAAAGAAGAACGTATTTGGCGAAAATTTGCCGCCGCCTGTGTGCGTAAGCGCTTATGCGTTTCCGCTGTCTTTGAAACCACGAAGGCCTGTTCAGTTTTGTTGCGTTGATATCAAGGCTGTGATGGGGGGCTTTGATTAGTGACTTTTTTTTTAGCTTTTTTTTCCGCGTTAGTAATACGTACACTGCACTAATGGAGAAAGTGTTGTTATCGGTCTTTAAAACGTTCACCGGTTTATCTGCGTATCCTGAGCGTCGTGATTTACCGCTTTGTGAGGAATGGAAAATTCATATTCGAGGACCGGGGTGGTGCAGGGGGTAAGATGCCCAAATACTGTGCCTAAGTACCCGGGTTCGATCCCGACCTCGGCGGCTGCGTTCCGATAGAGGCGAAACGAAGAGGCGTCCGTGTGCTGTGCGATGTCAGCGCACTTTAAAGATCCTCAGGTGGTCGAAATTACTCCGTAGCCCGGCACTACGGCTCCTCTTTCTTTCTATCTACTTTCACTCCCACCTTCCTCCCTTCCCTTACGGTGTGACAGATACTGTGCGTTTCCCTTCATGTGAACCAATTATTATTATTATTATTATTATTATTATTATTATTATTATTATTATTATTATTATTATTATTATTATTATTATTATTATTATTATTATTATTATTATTATTATTATTATTATTATTCGAGGAGTGCATCGTTATGTACACGAGACGGAAATCAAGGCATTCTATGTCTCCCAGGCTGTTGCCAATCCAGCACGAAGTCTATCTGTTTTTCCTTTACTAAGCTCGATGAAAGGGTATGCAGGGAGGGAACTTGCAGAGTGCTGAGCAGACTATAATTTGTTCTCAATCCTTCGCGTGCCGGAATGTGACACGAAAACGCAAAACTCTTTATGGTGAAATTCCGCAGTAAGCTTTGAAGAGGCTGCCGGTTTGGTGATCCTAAGATCAGGGGCATGCGCCATTCCCTGGCCTTCACTGTTCGGTATACAGTTTTGCTGTACGAGACAATCGGAGATGTCTGAGATGGCAAAAGCTTGTAACTGAGGTTTCTTGTTTGAAATAAAGCAGCTAGATAACAATTCCACCCATCGGAACTCTTAGATCGCACGTTAGGTGCTCTAACCTTATGCAAAATGGTGTTTTGCTTCTGTATCGCACCGTTTTTCTCGTAATATGGGTGACAACAATGTAGCGATTCAAATTTTACACACCAGAATATAGAGCCATTAGAGCCAATGTGGCATATTTTGCGTGTATACTTGTATCCTTTTGGCGGGCTATTAACAATTTATAATACTAATGGCGTATTTAACCCAATATAGCTACTTCCAGGAATATATATTGTCACAGTCGCAATATAATATCGAGATGACGACGACGCACTGGTGTGGTGTTGTGAAGAAGACGCTCAGGCTAATCTGGGTTCGGTCTGGTGGTGTGTGCTTCTGACAGTTAACTAGCATTTACCGTTGTGTACGTTTCCCTTAACATTTGGTGGGGGATTGCTCGATTTGCGCCCGTAGCAAACCTGGATCTCAGTCTTTTAACGTCGCGCGCTTATTTATTTTGCACTCTTTTTTTCCTTTTCTCTCGGACGCTTGAGGAATTGTTGGCTTTCTGCTATATTGCGCTAGATGCGCCTAGATGTATTGTTGAAGCACCAAGCCAGACGAAACTGTCTCTACAACATTCTCGATTGTACCAGTCACATTTTAAGCGTTTCTCCTCTTGTTCCATAGAAGACTTTAAATGGATCTCTGAAAGTGACCCAGGGCTCTAATTTCGAAACATAGGGCCGCGTTCGGCACCAAGCTATTTCTCTGCTTGAAAAAAGCTGACGTGTTTGAAATTTGAGAAGCGAAGGTTTGATCTTGTGAAATATCTTTTGCAGTCACGTAATAATGACGTGATCGTGAAAACGGATATTTAGCAGTGCTATCCATGATGCCTGGTTTGTATCTATAAGGAATTGTGGATGGAAAACGGAGGTATAAATGATAGAGAGCGGAGCACTTACACTTGTATTATGAATGGGGTGAAATTAACTGCTGACTATTCCTAGAGCCGCCTTCTGAAATCTTATTCGCTGAATTCGAGTGGAGGGAAATACGTCATGCATAGCCACAATATGATGACGTCAAAAGACTTTCTATTACCTGAAGGTTGTGCTGCCATTGATGTAAATGAGTAAAGCTAGGCGCCACATTTCGGACCACCTGAGGCGGTCGCGTAAAAAAGCTTGTCGAATATAATGCGGAGTATAGGCGGCTGTTAGCTCATCGCCCTTTTGTAGACAATGTTGTGGGTGGCGAAGTAAGCTGAGACATCTTCTCATTGCAGAAAGCACTGAAACGACGTCATAAGGGTACTTTTCAGCTGCGCAACCTTTTAGAGGATTAATAATGAAGATGCAAATTTACAGCAGCAGGAGGGTCCCAGCTACCCTCCAGTTGCAAACACTTTGCCCTCATAGAGAAACCCTCGTTCCCGCCGTTGTTACTAAGCGGAGCAATGGCGGTCTGCCAACTTAAGCAGATGATCTGCGCAATACAAGGCATTTACCAGAGCGCCACAATGCTTTCTAATTTTTTTTTTTCTGGACGGTTCGTGAGTACAACCTGAGGGGTCACATGGTGCGGCGGCTTTTGAAGAACATCGTGGAACAAGCAGCGAAGGGTCACCAAAGACTGCCTTAAACATCGTCCCTATACACCACCTTCTATGTCCAGCACTATAGACTGGCTGCAATATTAATGAATTAAAAAGCCTTCCTTACGATGTAAAAAGGCAAGCAGAAATACTGACACCGCCTATTTAATAAGTGAATGTATGTGCTATGTGCATGGAACATGTTTGCGTGTCAAATGTGATGTCTTTCATGTAGAGTTTTCCTTTGTTATGCATGTGGCCTCAAAATTTGATTTTTTTTTACAAAAAAAGTACTACAAAGCAAGTTGAATGGTAAGCTCTAATCAAATGATTTTAGTGAGTGACCTTTTATGTTGATTGCTTTTTTTAATACAGCCAGAAAAAAATCTCCTTTTAGAACTTTGCATTTTACCGTCTCGACAGTAAGGAATGCGCTCGCGCTGCACCACCCCAACTTTGTTACAGTATTTCCTCAGTCACCACTTCCTTTGTTTCCTTATTCTTCGTTTATCACCTTCCCCACTTGTACGGTAGCCTGGAAACGACGTATTTAACCTTCCTGCTATTCGATTCTTCTGTTTCTCTGTCTTTTTTTTTTTTTTTTTTTCAGACGTCTTTCGCGTTTCGCAAGAGCCTTTTGAACACCTCTTTATTGAGCTAACTTGCAGCTGATGCAACTACACATAGCGGCTTCAACAACTTTTGCTGAGCTGTAGTGAGAGCTACACAATGCCCAGTGAGCTCGGCTGTTATCACTTTGTAACCAGTAAGATATGTTCCAGTAAACGAACGAAAGGAAATAACTGTAAGCTATAACAATGTAGAAAAAATGGTACGCACCTTTGATTGCATAAGATAAAGGCCTCACCTCGTGTTCATAGGTATATTTATTGATAGGCACGGATCAGCGGTTGGCGAGAATAATGAAAATCTGGCCTGCTAATCTGCACTAGGGAAGGGATTAAAAAGAGAGTATCGAGATGGGTGACGATTTGGGAGAAGACAAATGAATATATTAGCAGTCACGTCAATTTACTTTGCGAGTGCGAGTAAAGTCCCCTGTTATCTTAAAAGCGGAAGCCACGAATCGGCTGCGAGATCATGATCATAGCTTGAAAACAGATAACAGAAATATACAAATCGAAAATCATCGCTTGGCCGAGGATAAAACAGAACATAATACGAAGACCAATCACCGCAGTCGTGGCCCAGTGGTTAGGTCGCCTGCCTCGGCTGCGGGAGGTGGATCGTTCGAATCCACCGCCGGTCACCCAGCCGGTAAAAATTGGTACAAGCTTCCCCCGACCTTGCGGCCGGGTTTCCCAGGGGGAATGCCTGGGAGGAGGCTCCTCACATGCGGCTATGTCCTGTGGAAGCAGACTCGGTGTAGAAAGCTGGCGCATATGCGTGGCCGCTGTTCGTGTTCCGGTGTTATCCCCCCGATAAAGGCCGACCCAGATTACGAATACTGGGTTAGGGCCGTGTAGACCCCGGTGAAGTTGATTCCGGTGCGTTGCCGACGAAGGTAGAATAGCCGCAGAGCCTCCTTTTGCACCTTTTTTTTAATACTCACAGCTTTATAAGGCCAATTTAAACCAATCAGCGGATTCCCTATTGAAGTCCACAGCATCACTTTTGCATATTAAAGGGACATGCTCCAAACAAGACTTGTTTTTTTTTTTCAAATTGACATGAACTATTCTAAAATTATTTTTTGGTTTTGAACCATGTAGAATTCCACCTTTTCACTTCGCACAAGAAGTGATTTTGTACTCTTTGTTTGCTTATATGCTTCTGATTAGGAGAGGAAGAGTTATCTGTTTCCGTTGCTGCGCGAGATGGGCCTAGATATATTGTGAAAGCATCAGGCGACAAGCGACTGTCTCTGCAACGTTCACGAGTGGACTAGTTACATTTTAAACTTTATCCTGTTGCTCCAATGAAGACTTTAAATAGAGCCCTAAAAGCTACCGGGGTCCTATTTTCAACACATAAGGCCACAGTTCGGCACCATGTTGCTTCTCTGATTGGTTTTCAAAAAGATCACGTGTTCCAAATGTGAGGAGCGAAATTTTGTTTTGTCGAACTGGCTTTTTGGTGTCATGTAAAAATGACGTGAGCGTGAAAACCGATGTTTAGCAGCGCTGTTTATGATGCCTGCATTGTATATATAAGTAATTGTGGGTGTAAAACGAAGCTATATTTGATAGATAGGAAAGCACTTAGCATTTATTACGAATGGGCTGAAATAAACTGTTCAGTGTTAAGATCCGATTTTAAAATCTTATTCGCTGATGTTGTGAGAAGGGAAATACTTCATCTATATCATTATATGATGAAGTAAAAATGACTTTTTATTGCGTAAAAAATGTGCTGCCATTGATGTAATTCAGCGAAGTTACGCGGCACATTTCGGGCCACTTGAGGGGTCCGCGTAAAAAAACATGTCGAACTCGATCTGGAGTATAGGCGGCTGTTAGCTCACCACCGTTTGGTAGACAATTTGGTGGGTGACAAAGAAGGCTGAGACATCTTGTTCTAATTGCAGAAAGAACTGAAAAAATGTCATAAGGTATACTGCAGAGCAGCGCAACCTTTTAGAGAATTAAGATTGAAGATGCAAATTTACAGCCGTACGAGGGTCTTAGCTGCCCTACACTTGCAAATCCTCTGCCCTGACCGAGAAACCATTGTTCCGCGCCGTTGTAGACAAGGGCAGCAATGGAGCCTGCCAACTCAAGCAGTTAATCTGAGGAAGACGAGGCATTTCAGAGAGCTTTTCGACGCTTTCTAGTTATATGTCTCGACGGTTCGTGAGTGGAACCTGTGGGTTCATATGGTTCGGTGGCTGTGCAGGAACTTCGTGCGACAGGCAGTCAGGGATCACCAAAGACTGTTTTAAACAACGGCCCCAAACACCACCTTCTATACCTAGCACTCTGCATTCATTGCACTTTTAATGAATTGAAGAGCCATCCCTACGACGGGACACTGCAAGAAAAAATGGTGACAGCTTTTATATTTAATAAAGGATTGTATATGCTATTTAAATGGAACATGTTGGCTTGCCAAAGGTCCTGTGTATCATGTAAAGTTTCTTTTTTGATAAGGATTCGGGCTCACCATTTGCTTATGTTTTACAAAATAAAAGTATTCAAGAGCACGTTCTGACGGTGAAGTAATCTCCCATCATTAGTTTCCATTCTACTGTCTCGACAGTAATGGAGACGCTCGCTTTGCACCGCCGTGGCTTCATCCCACGCTTTCCTGTCATCTTTCGCGTTCTTCCCTTGTTCTCCGTTTATCCCCTCTCCACTTGTACGGTAGCCTGAGAATCACCTAGTTACCCTTCCTGCTATTCCGTTCGTCTGTTTTTCTGTCTCTCTTAGACATTTTTGGCTTTTCGCAAGAGCCCCTTGCACGCCTTCGCATGAAAATTTAAACGACTGTGTGTAACGACCCAGCGTGTGCCTTCCACTTTGTCGGTTGAGCGTGGTGTCACTGTATGTATGTGTGTATGTGTGTGTGTGCGTGTGTGTGCGTGTGTGTGTGTCTGTGTGGTTGTGTGTGAGTGGAAGGCTAATATCTCTTTGTTACTCCCTCTACCTGTCTCTGCGCTGCTTACCGCGCTCTAAATACCTCAAGCCAACACAAGATATTACAAGCCCAAGCAGACTTGCTGAACTGGCGGTAGCTGGTCACAACTGGGCTGTTCTAAATAGGTGTGCAGCACAGCCAGTACCTAAAAGCGAATGATACTTTGAGACTTCGAGGTTTCTCCTCAGACATGCACAATGCCGGTTGCGCGGGGCCTCTTCGTCAGTTCTGGGGCTACTTCGGGAATTCAATTCAATTCAATTTATTTGCCATCCTGGTACAATGATGACGGGAGCCCGGGGTAAAAGCTGCCGTTTGACAGCTTGACAAAGCCACGGGCCCCCACTTTGGCACAGTAGTCAGGCATATATAAAAAGCACATGTCATGTGAATTTAAACACAAGGTAAGGAAACATTGAAATAATAAATACAGCTCTTGTCAGTGTACAGTTATGAACGCAAAGTACACAATGAAAACAAGCAGATAGAAGCCCACACTTACGGCGAGTAAAAAAAAAAACACACACACACACACTCAAAAAACAGGTTAAATCAGTCATGAACAAAATCGTTCTATTGAATGCAAAAAGTACTGAAACAAATTGAAACGAATTCCGACGTGCAGCCCTGGGAAGAAAGATATTGCTTTGTGCTAAGTTGTTAAGCAGTATGCTGCTGTTCGCGGCGAAGCGCTCAAACATTTTAGTTCCTGCCTTTGAAAGCAGCTGATAAGCAAACGTGGGATGTCATCGGCGCTTATCAGGAGCAATGGTAATTTCTGCGCCCATATTGAGTCAACCCAGAGCGCATATGCCATTGCCGTTCTTGCGCTTCGGTTGAAACTCCCGCAGCCTAGCTCTCAATGCCTAGCGGCCATCGAATGCCCGACTGCAAGTATGTCATGAAATACTTATACGGCTAGGCCTCACTATAATTCACTCGCCCTCACTGCAACCTGAGGCTTCCGAATCGCCGAATGCACCGCCGCGGCTCGGTTCTTGCTGGAGCATCGTCATTTTTCATATTGGGCGCCAATATATTAGCAGACGACCGCACTTTTTTCTATAACTTTTTTTTCTTTTTCTTCAGAATGCGTAACACGATTCTGTGCTTACGTTACCTTGCACTGTCCTTCTGCACACGTCACTCGTACGTTAGATAATGGCGACATTGTCGATAATACGGCCCCCGCGGTGTTCGTAGTCGGTGTTCGTATCGATGCCGTAGGGTTTTTTAATTACTTTGTGGCGGAAGCAGCCCCATCAAGAATTGATTCCTGTCCTGCATCTACCGGTACGTCTTGTCTACGGCATTCTCAACAGCACGTTTCAATATTACAATCATCTGGTCGAGAAATTCAATATCCGCAATATTTAGGAGCTATTTAAAAATTTTCTGTTTGTTCCTGCCTATCTAGTTGCTTTATGCAGTATAAATATTACAAAATGTGAGCAATACTTGGTTTTCCTAATTGAACGCGGCTACACAGTCGGAATCTATACATATTTTAAAAATATAGAAATATTACTGTTTAAAGCGCTTTTGATTGGTAGAACGAATTTGGTTTTGCATACTTATATCTGGACAACACCAACAAATTGGAATAGAAAACAATCGTAGCAGCACTTTGCAAACGCTAAAGAACGCCCGCAAAATATTTCATAGCTATAGAACTTTGACAGGTGAAGTTATGTCCTGCATAAACAAGTATGGCTTCTTGAAAAAACAATTCCAGAGAAAAGAGGGCTTTAAGATTTCAACAAAGCATTTACCTAGAGAACACAAAGCTTTCCTTATGTAAACGTTGCAAAATGCTGCCTAGGGAACTGTAAGTTAACGTATTTCCTTAGAATTCTCTATCACAATATGAAGATCCCTCGCGTTGACTTCTGAAAGTGTCTGCGGTGGAACAATTTTTTCCATGTGACTGTAATGGCAATTGGCCTTAGCGTACCCGGGAGATGTCACGCGCATTACTCAGTAAAATAGATTCCCGAGAAGGAAGGCTAGGAGCTTCTCTAAAACACTATCGAAGCATGCGTGACCTCGATTCTACCACAGCACAGCCACCCGACAGCACGCGGTGCAGTAGCGTTGACCCTATGACACCAACAGTTTATGAAGTGCGGTGCAGCTTTGGGAGAGAAACAAAAACTCCTTTTAAAGTATATTTAAGACGAAAGCATTTTTTGACTCACGGTGGGTCGGCAGAAACGGAAGGCTATAGTGATCGCCGCACGAGTCATCAGCAGATGTCCGGCGTATGAGAGCAGATTACAGATGACAATAGACTGAGTGGTAGTTATCTTTACCTTTATGACTAGGTATGACTGGTAACGACAAAAATTGATTAGAAATAAAAAAATGCTTAGATTTGAGTACAAACAAAAGAAAATGTCGCACTTTAAACACCAATATAGCCAAGAACTTCAACCTATTAGAAATTACCTAAGTGCTTAATAGTGACCAGAATTGACTAAAATTACCTACTTATGATTTGTAGCAACTAATGATCACTTGTATTGAATACCAATGACATTAATTGTCCAATATATCTAACCATAAAAGTTAATTATATTTGCAACGACTATAATGACCTACTAATGACTTGTAATAGCCAATACGTCTTCGGACAGCTAAATTGATTAGAAATCACTAAACACGTTTTATTATGAATAAATTACCTCAAAATAAGTTGTAAGGACCAATATGTCTAACAATGACTTATAAAAGCTAAAATATATTAGAAATGTCTGAGAGTGCTCAAAAAAGCAATAATAACGACTAAACAAACTACTATTTCCTCGTAATGACTGAAAATATTTCGCAATGCCCAGTATATGTAGGGACGACTACAGCTGTTTCGAATTGGTCAAAATGGTTGCCAAGAATAGTAATAAGGATAATGACTACTAATGTTTGCATTGAAAAATAATGACTATCACCTGTCTATCTCACACCAAATAATTTCTCCCTGCTTTTTCTTCGGATGCAACGGTTTCTATTAAGGTATACGGCATGCGACGCAACCTGCAACAATATATTCTAAGGCCATTCCGACAATCGTGAACGATAGGAGTATTTGTTCGTACATACTTGACATGAACGGCGCGACAGGGAGAGACGTGGACTGAGAACTCCTCCTAGTATGTTCTCTGACCTAATCCCTTCGTGTAATGTCGTTCATGTTAGCCATGCTCTCCCCGAATGAGCTTCCACCATTCAAAGAAAACTGACTGTAGAATACTAGAACTTTATCCACTAGAAAACTTTTCAATGTAGTATATTGTGCAATTTCAATATTTCCCGAATCTCACTGGCTTTTTTAACTTTTTTACATTACCTTTTTATAAGTGAACAAACCAGCAGTTATTATTTTGTCTAAATGTAAGAAGAAATAATGACTGCCTGTGAAACGCGATCTAGAGACATATTAAGGAATACATTATAGCCGCAAGATATATGTAAGTAATATACTAATATTTCGCATGGCTAAAATAAAGCTTTACGTTTCGCAAAAAGTTGAATTCGTTATTTCATAGTAGTCTGACATGAAACTTTGTTCCTTGCGTCAGCGGTAAAACAACGGATTCTTGCAATCAACACCTTTCAGTACAGAACAAAAGTGCATTCTTCACAGAGTCACTAGATTTTTCCACCTCGTGATAAAAGTGTATTAGACGACAAACACAAATTTGAGCACCAAATATGAGCATAATTTTACTGTAATAATCTGTTTATTGTGCAAACTCGCAGCTAGGCCGCAAAATCGAACGGCTTTAACAACATTTGCTGAGCTGGCGAGAGAGCTACACCATGACCACTGATGCCGGCCTTTATCACGTTTTACCTATTAAGTTATGCTCCAGTTAACAAGCGAAAGGAAATATCTGCCAGCTAAACCAATGTGGAAACAGTGGCGCTTGCCTGTAATTATATACCAGCCGCACCCTTGTTCATAGGTATATTTATTGATAAAGAAGTATGAGAGGTTGTCCAGAATGATTACAATCTCTCCTGCTACTCTGCACTTGTGAAAGGGAGAAAAAAAAAGATGATCGTAATGGATGGTGATATCGATGAAGGCAAATGAAAATATGCACAGTAACGTCATCGTCGTTACAAGTGCGAGTAAAGTTCCGTGTAATCGTAAAACCGGTAGCCACGAATCGGTTGCCGAGATCACGATCATATCAGGAAAACAGATAACGGAAATATGCGAACAGGAAATAATCTCTCGGCCGACGATGAAACAGAACGTAATATGAAGGCTAATCACCGCAGTCGTGGCCCAGTGGTTTGGTCGCCTGCCTCGGCTGCGGCAGGTGGATTGTTCGAATCAGCCGCCGACCACACAGCCGGTAAAAAATGGTACAGGCTTCCCCCGACCTTGCGGCCGGGTTCTTCAGGGAGAGTGCCTGGGAGGAGGCTCCTCACATGCGGCTATGTCCTGGGAAAGCCGACTCGGTGTAGAAAGATGGTGCATATGAGTGGCCACAGTTCGTGTCCCGGTATTAAAACCCTCAGTGAAGCCGACCTAGATTACGAATACTGGGTTAGTGCTGGGTAGACCCCGGTGAAGTTGATTCCGGTTCGTTGGCGATGAAAGTAGAATAGCCGCAGAGCCTCCTTTTGCTAGTCTCCTTACACTATTCACACCTTTATAACCGCAATTGGAACCAATCAACGGTCAGCATATTGAAGTCCACAGCATAGCTCTTGCATGTTAAGGGGGCCTGCTCGAAACGAGACATATTTTTTCAAATTCACACGAACACTTCTAAAATTATCTTTTGCTGATCAAAAGCAGCTAGGATCCGCTTTATCACTTCGCTCAAGGAACGACTTTGCACTCTTTATCTGCTTCTGCTCCTGGTCGCGAGAGAAAGAGTTATCGTTTTAATTTTTTGCTCAAGATGGGACTAGATATATCATAAAAGCACGAAGCCAAGCGCGTCTGCCTCTATAACGTTTTCGGCTGTACCAGCCCCATCTTAATCCTTTATTCTGACGCCGCAATTGAAGACTTTAAATAGAGCCCTGAAAGTGACCCGGGGCACTATTTTTGGCGCATATGGTCATTGTTCGGCACCACGTTGTTTCTAGAATGGTTTTCAAAAAGGTAACATGTTTGAAATTTCAGACGCCAAGTTTTGATCTGTCGAAATGGCTTTTTGCAGTCACGTAACAATGACGTGAGCATTAAAACGAATATTTAGCAGTGCTATTCGTGTTGCCTGGATTGCATTTATAAGGAATTGTGGATTGAAAACGGAGGTATAAATGGTAGAGATTAAAGCACTTACACTTGTATAGCGAATAGGGTGAAATGAACTGCTGATATATCAACACCCGCCTTCTGAAATCGTATTCGCTGACGTGGTGTTGCGGAAAATACGTCATGCACAACCCTAAATTGATGACGTCAAAATTACGTTTTATAACGCAAAAGTTGTGCTGCCAGTGATGTAAATGAGCGATGTTAGGCGCCCCATTCCGGACCACTTGAGGTGACCGCATAAAAACATGGCGAATTCGACGCGAAATATAGGCGGGTGTTAGCTTCACCGCAGTTTGTAGAACATTTTGTAGGTGATAAAGTAAGCTAAGACATCTTGTTGCAATTGCAGAAAGCGTAGAAACGCCGTGATAAGGGCAATTTTTAGCTGCGGAACTTTTTAGAGGACTAATAATGAAGTTACACATTTACAGCCCCACGAGGGTCCTAGCTGCCCTTCAACGCGAATACTTCGCCCTCATAAAGAAACCATTGTACCCGCCGTTGTTGCCAAGCGCAGCAATGGCGGCCTGCCAACTCAAGCTGTTGATCTGCGCTAGACGAGTCATTTCAGAAAGCTCTGCGACGCTTTCTAGTTATCTGTTTGGATGGTTCTTGATTACAACCTAAAGGGTAATATGGTGGTGAAATGGCTGTGCAGAAACTTCATGCGACAGGTAAGGAGGGGTAACCAAATACTGACTTAAACATCGTCGCTATATCACTGCCTTCTATGTCTAGCTCTATGCACTCACTGCAATATTAATAAAATTAAGAGGCTTTCCTACGATTGTTAAATTTATGCTTCTCTGTTTACAGTAAACGTTGTGTACTTACTCGACAAACCTGCCCTCCGATGTTTGAATTTTCGGTACAAATTTTCAGCAAAACTTTTCTTTTTCTGAATTCATATTTTGGCAAATTGTGTAAACAAATGATATATGCTTATTCGGTATAAGCTTAACTAAACCTAACGGAGTCGTTCCTTTACGCCGCAGGAAAAATGAATGCAAATTTTTGAATACCTAGTTTCACATGTAGCTTCTTTCCTTCCTTCACCAATAAAAAGACGGCTTTGTCCAATGAGCGTCTCCCTTGTTCATTACACCGCAAGAATGCGTTCTTCAAAGCTTCACTAGAGTGGCCACTTGGCGGGGAAAGGTCGTAGGCGACTCGGAAATCGACTCGAGGGGTAATAATATTACACTTTTTTTTTTGCTGGAACTGCTAATTGGGCCAGCTGGAAGAGATTCTTATCAAAAGAGCAGTACACAGAGACGATATAAGATGAAAGGGGCGTCTTGGCGTCGATCTTTATTTTGTCCGTTGACTGCGTGAGCTGCTCTGTTGATATTACCTTTGAAGGCGAAAGCCTTAATTGCCTCATCAGAGCGGACCGGAAGTATGCGTCCTCACGAGCTGTTCGATGCATCTATAAGTAAATTGAAGAAAAACTTCGAAGCAGTATGCGGACCGGCAGTAGTCGAGGTGTACAAAACCAGCCGATATCGGCCGTAGAACACAAGTTTGAGCCTAGTACGATGTCTTCGACTTAAGCAATTATGACTAAAATCTAACCACGGTGAATTGATGTTGACTCAGAGACTCGGGGCTCCCATTAATGCAAGATAAACTTGGAAACATGCCGTTTAGCAAAAACACGAACTGCTAAGATCTCGAAATATAAGATAAAGCTTGTTTCATAAAAATGCACCAGTAGTAAATTATCGCTTGCTGAAGATAAAAGACAGTGGGACGTGAAAAGCTTTCACCGAAGCCGTGGCCCAGTGGTTTGGTCGCCCGCCTCGGCTTCGGGAGGTGCGGTGTTCGAGGTTCGATCCCCACCGCCGGCCACCCAACCGGTTAAAAATGGGTACAGGCTTCCCCCGACCTGGCGATCGGTTTATTCAGGGGGAGCGCCTGGGAGGAGGCTCCTAAAGTATACGGGCCACAGACCCGATTTACAAATTCGCTATCATGATTTCAGTACCGGTGTATCTTAAAAAGCTGGGGAAAGAGTTCACTGCCGGTGTATGTCTTAAAAAGCTGGTGTAATGAGTATAGTGCCGGTGTATATCTTAATAAGCCGGTTTGATGAGTGCAACCTCGGTGTACGTATCCGACGTTAATTATCGTAGTTATTCCCGACCAGGTTACCACATGCCATATAAAAAAAAAACCTGTTCGTACGGACAGTTGCGGAGCCTCCTTTTGAATGTGTCTTCATGTTTTTACCCTCTAGTGCACATAACTCTTATCCTAACGGTTTCTTGAACACCTGCACCACTGGGGAGCGGGCCGTCCTGGTAAGCATAGTATGCATTGTCGCGTTATTGGTTTTCGAGTTGGTTTCTTCTTTTTTTTTTTTTTTGTCCTAATATTATTCTGAAGCTTTTCTCAATTTCTGGCTTTCCCCGAGAGAGACTTGCCTTGCTTTTAGTGTCGTCTTCGTCGAAGCCCTTCGCGTACGCAACATTCGTCGGCTCTTCACTTTCTCTTCTATTCCTTCCCTCCCTCTCCGCCTTTGTTTTCTTTTTTTTTTGTATATATATATCTCTCTCTGTCCCTCGTTGTTGAATTACCAACCATTAATCAACGGGAGTGTTTCGCCCTTTCAATCAGGTCAGTGATGTGTGTTTCTCCAATGACGGAGAGCAAGAATTCCTTCTCCTTCTCTTAACTGTGGCGCAAAATGCGGACTTATTCTCCTTTCTCAATTCTACCCTGAAGAAGGACAGTCCACCATCCTAAATGGTTGTTAGAATAAAATAGATAATCGGGAGAGCTGTGTAACATCCCGTTTGAATTTCCCTTGCCCATTAGTCACAAGCAAACCATGTCTACATATATACAGGGCAAAAGGACTAAGTTCCCAAAGCATTTTTAAGAAGAACGGAACAAATTTGTTTAATCCCGATGTTCTTGAAAGAGTTCACTATTTCACACGAGCGGATACACTCCAGGCTGTTGTTAACTTTTCAGGGACACAGGGGTGGTATTCAGCAGCAAAAGACCTTCTTTTTCATGAACCAAGAAAGAGGTACTCAACAGCATTCCGTGAATAATCAACGTGGTTATAACAATGCTAGAGCCAGCAAACCAGAATGCTTCTGGGGCAAAGAAGGTAATCATTTATTAGTGGAAACTTATTATTTATTACCGCACCGAAAATTTAAAGATCAGGGCCGTAGAAACATTGCATAATAGTGTCGCCTTAATCACTCGATTCGGCTCACTCACTGTCAAGGTGAAAAAATAATTTCCGCGACTCAAAATATTGTCCTCATTGACGACAGAGGGGTAAACTATGTTGAATTCTGAAGCACCTGTGAAGGCAACAGCCGATCTTTCGTCCTCACAAGGTGGATAATTTGCAAACGCTGTCTTAATCTAATGATCAATTTTATAGCTTTTTGGCAATTTTAACCTGTAGTTTTTCAATGGCATTTTCGTTTTCCGATCAAATCCTTTTTTATGTTCGCCAGAACAAAATCTTGATCGCGTAACACTCAAGTGTTTACAAAATTCATGTCAAATCCTCGCCATGACACGCTATGAATAGGCATCCTTCGTGTCTTTCCGCGGCTTCCATGGTGGATTTTTTTTCTTCATTTAGAGCAGTAGCGAGCAGTCCAAAGACGACTTGATATTGGCTGTCACTCGGATATTGATTGAGAAAGCGGCTGTCTAGAGCTTAGACTATAGTGTACATGGAAAACCGTCTTCTATTTCAGCTTCATATCAGTTCCTAAATGACCTCACTGTATTCCCTTTTTTATTATCTCTTCCACAACACGCTAATTTCTTTCAGCTACACCGCTCGTGTAGGTAACGTTTGATGTCAGCTCCATTCAAATATTTTTAAAATTTCTGCTAAACGAGGCCTGATTGTGCGACCTCCAGAAAAGACAAACCATCCCAAATATAACACGCGAAATGTTGCAGAGCACGCTAAGAGGTTGTTCTGTTAGCAGATAAATATGGTTTTGAAGAGGAAAGCTTGTAGAAATTTATCAGCGTTGTTATCAAGCTAGCACGTCTTCAAGACGGACTTAGCAGCATAACAATTAATTCACTGCGTTAGTATGATAGAGTTTCTCAATATTCTCATAAAGTTCGGATAATTGGCACAGTAGCCGCTAAAGAACAACTACAGTAAACGCTTAGCGATTACCACTTCAAAGCATCACATAAAGTATGATAATAGGGATGGCAAAATTGCGAAGGAAGAATTGTTTTCAAGGTAAATATTTTCTGCACTCTCAATCGTTTCATTTTTACATGTTATTTTTCTCTTCTTTTATTTCTTGCTTTGTCAAAACTTGTATCAGTGAAGTTAACAAGAATTAGGTTCGCGGATACCATTTTTTCTCTTCATCAGTCTAATTATTGAAAGAATTATTTTGTATTTGACTAAATGTATGCCTTAAAAGCTGTATTTAGTACACTGTGTAGGAAAGTAGCGCATATGTTTGGTTTTACAATAAGTGATATTAAAAGCCCCGCTATACTACTATAATGGTTTCACAGGACCAAAAGGGTACCACCATTGAAAGGTGCCTCGCAATATTCGTTTTAAACTGTTATCAACAAGCAAAATAGAAAATGCTGTATATCTTGCTATTTTAGAATAGTTTACTAAGCAATTACTAAGTTTATATATTTGTCTTTCTAGTTAACATTTTGTGCTTTCCAGCAAACTTGGTCGAGATATCTTTCAATAATTGCTTAAGTTGGCCAAAATGAGATTTACGTCAGTTAAGTCCTGCATAAATGATCCAATTCGTTATATGTTTCGCCAGACAGTCTACATAACTCATATAAATGTAAATAAAATAAACACAATTGCTGCCAAACGTAATCACGTCTCTGCATCTCCATAATAGAATAATGCGTTTTTTCACACAGGCAGTTTTACATGCAACTTCATTTTTTCCTTCGTTCATGGAAATACGGCATATTGGCGTATTACAGAACAGGGCGCTATCTTCAAACCTACGATAAATATAGTGGAGGGCCCTCAAAATTTTGCAGCCGGCAAGCAAGACGACCGGCGTGGGAATGATATAAACTTTGTTATTTTTGTATTCATTATTTTCTGAATATTCATTCCGCATATAGAAATAACCATAAAATTAAGCGCCGCGGCTGCATTAAGCGTCCTCTTCTGTCGTTGAGCTACACAATGCCCGCAAATAGTGGTCGTTGTAAGCTTTAACCAACTTTGAAATATTTTGTCACTAAAGTAAGCAAGTAACTACCAAGATAAAAAGAATGTTGAGGCAGTGGCGCATGCCGGTGATGAAGCGAAATACATATGGCCGCAGCTCGTGTTTAAAAGTATTGGGGCCTCGAACGGGCTGCTGACGTCATGAATATATAATAGGAACATTGTTTCATGGAAATATGCGAGTCGTAAATCATCACTTAGCTGAGCATAAATGACAGTTCAATCGAAAGGCTTTCACCGCAGTCGTAGCCTAGTGGTTCCCCTTGGCTGACAACCGTGTCTAATGGACTTTCATTACCACAAGTTCGCCCATCAGACTCAAGACCTCCTCCGCAGCGTCTTGCTGCTTCAAAATTTCTTTTAGTTTATACACTTGTTCAACAAAATAATCACATACAGATCGTGCATCGACATCACAGTGTCTATAAGCCATCCTACTCCTCCAAATACTGTGAAGCCCAATAGCATGATGAGGGAATACTGAAAATCATCATTAATAGTTGTCAAGTACGGTATTTCACGTGGCGTCAATGGCAGGTCTTTTTTAAGTGTTCTTTGTAGCACATCCCAGCAAAACGCCGCATCCCAACAATCCAGGAACACGTGCTCAACTGTTTCAGTTGAGCACGATCTTTTACTGATGTATTTGTACCAATTGATGCAATAAAGAAAAAAAAAATCGTAGCCTAGTGGTTTGGTCGCCCGCCTGGGCTGCGGGAGGTGGCAGGTTCGAATCCCCACCGCCGGTCACCCAGCCGGTTAAACAAAAATTGGCACAAGCTTCCCCCGACCTGGCGACCGGTTCTCTTAAGGGAAGAGCCTGGGAGGAGGCTCCTGTTATCGAGGTAAAGCCTTCGGGCCCTAAGTCGCTTAGAATCCTGTTATCATGTGCGCAGTCCCGGTGCTTGGCCGCTGTGTTGTCCCTCGCTGTAATTCTAGACCTGGTTCTCACTACTCGGTTATTCCCACGTGAACCATGTGAACTTGAACCCTGTCCATTGCCCCTGTGGGGTCAGTAGTCGTGGAGCCTCCTTTTACTTTTTTTCACAGTTATAAAAATATTGAGCGAGGATTCCAAATTTTCCGCTTTTACGCAAAAAGGTGTAAAGTATAATTTTAAGAATACGCTATATGTTTAAGAAAAATGAGCGCCGAATGCATTGTTATCCAGATAATTAACTCCAAATGGCGTCTTCCGGTCACCTTAGTAGGGAAAACGTGAAAAGCAAAAATTATTCTGTAGCTTGTTCCATAAGTCGCATGCGTTTCCGAGATGTGAGCAACTAAGAAATATGTCCAGTTCTTTAGTGTAGTGTTGTGTTGGTTTTATTGCGCATCAGCAACTAAGGCTATCAAGCGTCGATAGCACAATTTTGCTGTGCAGACATTGCGCTTTGATGGGGGCTTTTCAGTCGAGCTTTATTTATTGCTTTTTTGCCGCATACAAAGGATATAATTGCTAAGTGATAATGTGTACATAAAGCATGCAGTGCAGCTAGGGCATGAGTTGTACTATCGCTTTTTTAGCAATAATATGGATTCACATTCTTTAACTAAATGCAACTGAATATCCCTATAGCCTGTCACACTTATTTTCACTTACATTTCGAGGCTGAGGCGTGTCGTTAGTAATTCGTTCAAAATTTTGCGAATTGTCTGATTACAGACCTTAATTGATGGTACAGTTAAGTACCCCGTGGAACACATTTCAGAAGTGCAACGGTATAGCGGTGTGTTAGGCTTCTATCTTGCATGGTTGGAAGTAGATGAGCTTAGGAGATACGCTGGCTATCTGTTTCTTTACAGCAATGTCACCTGCATATATCATTACTTTAAACAACGGCGGATGGAATGTGACACCACAGATTCCATCGTTGTATACTGAATATAGGAGAGCATACGTGTGAATAAAAATTCTATACAAATTGACGTAGTCCCTAGAGTGGCGTCCACAGTCAAAACACGGGGGTAGAAACTTTTGGCTGTTTAGCGCAAACAAAACTTGTTAACACTTTGTGTAGCTTACCTCGCCTAGAAATATATTTTTTTCTGGGTGCGCTTCATACAGATTAAGACACAATTAGATATGGGTATCGGTACATGCTCGCATGCACCGGCTAGCGAAGATCAGGCATTTTCGCCTCCATGACTTGAAACCTTCCGGCAGGCCGTGCGCACGTTATTTTATTGCATATCTCAGAAACTGGGCGGACTGCTTTCATTGTGAATGGACGCATAATAGAACAATGCAGGATTATAATGTGACGTCAAGTTTTCCCTCCCGAAGAAACACTGAAGCATAGCGGTTCAGACTCACAAAAAATGTTTTGCTATATAACGCGAGCTTCTGGCCTATGACAATGAAACATTCATATTTGGCGACAGTTGCTTCATGCGCGCGATGCACGATTCTTGACGCTCGTTCTCTCCTAGGCTATTTTAATTAAAGCCCGAAGCCTGACGGTCTCCTTCCCTTAACGCGCTAAAAAAGCAATGGGTGTTTAACAGGCTTACTTGAAGCACAGTTGTTCATGGTCGGATGAGAGAACTCGCTATCGCCATTTTACCAATGATTTTTAAATGCACCGTTTCTCATTTAAGCCCGTGTCAGCGTTGACGTCACAGCCGGTGGTGTGAGGATGAAGTCAACGACATGACACTTGGGTGTCGTTGTTTCGAGAGATTTTTTGCAGTGAAAAATGGGATAGTTGGAACGACCAAAACAACACGAGACGTTCCTAACGGAACATTCCACTCCTGCCCTTGATAACTTTAACCAGAGGTGCTGCACTGTGTCGTTACTAAATGCAGTAAACGACAAGAAGAAAGGTGGGAAAGTTCCATCAAAACCACATCTTTTTTTTTTCATTACGGAAGGACTTGTTAATTAAGGATAGTTCTGACTAGTAGCGGAATACAGTAATCATACGATGACATATTCTACAGCAAAACTGAAGGAGCTTTATTTTTCAGGAAAATGTAACAAGAACGGTTTTCATCATAGCCGGATATTGTAGGCCTGCAGCAATAAGCAGTAGTTTGGTAAAAGAATTGCCAGACGGAAAAACATCACACAGCTCCTAGCCTATAGACTGCCCTACGAGAATTGCCCTCTTCCTCGCTTCTGCTGCTTATAGTTAAGCTAAACTAACGCAATGATTTTAATCTTACTGAAACCTACTACACTCATAATAAAATGGTGGCGGTAGCTTACACCTTAGACACAACCTGCTGCATGTTGTAGACATGTAACAAGCAGACTGCATACAAAGGTAATGTTTTAACCATATTTTAATTTAGGAAAATATTGGCTTTTTAAGGACGCTGCGGAATGCAGTCAGCGTGGGAATATAATCTTTCATTCGGTCCACTGTGCTTCTAATCTGACAAATTATTTTAACAGTCGCTCTATTTTTTACGGAGCCTCTGCGGATGTCAAGTACTTTTGCAGAGGCAAATATCGCATATGATTCTTCTTTCAACTTTACATTCAAAGTTGTCTACAATCTTTATTGGAGAAAAAATGAACTCTGGGCTTCCTGCGTTCAAGATAATGACACCTTGTACCATTAATAAAGAGAATGTCAAACTATGTATGTGCGCAAGGGGCCCAATAAGCTGCCTTAGAAACAAAACTTTCGCCACATTTCGGAAAACATCAATACAGACAGCACCTCCTTCACATTTCTAGGGGTTGCACGGGAGCACATCTAACAAGTTCAGGCTGTTGCTGCCTCCCGCTTTCAGCGATACTCCTAAAGAACCAAAAACTAGATGGGTATTTTCATAAGCTGAAAGTCACAGCTGTAGTCTTATAAGGAGGATAAACATGCCTATCAGCATTTCTCTTTCCGCTTGCAAGTAACATGCTCAGAAGTGTAAACAGTGTAGGATGGGCCTTTGTTAGAAGCACGGCAGGAACAGTCCACGTACAAGCAGGTCCAGCGCGCACACCATTAGCGACATCACCTGAGACAGCGCACGGAAGCTTCTTCACCTTTGCACGTAGATCTACATCCTTACAACAGCATTATGAGAGGATTTTCCTCCCTTATTGCCTCCTTCCCGAAAATTAGCTCTTACTCTGGAATGTATTTTCATGTGCACGGTATATTCATGACCATAAACGGTAAAAAAACCTTCAACTATAAACTACTGGCTCTTAGCTGGTGAAATTGTTTACTAAACAAAGAGAATACAGTTGAAAATTCCTTGCGATTTTCAAGGCTGTAGTGTGAAGAGAAGGTTAAAACGGAAAATTCCTGTGCGAATTCACGTTAAAAATCATTGCACAGCCATTCAAGAATTTTGGTATGCAGATTAGTTTGAGTTTAGCAACGGGTTATTTTTATGTCTTATAGCCCGCTTGCCTATTTGGGACAAAATAACTTCACCAATTGAAATGGCAGAAGCTTTGCGTTTTGTGGTCTAGGTACGAAGGGTGTTTATAGGTACTTGTCGGTTTGTCTATACCGAAATGAGCATTGTGTGGAATCAAAAGTACTAGTTCATAATATTCCAAACGCCATTTTGCGATAGCCTGCTGGTGTTAACGTTTAAATTTGGCGACGTTTGTTTAGGGAATTTCTACAGGCCTTGTGATAGCAAGTACATACGCTTTGTGTACTTATTGAATATTAAAGAGAAATAACTGCCAAAGGATTCAACAAAAGTTGAAGACAAAAAGCAGTTTGACCAGCCACGATAGAAACAGTTCGATTTGTTTACTGAATTTCAGCACGAGGTGAGGTAATTAACAACTTCTGAAACATTTTATGTGCATGAAATTATCAATAAGCACTACGGTGTTTTTGTCTTGTCATTATGTGGAGCGCCGTGTACTAACTAGAAATATTCATGACGACAAAGCGACTGAAATGATGGAGCCAATCGCAAAAAATGCTTACGGAAGTATGCCAAAGGCGTCTGGAGACCTTCCTGCTCAACAATCAATTTACTATCTATAAGTTTCGTCGGTGACGAGATATCGGAGAAAAGCTGTTTGCTCGAAGCCGAATTCGGTACATATCTTATGTAGGCCCTGTTTTTTTAACTATTATATTTGGGAATTCACGGTCTCGCTTTACTTTCTGTTTGTTAGAAAATTTCAGAAAAGGCTTGAGAGTCCAATAAAGAAATTTAGAGCCATATCCTTCTCTCCACCTAATTGAGCAAACTAAGAATACTCTTTTATATTAGTGTTATTACTCACGTCCTCTTTGACAATTAAAAATATAAAAGAATGCAACCGAATTCTGTTCTATTTTTAATAATTAGTAAACCTTTGTAGCACAGTACCTAAAAAAACAGAATTTTAAATATCTCCGATTGTCTTTCGCTCGATAATTTGCAAAGATCCTTCGGTTTGTTAACCGAGGGAGTTTCCCTAGAAGGAAAAATAATAGGACACCCAAATTAAAAGGGCGACTTCACACGAATGTATTGAATTAAACGAGATGTATTTGAACATTTTCGTTCTCTACTTTATCGTACTGCGTATAAGAACTACTGCGGAAAGTTTTGAAGGTGCTATATGGTTTTTCTTGCTCCCAATCAGATGAATCTAAATAAATCTCAGCATATGTAATACCTGAATTCAACTATTCACGAAAGGCTATTTTTTTAGAAGCGAAGCTCCATAAATATGAATATTTTGAATTAAAGACTTGCTTTAAAAAAGAAAAAGAACAATGTTTTGTTTTTCTTTTTGAGTGTCGCCCTATGAGTGAGTTAAATAAGTAGGCAATCACCTTGTAATTAGCGATTTACAATATTCACTTCGGGATGAAAAGACGGCCGCATGATACCTTTAGAAATTTATAATTAGTCCCAATGAAAAACTATTATGGAGAGAGTTAGAGAGTGAAAATGATATTGAATTCATACTGCGTTTTAAACCCGGCATTATGAAGGATGTAGAGGTAATCAAAAAAGTAACCACAGGGTAGTAAGGTCACGAGACGGCCGCTTTTCGATGGAGGCGAAAAGCAAGGCGCCCGTGTGCTGTGCGATGTCAGCGCCCGTTAAAGAACCCCAGGTAGTCTAAATTTCCGGAGTCCTCCACTACGGCGTCTATCATAGCCTGAGTCGCTTTGCGACGTTAAACCCCACAAACCAAACCAAACCAAGTCTAGTTCTGATAAAGGAAAGGAACTGATTAGTAAGAAAGAAGTCCAAAAGTGAATTAGCAGTGAGGGGACGGCAAAAGAATTAAGGATTTCGCTGAAGAATAGATGTTCAGCTTCAACCGAGGATGATGACCTTAGCGTACTAAAATTAACGATAATTTCAGAACTATCGCTACTGAGCGCGCGGTAGAAGTAGGCGGTAGGATGTTTAGAGAGGATAAAGGTAAACTATCTAAAAAGACGCGAAATTTGATTAAAAACGCAAAACTCTGAACACTTCCAACAAAGTAGTCAGGTTAAAACCTGCAGAGATATCAAAGCTAATCAATAAGCGTAAAGTGGCCGACAAAAGAAATCGCCTATAACATGGGGAAAATTGAGCATGCTCGAAAGAACAGACACAGCCTTAAAACGGAAAAAAGGAAATTGGCCATAGGCAAAAATTAGATATATGCGCTGAGGGACAAGGCCGGCAATGTCATCACGAATATGGACAGGATAGTCAAAGCAGCCGAGGAGATTTTGACTGACTTATAGAGTGGTCAAATTAGTCAGGACAATGATGAGATAGGAAGTACTGAAAAGCAGTCAGGTGTTCCGCCAGTGACGAAGGACGAGGTTAAGCAAGCAATAGAAACAATGAAATGGCGGAAAGCAGCTGCAGAGAATCAGGTAGCTATATATTCTTTGAATTACGGTGGTGATATCGAGCAAGAAAACTGGCCACCCGGTATACTCAGTGCCTTGTGTAATCGACGGTACCGGAACCATAAAAGAACGCTAACATAATCTTAATTCATACGAAAGGGGACGCTAAGAATTTGAAAAATTACAGGCCAGTCAGGTTATTATCAGATATATGTAACTTATTTAGTAAGGTAATCGCTAACTAAATCAGGACGATCTTAGACTTCAGTCAGGCAAAATATCAAGCAGGATTTTGGAAAGTTTGCTCCACTACCGATCATATGAATATAATCAACCAGGTGATAAGAAAACACCCTGAATATAACCAGCTGTTATAGTAGCATTCATTGATTACGAAAAAACATTTGACTGAAAAAAAAAAAACTACGGCAGTGATAACGGAATTGCGAAACCAGGGTGTAGAGGAGTTGTATGTGAAAGTACTGAAGGATAACTTGAAGGGCTATACAGCAACCTCAGTTCTTTGTAAAAAAAGTAACAAATTTCCCATCAGGAAATTTTTTAAGAAAAAGACACAACATTCACAAGGCTATTTAAAGTTTGTTTAAGGGAAGTATTCAGAGAGTTCAAATGGGTGCCGTTAGGCATAAGGGTCAATTAAGAATACATCTGTAATATGCGATTCGCTGATGACATAGCCTAGGTATGTAACTAAAGGGATTAGGGACAAAGAGTGGTTGATGACCTAGACAGAAAGAGCAGAACTTTAGGTTTGAAAATCAATATGCAGAAGGGTAAAGTAATGTTCAACAGCCTCAGGAAGAAACAGCAGTTCCCAATAGTTTGCGAAACACTGGAAGTTGTGGGTTAATAGGTCTTCTCAGGAGAGGCAGTAACCGCTGATCCAGACCATGAAAGGGACATAACTATAGAGGATAAGATTGGGAAGGAGCGCATTTGGCAAGCACTCGCAGGTTATGACCAGCAGTTTAATAATACAACAGTTGCATCTTACCTGTACTCGCTTAAGGGGCTGAAACGTGGATTGTAACGAAAATGGTTCTATTTACGTTGAGGGCAACGCAGAGGTCTATGGAACTCAGAATGGTAGGCATAACGTTAAGTGATACGAAGCGCACAGACTGTGTCAGAGAAAAACAATTACAGCCGGTCTGCATAGTTAATCAAATGCGAAGTAGGTGCGTAGCACTGCTTATCCCTACTATATTTTTCATGCATTTTACTCTTTGTTATGCTTCGTTTTGCATAAGCACGCTAGGTACGTTTCGTCATTATTTGTGCTTCTAGGTTCTTGCGCCGTTTAGCTGCAATATCATAATCAGTAGAGTCGCGTTCCCTCTGTTTTCGTAACCGTTGTACTTCCGCACGTCGAGCACGGCAAACCTGCGCCTGAGTACCAGAAGGCCCGGCTTCATTCATTGCGACATGAAGAAACGCGCGGCGCAGCCACATCCTCAGCTTTCCTAACACCATGTTCAGTGGTTCTCGTTACAAATGGCCGAAAATAGGCACGATGTATTGCATCTCACTTCGGAATGCACAGCTCTGATCCTGAAAGGTCTGGAGTGGGATCAAGGGGGAGAGAAAGAGAGATTTGAGGATAATGTAGGGCATGATAAAAACAGATGCTCCAGAGTTTCTGCACCAACACATTCCCAGCATGAAAGAAGGCCTTCGGGATGAAGAAAGATAATCGAAGAGCAGGGAAATGTGATTGAACGCGAGCGCCAATTAAGGCGAGAATGTAAGCACAAGCTTTACACGACGCGGTGAGCGGCTCGGAGCCATGGTCTTGGGAGCACCGCGCGTGCACGTCTACTGTCTGTGAAAGCAGAGGAGTGACTGATGCGACGACAGAAATGCCGACCGACACAAGACTGCTCAGCCCGGAGTAACACACGTTTGTACATTGTCCTGAGAAGGCTGCGACGTCCGCAGCTGCGACACGCCCCACGCTCTCACTGGATTGATCTGTGGGGCCGCTAGGCTCCCTCATTATTAAGTCGCGTAAGGCGGGCGTAGGCACCTTTTCTTTCCCTTCAAGTTCACGACGAGACAGAGAGAGAGAGGATTCGCTCCGTCTCCTACATGCCGAGTTGTGCGACGCTAATTTCTCTTTCTCCACTTAAAGTTCACAAAAAGAGAGAGAGAGAGGGAGAGAATGCGGTTTCAGACAGACACCGGCGAAATTCGTGATTGCGGCTAGTAGTGCCACGCATTAAAAATTTCAATCAATGGCATTTCAGAAGAAATCAAGAGGAAACTGGCATGGGAAGGGCATGTAGTGCGTAGAAAGGACAGCCGATGGTCGTTTAGAGTAATAAATTGTATTCCAAGGGGAGAAAGGTGTAGCAGGGGGCGGCTGAAGGTTAGGTGGGCGGTTGAGGTTGAGAATTTCACAGGGATCGAATGGATGCAGCTAGCACAGGACCTGGTTAATTGGAGGAATATGGGTGAGGGCCTCACCCTGCCGAAGTTGACGAATGCGATTGCTATCACCTAACAGTGCGATTCTATAGCATTAAGTACCGTATGTGTCCGGCTGACGTTAATGCACCTTAACGCTGAAGTGCGATACATGTGTTTTGTGTCCAACTGCACACTGGTAGATGCTGATTAATATGATGATTACCACCAAACAGTACGAGATCATAGCATTAAGCACCATGAGTGTCCGGATGAGGTTTAGTGCACCTTAACGCAGCAAAGGGATAGATGTGTTTTGCGTCCCACTGCTAGCAGGTAGATGCCGTTTAATATGATGATTATCACCCAAAGTGCGAGACCATAGCATTAAGAATCATATGTGTCCGGATCAGGTTAGTGCACCTTAACGCAGCAATGGGATATAGGTGTGTTGTGGCCCCACTGGGCACTAATAGAAGTTGACGAATATATTGGCTTTCACCTAACAGTGCGAGACCATAGCACTATAGCACCGTATGGGTGCGGCTGATATTTAGTGCACCTTAAAGCTGAAATGAAATAGGTGTGTTTTGTGGCCCACTGCAAACAGGTAGATGTTGATGTATATGATGATTATCACCTAACAGTGTGAGATAATAGCGTTAGGCATCATTGGTGTCCAGCTGAGATGATCACCGAATAACCTGTTACATTTACCAGCGACAACTGAAGAGTGAAAGCACGCATTTTATCGTTATGTAGTGGCGATAGCAGAACTTTAAACACGCAAAGGAAAATTTAACGGAGATTTTAGGAGTCCTAGCTTCCCTCAACCATAGTAAATCAAAGCAAGTACTGTGATTTGCAATTACGGATCATATGTTTGTTAACAAAGTTTCTAACTCATCGCCTTAGGATTAACTGGCACAGTTGTGACCAACAGAAAAAGATAAGTATAACGGTGATAGATTAGCACTCTCGAGCGATGAACATCTGAAACCCGCCGCCATTGGGTCGCAGCCAACACCAGACACCCCAAGCACTTTAGATTTCTAGCGGAGTGACCGGTCACGAAAGCAACCTAGAAATTATGACATCATGGTATCTGATTCCTCACGTTGGTGCAGCAATATCTGGCCATGTGACCCTTTCACCATCTGCCTTTCGATGTCGACGGGTGCAGGCGCGCTGGCGCCCGGCTGTAAGGAATACTCAGTCGCTATGAGTGGCGACAACGAGCTTGTAGATAGTACACAGACGTCAAGCAAATGCATAATGTCACGCTGTAGTGACAATCCTGTAGGCCACAAATGGTAGGTGTAGCACTAGAATGAACTCTTTATTATTCTCACTTTAAAAGTACTATTTGTATTGCATCTCTAGATTTTTTTCCTCTTGCATCTATTCTTTGAATGATGTCATTGCTTTTTTGTTGCAAACGTGCATCCATATTGTCCCATTATAGTTGATTTTTCACATGTACAAATCTGTACCATGAAGTTTGTGTATTTTATTATTCTTCATTGTACTGTCCTATGCATGGTAGGCCACCATGCCTTGCCTTGTACATCGGGCACCTGCGCCTTGCCAAGCTGACATGACAGCTTTTAGCCCAGGTGACCCTTCAGAAGCTTTCTGAAAAATAAATTGAATTGAGTCCGCAAGGAGAACGATAGCTACTCGGTGGCGGCGATAGTAACAAACGTAGTAGGCGGTTGTCGAACAGATAATGCCATTTCATTCTTCAGTGAAGAATTCAAAGGCGACGAAGTAGCATCTAGATAAAACCGCGGACGATGGCTTGCATGACCTGCAACATCGTAGGAATTAAAGCGCTGGGTAGGAACCCTTGGAGATACATAACGAAGCATCTTACGCAAAGTAGGCAATGATAATGCTGCGTCTCGTGAAAACAATTATGAACACTGAAGCGTACATACTAGTAATCGATCCGTGCATTACACTAAATGTGATAAGGCCACATGCCGGCTGCTGCTGAAAACAGTAGAGGTTGGAATGAGCTCGAGGCAATATATTAGGCGCAGGAGCTAATTCATTTACGACTTCTTTCTTACTGCATTGGTTAAAATGCCTCGACAAACCTCTCAGCCGTCGAAGCGTAATTTCTTTGAAATATTTCTGTCTCTAACGCTCTTCAAAGGCTACATAGCTTTTGTTTACAACGACAAACTTACAGCCTGATTATCGCAAGAAAGCTGTAGTTTCGAAATCATTCCTTATAAAGCGAATGGCTATTTGAACATGTCTGGTTGAGACGCACCAAGAATGTTCACCGCTCAGTACCGTTCACAATACTTCTTACTGCGTATGGACGTGCATAGAATAATAATACATGAAATCATGATGAAGTCAGCACTTTACCCATGCATTAGGTTGGTAAAAGTAACAGTTACTAAATTTACTTCATTAGTGAATGTATAAGGCAATCAGCATCACAGATATGCACACATTAACCTTCAACCTCAGCACAATACACTCTGCAAGAGTTCGTAGACAACAATTGTCGCACTAAGATAAGTTCTAATATCCTGCGACAAGAATACTGCAACAGTAAGGATACGCAGTTTATGACAACTGGGAAAACATCAAGTTTGTTAATGTTTAACTTCAGCTTCTGTCGACGCGGAATTAGCTGGCGTGTGTAGTTTATTATAGTCCCTTCTCTGCAAACCTCTTCTCTGTACTCTCTTCTCAAAGAAATAAACATAAATTCCTGATACACTTTCGAGAAAAACAGAGGCCTAGATCATGATGTGCTGAACCTAGAAAGCGGCTTCAAGTTTGCCGCAAATGAGCTACATGATCATTGGCTCTGCGTCCCCGCCGATGGCTTCGCCGAATTTGCTGACACTTGCATCAATGAAGGGTTATATAGAGTAATTCAAATTTTTACACGCGCTGCGCAGCAGCAGAAAGCACCGCCCACCAAAACATTCCGAAGGACAGAAATGACGGCCGTCTTCACGGCGCTACCTATATGAGAAGGTTGGATTGCTATCAGTAAAATGTCTGTACGATGTGTGGTCTGCATAGTTTTCGAGTTACCGTTCGCATAATATGGTAGTAATGCGGTGGTAATTTTGCATTGTTCATGCCTATTAAAACAATTACAAAATTTTAGCACATATAGCTGTTTTTTTTCTTTCCTTTTAGCTTTCGTGTGAAATCCTTTTGTGTTTATATAGCAGGCTTGCATTCGGTGACTTTCTTCATGTGATGCGTATTATTTGAGCGAAACATTATTGGTGACCTTGAAACACAATCAATTTAGCCTGATCTACTTGTACATATAATAATATCGAACAAAAGAAAAAGTTTCCCAAAGCGTTTTTGCAAAACCCGGATATTTTTGTTCACGTGCTCATCACTGACTTCAGCGCTATATTTCGCATGAGTAGCTCCACAAGAGGATGTCACTTCTTCTGTGCACTTCTGTGCCACAACGTGCGGCATTAATCAGTTATTACGTTCCTCGTTTGCTAAGCAAGGAATGTCTGTACTACAATGCGTCACGCGATAAATTATTGCGGTGATGAGAACGCCGGAGGCGACACCTGAGCATGATTGCGCGCACTGAATTGAATAGTTTACCGGGCGGACGTGCGTCCACAAACTAGCACGTCGGCGACACTGGTCACAAGCGAACTCTGTTATTGGTAAGCACAGACAGCATTTCGGTCTAAGTGGCTCGAATGTCATACTGTGAAGAAAGCTTACACGATAAAGTAAAAGGTAAGTAATATGACCATGTTTACAGATCACGATGCAACCGAGCTTAGCTACGATAAGATAGTGTAAATCTGGGCGTATGCAGCATTGGAAAGTCAGTTGTGTTTGCCAGTCCGGGCCCTAGTGATAGTGAACATATAAACAACAATTCATTTCAACATGGATGCAAAATCTTATCGTACAATGAAAGATAAAGGACCATACAAGGCGCTCATTCCCTCACCGCAGCTGTGGCCCAGTGGCTTGGTCGCCCGCCTCGGCTTCGGGAGGTGGCAGGTTCGAAACCCACCGCCGGCCACCCAACCGGTAAAAAATGGGTACAGGCTTCCCCCCACCTGGCGGCCGGTTCTGTCAGGGGGAGCGCCTGGGAGGAGGCTCTTCATCTCCCGCTGTGGCCCGAGAGCCATCCACACCGTTTCGAGCACCGTCTGCAAAGGCGGTTTGGGTGTGTGTTTGTGTGTGTGACGTCCATGTGTTTGTCTTTCTGTGTTGCCCTCCTCTAGAGGGATGCCCAGGCATCAATGCCGGGGTTACCACGAATGGATACCTGTGAAGTGGCGCCATGTCCTGTGTTCTGGCGGGAACGACGGACGCCGAGCCTCCTTTTGCTCCTTTTTCTACCATTGATAACTGAATAATTGCGGTACATCAAAGTTCATTCACTGCAAATTTTTACTAAGGAAACAAAGTAAGTAAAATAGATACAAAGCTATTTTCAATGACAAATAAAGTAAAATAATATTTTCTTTTATGATTTGTACCACAAATTTATTTTAATGATGGACTGAGCAAGGAATGGATCTTTGCGTATATCTGCACTTCGGTCTAAAAAATTAAAAGCTCCAAAGTAATCAGAAAATTCAAGTTAAGGCGTTATGGCACTCTTGGGCACCTTTGTGTTGAAGTCCCTTTCGACGTGTTTTTCCGCATTGGTTGCCGATCTAGCGCTGTGATGACATGGAGCTTGAGAAACAACTCTAAATGTCGCCCATGGTGCTTTTTCTCCTGCAGAAAACACAAAACAGAGACTGTGAGGACCTATCAATTTTTCCTGGGTCACCAAAACGTTACCTTCAAAGCCTAATTGCAGGCAGAACGTTTAAACTATTTTCCAGCAACAGCATGGCGACGACACTCTCGTAAGAGCTTTGAATCTCTCATAGGAGGGTATCATTAGAGAGAAATTGCCTAATTTTGACTTTTTTATGCACGCATGCGATCTATTGCACCAGCGTTTCAGCCTGCAAAGGGAAGAAACTGAATCAAGCTGTGTTGCCCACAATGCACCAATATAAGGTCTCACTTCCACATCGTGCAGAATTAAGTCGGCATCGCTTAGCGCCGTTTGTCCTCCTAAAACTTGGATATTAGCTCCAATCAATTATTTTATAATTTGATGGCAAGTAAAGTATTATTACATCGCCCTCCGCGATAGATCACAAACCATGCCAATTCTGACACCCCGAAAATTTCCGAGGCCTAAAATAGCTTCCTGGAAGCAATATTTTTACCAGTTAACAGCGTTGTTTTTAGACCAGCGAGTTTTGAAAGCAGGCTTCATGACATAAAGTTATATTGGGTTCTCAGTTTTACACCCCAGCCTTCTTATGCATTTCGGAAAATCGCCACAATAGCCACAGAAACACCGGTAAAGCAAATTTTGGAAGATTTTAATAAGGACGGTTACAGAACAGCACTAATAAAGCAGGACAAAAGGGCCTCCATTTTTTTTTAACAAAAAAAGCGGCAATTTAGGAAGAATTGCGTACGCGCGGCTGTATTTCTAACCATCATCCTATTGCGTGCTTTTTGCGTCTTGCCGTTGCTTTGAGCAAGCTTGTGGACACACATTTGTGTCTGAGCCATCTAAATAAATAAACTGCTCGAATAGTGTTTAAATAAAATATGCCTTCAAATCTGCATTTTGTACACCTTCTAGAAGAGTAGTGTATATTTGATTTGACAAATAAAATAATGTTCTTGAACCTTCTCTGGTGTGTGTAGCTTCCACAAGCAGGAAAGAGTTCCCACCATTGATGAATTATAACAATAAATGAACGAAATTGAAATATGTGAGCTATTATGTATATAATGCAACCTATATTTCTCTTCCAATATAGCTTACATCGCTAATGTTATATTTATCCTGCTGGGCTTAAAGTAAACGTTTTGTACTAATATATAACAGCGCAAAAAGACAAGGACGAGGCGAGAGGACAAGGACGGCGCTGAACGTCCAACTTTTATTGCGAACGAACCGCGTGAACATATATGCTCTGAAACAATCAGGCGTCACTGTCAATGCATGCGCAAATAAGAGCGTTCTTTTTCAGAAAGAATGATAGATGCAGAACTAACACATGCTTCTGCCCGATTACATATTAGTTGTGATTCTAGGATTTCTCGTGTTACACGTCGTTTGCTTATTTTTCTAATAACAGTGCCAGCAAGATCAGGAGAACAGTCCTTACAAGAAAGGCAGTGGGTGGCCAGAAAACCTACAAAATCTTTGTCGTCACGGGGATTTTTTACATTGTTGGCGTGTTATCTCAACTATCATTCACACATCTCCCAGTTTGGCCTACATATGTTTTTCCACAGTTTAACGGAATGTCGTATACTACGCCTACTGCGCATTAAACGAAGGGCCGCCGAAGCTTTTTGCCGCAGTTCATTTGCTTGGTATCTCCGGATTAGTAATTTTGCACAGTTTTGATAGTTTGTGCGGAGCAGAGAAGACGACTTTCACGTCGTACCGCTGCGCAACTTTTTTCAGGTTGTGTGACATTTTGTGAATGCACGATATCACAGCTACCGTTCGCGTACGCTGTGCGTGGGTGTCACACTTATTTCCATCGGAGCGCATGTTTTTGAGGAGGCCTTCAGCAACCGAGATGATGATTAGGTGCTGCGGATAACCGGCACAGCTCAGCCTTTCGGCTTGATGGTTAAGCGCTTCTGAGATGAGATGCGGGCAGCTTTTGCCGAGAGCGTTTTTGAAGCAAGAAGTGGAAATGGCTGCTTTTACGAGCTTTCAGTGGGCGGAGTTGAAAGGCAGAAGCGGTTTATTGGCGCGCGGTTCATAGCCCCAGCAGACACCATCGCCTTTAAAATGGAGCCGGATATCTAAAAACCTAATTTGGCCAGTTACTTGGAGTTCATGTGTTAAGTCAAGAGGGCTCATCACCGTTCCAAATGTAGCCAACAGCTTTCTAGTAACATATTCAATTGCCTGCGCGTCACAATCTACCACAACTAAAATGTCATCTACGAACCGAAAGACCCTAAGTACGTTTAGGTCTTTCATGGACGCGATTAAAAGACGAACTAAATGAGCAAGTACTAGGTTGCTAAGGACTGGGACAATGCAAGACCCAATGCATATGCCCTGCTTTTGTAGGTGCGGTGTCCCTTCAAACTTAACTTATGTTGACTGTAAATAAAAGGTTAAAAGCTCTAAGAAACCTCGGACTGGAACTTAAATTGTGTTCTGGAAGGCAATTCAGCCAAAGTTGTCAATAGAATGTTCAACGAATTCAATGATTAGCTTGTGAGGAAGAGAGTAAAAAATAACTTTAACATCAGCTGAGAAGGCTTGGCAGCACTAGTCACAATTATTAGAAAAAAATTCTAAAACCTGGTTAGAGTTGTTAACCAAAAACGGATCGTCCACGAGTGAAAGCTTAAGTTGTTGTAAAAAACCTGCCACAGAATGCCGCCATGTTCCAGACTCAGAGACAATAGTCTTTAGTGGCACATCTGGTTTATGGGCTTTCGCGCTAAAAAATACATTTAAAAAGTTATTCTTGCTCATATCGATCGCCTTCTCAAGCTCCGAAAGGTTTAAACGTTCTCAAAGTTTCTTTGCGCAGGTCTTGACTTTGGTCAGCGATACATTTGGATGATTGGTAAAGACCGACGACATAGCATCCCTAGACTTTGTTTTAAAAACTGTGTTAGGCATTACGGTGAATCCACCCTACTTATCAGCCAGAAGAAGACGAAGCGATTGATTGCGTAAAAAGGAGGCCACTCGCCTGACAGGTACACCGGGTTCCGAATTCTTGCATCGGCATAGGACATCAACACCCTCCGCGACAAACCGAGCACATGCATCCACCTGGGTATACCGAGACACCTGACGAACCAAAGATAGTTGCTCTAACCGAGATTCCCTAGGCGGCACAGCAAACTTTGGTCCGAGGGAAAGGACACGTTTCATGTAATCTGGCAATATAACGTCGCCTACGATGTGCACGTTGCAAGGTGGAGCGGGCGAGCCCTGAGCAGGCTTGGTTCTCAGTCGTCTCAGCACTTGCTGCCAAGATGTACCAACACGCCCAATTTAACACTTTAAACGTTTTGTGTTTTTCATAAATCTGTCCTCAATTATTTCATTTTTCGGTTGAAATGTTAAGCCAATTTTTATTTGTTTGTCAATGCACATTTAGGCGAATAGTATAAACAAGCGATATATAGTTCATTCCTTTAAAACTTTACGAAGCCTAACGCTGTCCTTGCTTTATATTCCAGAAAAAGACAAATACAAATTTTTATACACGAAGTTTCACAAGCAGTTTCTTTAATTTTTTCAACAATGCAAAGACGGCTTTGTGCAGTGAGCATCTTACAGGTTCCTTACACCATGAGCATGCGTTCTTCAAAGCTTGGATATATATATTGTCACTTGGCGGTGAAAATTATGTAGCCGCCACGCAGATAGACTGGCGTGAACCTAATATTAACACCTTTGTTTGCTGGAGCAGCTAAATGTGCCAGTTGGCAGAGATTCACATCAACAGCGCAAGTGCGAAGAGACGACAGACGAGAAATGTGGCGTCTTGGTGTCGATCAGTCGACTCTGTACGATGCACTGTTGATATAACGTTTTTAAGGCGAATGCCTTACTTGCCTCATCAGTGCGGACAGGAAGTATGCGTCCTCACGAGGTGCTCGCTGCATCTATAAATGAATTAATGAAAAAGAAACTTCTGACCAGTATGCTCTCTGGAAGTAGTCGAGCTACGCAATGATCGCCGATCTCCGCCTCAGGAAGCAAATATAAGCCTATAGTACGATGTTTTCGAGTTTTGCAAATAAAACCAACATTTACCTAGCTAACACAATGTTGAGTCAGTGACACGGGGCTTTGATAACGTGTGATAAACTTGGCAGCATCTCGTTTCGCAAAAAAAAGCTTTGGTACCTTAAACGGCTGCTAGGATATCGAAATATAAGATAAGGTCTGTTTTATGAAAATGCACAAGAAGAAAATTACCGCTTTGTTGAATATAAAAGACAGTGGAACGTGAACAGCATTCACCGAAGCCGTGGCCCAGTGGTTTGGTCGCCCGTCTCGGCTGCGGGAGGTGCGAGGTTCGAGGTTCGATTCGCACCGCCGGCCACCCAACCGGTAAAAAATGGGTACAGGCTCCCCCTGACCTGGCGACCGGTCTTGTAAGGCGGAGCGCCTGGGAGGAGGCTCGTTATATTCTGTGGCCTACGGGCCACCGACTCCGGTTTCATCTATTCCGGTTTCGTCTGTTCCGGTTCCATCTGTTCCGGTGTCATCTGCTCAGTCCGGTGTATGTCCTCAAATGCTCGTTTCATACTTGCAGTCCCGGTGTACGTCTCCGATGTTAATTATCCCAGTGATTCTCCACAAGTTCACCATCAGCCACATAGAGTAGTGTTCGTACCCCTTGCGGGAACGACATTCGCGGCGCCTCCTTTTGCTTTAGTTTTCAGTTTTTTAGATATTATAACTTGAAGTATTCAAATTATGTCACTATACGGGGCATAAATTCTGCACTGGAAGCCATCTGCGTCACAAAAATGTGGCAGCGTAGATAGTGGGTGAGAATTTTGTGAATGCAGTTTGTGGCGTAAACGAAAGCGGGAAAGTGAATTTTGAAGAAAAAAAGAAATGATGGGAAGAAATGAGTGCCTTAAAGAGCACCCGCGCCTTGTATTAGAAAGAAGAACGTATTTGGCGAAAATTTGCCGCCGCCTGTGTGCGTAAGCGCTTATGCGTTTCCGCTGTCTTTGAAACCACGAAGGCCTGTCCAGTTTTGCTGCGCTGATATCAAGGCTGTGATGGGGGGCTTTGATTAGTGACTTTTTTTTTAGCTTTTTTTCCGCGTTAGTAATACGTACACTGCACTAATGGAGAAAGTGTTGTTATCGGTCTTTAAAACGTTCACCGGTTTATCTGCGTATCCTGAGCGTCGTGATTTACCGCTTTGTGAGGAATGGAAAATTCATGTTCGAGGACCGGTGTGGTGCAGTGGTAAGATGCCCAGCTACTGTGCCTAAGTACCCGGGTTCGATCCCGACCTCGGCGGCTGCGTTCCGATGGAGGCGAAACGAAGAGGCGTCCGTGTGCTGTGCGATGTCAGCGCACTTTAAAGATCCTCAGGTGGTCGAAATTAATCCGTAGCCCGGCACTACGGCTCCTCTTTCTTTCTATCTACTTTCACTCCCACCTTCCTCCCTTCCCGTACGGTGCTGTTCTGGTGTCCACAGAAACAAGTGTGACAGATACTGCGCCTTTCCCTTCATGTGAACCAATTATTATTATTATTATTATTATTATTATTATTATTATTATTATTATTATTATTATTATTATTATAGGAGCGCCCAACTGAACCTTCCTTCGCTTCACTGCCGTCGCATCAGACTTGATATCACATTTCTGTACAAACTCCTTCATGGCCACATTATGTGCCCTAAGCTCCAAGAGTACATCCTACTGCGCGTTCCGCCAAAGAGCATGACGGAATTCAGACCATTTCAGGTTTCTCCTCTTCATTCCCACTCCCCTCTGGACAGGATGCAGTGGTTATTTAACTCTTTTTGTCCTCACCTTGACATCTTCCAAAACTCGCTCTGTTCATTTACATTGGATGTTCGTAGCGTTGTATTCTAAATTGTACTTTATCACATATAACTCCCACTTTCTAGCCTTAATATTGTATTTACATCACTTTTTGCTTTTTCTCCTGTTCAATGCTGTCTGTATCTTGAACTACTTTTTATCCGTTTCTTACTTATATTTCAACTTTAGACTTTTTATTCGAATCTTACTTTCCCTTGTTCAATTTAACTTTTTTATTGTATTATTCTGTATTTCTAGCCTGTGTTTTAAGTGCCATGCACTCGTTGCGCCTGGAATGGTTGTTTATTTTATGTATATTTCTATATTACTATAATCAATGTCAGTTATTTGTTGTTGTTGTTTTTTTCTACTCTATCTACCGTTCTTTTTTTTTCTTTGCTGATGTGCTCAAAATTGCTCAAAAAAGAAACACTGTGTATATTAGTGATGCTACTCATTGATTGCTTACTTTCCGTGATACTTTTCGTCTCAGTTTCATTTCATGTATTATTTATTTCTTCTTTTGTGTTCTCTGTGTGTGTGTAAACATGTTTGTACTTTTTCATTTTTGTTTCTTTTTTTTTTATTTGTGCTGTAGCACAAAGACCACATGGTTGTTCCTGCGCACAATAAATAAAGATTGATTGATTGATTATTATTATATTCGAGGAGTGCTGTGATATGTACACGAGACGGAAATCAAGGCATTCTATGTCTCCCAGGCTGTTGCCAATGCAGCACGAAATCTATCTGTTTTTCCTTTACTAAGCTCGAAGCAAGGGTATAGAGGCAGGTAGGGAACTTGCAGAGTGCTGAGCAGACTATAATTGGTTCTCAATCATTCTCGTGCCGGATTGTAACGCAAGAACGCCAAACACCTTTATGGAGAAATTCCGCAGTAAGCTTTGAGGAGGCTGCCGGTTTGGTGATCCTAATATCAGGGGAATGCGCAATTCCCTGGCCTTCACAGTTCGGAATATAGTTTGGCTGTACGAGACAATCGGGGATGGCTGAGATGGCAAAAGATTGAAACTGCGGTTTCTCGCTTGAAATAAAGCAGCTAGATTACAATTCCACCCATCGGAACTCCTAGATTGCAAGTCAGGCGCTCTAACCTTATGCGAAATGGTTCTTTGCATCTGTATCGCACCGTTTTTCTCGTAATATGGCTGACAACAATGTAGCGATTCAAATTTTACACACCAGCATATAAAGCCATTAGAGCTAATGTCGCATATCTTGCGTATATACTTGTATCCTGCTGGCGGGCTTTTAATAATTTATAATAATATTAGCTTATTTAACACAATATAATATAGCTACTTCCAGAAATAAATATATATATATATATATATATATATATATATATATATATATATAAGTGAAAAATTGCTTCATACTGTTTCCAAGTTTATTTGTAGTCGACGTCTCGGCAGGAGCCCTGCCTTTCTCAAGACTGATGGTACATGATTCTTCTTTGTCTTCTTATAGGGTTGGCCAGAGGTGATACAAACAATATGGGCACACACAGGTGAGTCAGCTGCACACGCACAACACACACATACACACACAGCTGCGGAGAGCAGGCTAGGCCCAATGGGCCATCAACCCAAGGCACCGGCCGCCGCGAGTCATCTGTATACAGTACAAGACACAATACAGGCAACCGCGGAACAACCTTGGAAGGGAAAAAAAATAAAAAAATAAAAAAGACGAAAACAGGTGGGGGAAGGTGTTTGCTGCAGGTGGTGAGAAAATTATTTTTCTTGTTCTCACTAAAAGATGGGAGCGCCCAGCGTGATGAGAAAACCAGGTGGACACTGCTGGTTAGAAGAACCTGACAGCGGCGAGGTCACCGGTTGTTCCGCTGTTGCCTGTATTGTGTCTTGTACTGTATACAGATGACTCGCGGCGGCCGGTGCCTTGGGTTGATGGCCCATTGGGCCTAGCATGCTCTCCGCAGCTGTGTGTGTATGTGTGTGTTGTGCGTGTCCAGCTGACTCACCTGTGTGTGCCCATATTGTTTGTATCACCTCTGGCCAACCCTATAAGAAGACAAACAAGAATCATGTACCATCAGTCTTGAGAAAGGCAGGGCTCCTGCCGAAACGTCGACTACAAATAAACTTGGAAACAGTATGAAGCAATTTTTCACTTTTATGTAACCTCTAGCAACCAAGTACGTCTATTCATATATATATGTATAGTTACGGTCGTAATATAGAGATGACGACGACCGCACTGGTGTGGTGTTGTGAAGAAGACGACGACGCTCAGGCTAAGCTGGATTCGGTCTGGTGGTGTGTGCTCCTGACAGTTAACTAGCATTTACTGCTGTGTACGTTTCCCTTAATATTTGGTGGAGGATTGCTGGAAGTGCGCCCGTAGCAAACCTGGATCACAGTAGTGGCCGCCAGATTGGTACCATCACTATGCCATCCGACGCGACATCATCTTCAGCGGCACCACCAGCTTCCACCGTCATCATGACACAGCCTTGTGACCCGGGCACCTTTTGCGGCACCGACGATGTCGAGGTAGAAGACTGGATCGGTATGTACGAGCGCGTCAGCAAGCACAATCACTGGGACGCGACCCTCATGCGCGCCAAAGTCATCTTCTATCGCGCGGGTACATACCTTTGCATCGAAGTCGCCCGTCAGTATAGTATAATGTATCTTTACTTTCGTCATTGCCGATTCCACACCTTAATCGAAGCTTTCTACTTCCTTGTCCTTATGACTAGAGGTTGGTGGATGTGCTTGTACATCATTCAGCTTATACCGATGATTTAGATTAATTACGAGGGTGGCTACCCTCTCATTAATGCTAAAGACTTCATCTGTATTATCAGCTATATCCTTATTAATAATAAAACCTTCTCCTAGTTCTAGTCTGTCCTGTCAACCTTGATAACACGGTACATGTCCACCCTTCAGTACGTTATATGCCTCATTTGGCCTCCTCCCCTCACTGAACATGATATCTCATTACAAAGCCTCTAGTTCCTCTAACAGCACTGCTAAACTAGGCTCAATAGCTCGGGTCTTAGCATTAAACTTTGTTAGTGTCAGTTTTCCAATGACGGCCTGCCCTCGTAGCCTGATATTTGTAGCACTCCCTCGCCGCTTCACAGGTCTGACCGCCACCGTGGTCAGCTGCTCGGCAGCTGCTTGTGACTGAGGGCAAAGATTTTGTAAGACTAATCATTTGAGGTTGTGCCAGTTGCTGTACCGTGGTGGCCAGTTCCTCTCCTGGTGAGGGAGTGCGTTGCCGAAGGTATTAACCGGCATCAGGTCGCACCAAAACCTTAATTTTTTTGCGCAATTCTATTGACGCACGTTTTTTTCTTTTTTTAAAATTCGGTGTAGAATTGCGCGGCACCGCGATCCTAACCACGGTACTCTTGCATATTTGAGGCGGATGCGCTACCTCTACCCCACAACTGCAGCTATACGCTAGGTAAATTTATCTGGTTTTGGCGCAGAGAGTGCGGATGCTGAAATGAAATCTAAGAGAATGCAAATGGTTATATCTACGTAATCCTTTAGGTTCTTAGAGACCAAAATAACTCATTTCCTCGCATGTGTCAACAACTATGCCACATATAAACTATTCTAAATCTCATCATTGTATTTGAAGGCTACCTTGGATACAGTGTTATAGGGCATTAGCCAGACATTATAACTTCTAGTATGTTTCTCTCTTCGGCCTCTTCATTAAACTACTTCACGTACAAAAAACGGAAAAACTGAATACCGACACAGTAAGCGTGATGTTACCGCTGCGCACAGTGTAGTTCCGTGTACAGAGAGAGGTAAGTAGAACACCCACTAAAATTGTTAAGAGTGTTATGGTTTTAGCCATATTTGAAAGTTTTTCATAAATCTAAAGTTTTCCATAAAAGCCTTCCAAGGCTTTTGTTTGAAATTGGTGTTCTACAAATGAGGCCCTGACGCTTTGGTATACAAGAAGATAGCCTTTGTGCAGCACGTCTTTTCGGCTGCTAGGCCGTTGGATTTATCGGAGACGTCATAAAGCTGGCCTTTTAAAAGGACATCCCGCATCACACCATGAGCGATTCCATTTCTCATTCGATCCCTGGCTTACGCCGACCCTTTATCTTCATCTTTTTTTAAAGATATGTGTAATTTACATCACATATTGAAAACTTACTCAAGAAGGCTCTGATGGAACCATTGAATTGATGGACGTTCTTGAAAAATGAGAAGTGTACCGTTTTACGGTATAATAACTGCCATGTTGGGATTTTCCTCTAACAGTGCTCAAATAGGGTTCGGTTGGTTCAAAATTTTTGTAAAGTCCGAAAATGTCAAGCAACATGGTCGAAGTGAAAGTGCAAAAATAACAAAAACAAAGAGCAAGCAAGGAAAAATAGTATTCGAATAGGAAGTTGTGTAAGCTTTTCAGGTAACAACAAGAGACAAAGGAACAATTTTAAATTCGATCACTGAAATTGTGAAATTGATGATAAAAATTACAAATGCGAAGTAAGCGGTAAAAGAAAATAGTCACTTGCATGAATGAATATAGCCCTGTGGCATGACTTTAGCTCTTAATAAAAATATAGCATAGATATGTAATACAACAATTGAATTTCGCACTTGTGGAATCTGTACGGTTCTTATGCGTTTCACAAGTAGCGCATTTGACAAAGATTTTCTTCTACTTGCACGAACTGTCAAAAAATAAACAAAATATGCCGATGGGGCAGTTATCTAATGCAATTTTGACCAAGAGGGAGCTCTTCGCGCTACCCAGATTCAAGATCGCATTCGCGGTGTAAACATTTACTTTAGTTCTATACCCACACTTATTCTCCAGAAAAGACAGCTTTTCTTCGTAGTATTCGTTGCAACAGAATTTCTAGCGACAGTGAGAACATACCGCAGGACGATGGACATGTTGAGAAGGGGGAGGGGCTATCTTAGCCTTCTCATAATCATTTATCAGCAGCCGGACAATACACACCTCTGTTCAAGGCCTCTCCGATGTTCCTCAATTAACCTCGTCTTGTGCCAGCTGCATCCAATTCACACCTTCAAAATTCTTAACCTCATCTACCCTGCCAACTTTCTGCTGGCACTGTTATGCTTTCCGTATATTGAAATCCAGTTTGTTACCCTTAGCGACCGCCGGTTATCCTCTCTTCGCTCTACATTTCGTGCCCATTGCTCTTTCTTATCTTTGATTTCGAGTAGGATGGCCTTACTGGAGATATTTTTACGATCCAGTCTGCACGCATCCTATCAAAGTTAAAACATACTGACAAATATCGGGTCAACTTACTGTGTTTTAGACAGGTCAGGGCAAAGAAAAGTTCCCGTTAGGTTTAGCTCTCATAGCAACAAAGCGGGATATAAATGAACCGATACAGATATCATATCTGTTGAGTTAGCATGGGAAAAATCTCAATACCTCCTTCGCATAGAGGCACCACCCAGCTCGTTGACAAAACTCTATAACGAAAATAGAATATGGATACAAAAGAAATGTCGCCAATGCTACATGCGTTCTTAATTTTCTCCAGGCTGCGGTAAGCTTTCACTCCTACCTGTGTTTCTTGAAGGGATATGGAACATTACATCATGTCCTGTCTACTGTATACCACGAAATGCGTGTATTATTGTCGTCTATTTAAAACACGGCTGCATCCAATAGCTGTTTTCAGAACACTTTGTAGCCGCTCGGAAACTGGGCTGTAGAAAGGATGTTTCAAGCTTTCTTTTAATATTCCTCCAGAACTCAGGTGGGGACATAAGATGGTGACAGCAGGAGTGACAATGAATCTTCCGCGTGCATAGTGACATAGATGTGGATGTGCCTGATATATGCCACGCTGTGAGTCCCCATACGCCCAGCGAAGGCGTACGCATAAGGGGCTAAATTAATGTAAAGAAATCGCTTAGTGTCTTGACTCATTTGGTAATTATGGGCTATAAAATCTAAGATATGAACTAAAGGCTGTATTGTTGGCATTTAAAATATCACAATCTCAACCAAACTGTGACCATTAAAGCGTTTCTATGAACTCAGACACCATTTGACTTCTCAGCTACATTTTAATCGTATGTTTAATTTCTGTGGCTGTCCCGCTGCTTAATTCTTCAGCGCACCACAAAACTTCTCCCTCAGGATGACTCAGTAAGAAAGCTAATTTTATATAGTGTGCGTCGCGTCCCTTGGTCAGCTGCAGTTGGCGTTGACTCCAAGAAAAGTGCGACCATCGGATCGTTGAACTAGTTCTCATTGCCATATTTTTGGGAGCCAACTACTCGGGCTTTACCAACAAACAGTCAAGGATGGTACCTCAATACTGTATCGATCAAACTGGGACTTTCATCTCCGATGGCGACAATGTTTCGTTTTGATGGGAACATGATGCAAATTACAATAAAGTGTACGAGTCTCTCTTCTAATGATATCAGCGCCATGTCTGATACAGTGCTATTTTAAATGTTTTGCAGCGCGTACGAAGTGACGGTGTGCAGGTCCCTGGATTTTCCAAAAGCTGGAAGAATGGCACGGTGACGTGCAAGCCTCTTATTAATTATAATGGACTGTGATGTCATTGTCTCTGCATCTTTTCACGTAAATATTGGAAAGACCTATTGAATAAATATCGTTTCCAGCTACACACGAAGCGTTGTCCATTTCATGACGCAATAATAATAGCCGGTCAATGCGGCAGTTTACGCTTGCGTATTTATGCCTTTTTAAGCAGTAGCATTTTTCTTAACATGTGGTAGTATCGTTTAGAAGTAGCGTCTTCCCGGCTGGACTACGACTCTGATGAAGCGTCATGGCTGTCCTGATTGAGGCGTAACGCGTCAGTATTGAATGGCGTAATAAGTCTTCACATAGTTCATTATATTTCACGTGCAGCACCACTGCCTCTAAATCAGCAATAAAACGGCCCAGCGAACCATTCTTCCATCATTAACACCCTCTAGCAATCTTTTGCTATGCCGTCTTCTTTTTCATGCTACAAAATTCGCCTCACTCAGCTAAATTTCTACATGCAGCTTTGTATTCCTCTACTTTGTTACCTGCCTGCCAAGCGTGGCTGTCAGGAAGATTGCTGAGCCTATTTTGGGACATGCGTTTATAATGGTAACGCATTTTAAAACGGATCTCTGGCTGTTCAGGCATAAAAAAACTGGACAGCAGAATATTTTTCCTTTTTCTGTGGAAGAGCTTACTTAGCTCAGCCGTGTATATACCCACAATGAATGGTGGGCATAAATTAACCAGCCCTGTAGACAATTGTCGTAAAGCAATATTGTTGTGTGTAAAGGGGTGCTAAAAAGACAATGTCTCTCAAGGGTAGCACATCTTTTGCGTGAAAGATAACACATCAACAACAAGAAAATAAACAAAAATAATTCCTTTGTTTTCCATTTTATTTTGAAATGTTCTGTCTGATTGCCCTCTGACTGAGTAGAACACAACTAGGCTTCTGCAAGCATCAAGTACTCGCCGGCGTCGTATGCCTGGCCTAACTGAAGCCGTCCGGTGCCAATGTAACACACTCTCGCAAGCACTCAATTTATTGCCGTCAAAACAAAGGAGTGCTTTCAAGCCACCGGATACCCTGCAGGGTGCCCTTGTTGCTGAGGGTTAAGTCATCCGAGTGGAGATCTCTTACTCGAATAGAGGTCATTAGACTCATTCGAATATCCTGGATATAGTTGTAAGTGCGGGCTCCCACCCCGAGGTCATGAATGTTTTTCAGGATAGCATGAAGTCTGACATTATCAAAAGCCCTCTACAGAATAGTTCTGAGAACGATTCTCGTGTCTTCCGTTTTCCCAACAAGAATTCTATGTTTCAGCTGAAGCATTACGTCCTGAGATAGCCAGTTTTGGCCGGAATCTAATCGTGGTGTGAGGGTAGCTCTTGCTCCTTCATAAATCTGTTGAGACGGGTGTGAACGACATGCTCCATGATCTTACCTAACCAAGAAGTGAGCGAAATTGGCCTTAGGTTTTCAAGGCTGAAGGGTTTGGCTGGTTTTGGAATGAGAAGGATCTCTGCCGTTTTCCTTATTCGTGGTATTGAGCCTTCCAACCTGCATGTATTTAGGGAGTTTTGAGTAACTTCATCTAGTTTACAGAGTATCTTGTTGCTTACCCTCTGGGCCGGAGTTGGATTTACAGTTTAGCATGGCAATTTCCGCCCTTACCTCAGCCACATTAATAGGAGAGTCTAGCTTCAGGTTTTCGGACCGACAGAATGTGCGAAGGTTTGGCTAGAAGCAATGCAAATATATCAGTCTTTCTGTTAAAAAAAATAGGTCCTTCAATGTGCCTACATATGCATGTATGAGCTTTTGTGGGCTCTGCCTATGAATGGTTCTGCTGTATGTCAGGTTAAGTAGATGACGGAGCAAATTCTAACTCTTAGAGACTCCCATATTTGCACTCCATGTGGCTGCATGTATCTTCTCAGGTTTGCTGTGCAAGTTTAGCTCCATGATCCTCAATGATGTCCTTGTTAGTCTAACTAATCTGCGCAGTTTTCGGTTCCATTTTTTTTTTGTTGGAGTTGTTTATCAAGCCCTTAATTTTTTTGCCTCCCATAGATGAAGAATACGGCGGTCCGCAATCTCCAGGTGATCAGACCTCTCGAGTGTTCGAGCGGTTGTCTTAACATCCTTGCACAGGTTCTATGCCCAGGCATCCCTGTTTAGAATGTCGGCCTTGCGGCTCGTTTAGCGCGGAAAGTGTCGCATTCTATAAGGAGGGGGGGGGGGGGGGAGGGGCATGCTTTACGATGTTTAGGGCCACGGAAGGCCACTGCCACTGTGGGAAGGCCACTGTGGTAACTGCCGATATTTTAGTGAGTGTTTATTCATGTTGGAGTGCCTGCAATTTTGGCAAATGTCAAATCATGGGACGTATATTTGAAACACTGTTACCTCAGTGGTTGGGCGCTAGTGGTTCTGCAATAAGGTTCAACCCGCACTGTTGTGCCTTAAGCCACATTTTTCGCCTTTCAATTTCCTCATGTGCATATTCCCAAGCAGAGTGTTGAGCGTTAAAATCTCCAGCAAAAATTACGGGGTGATTGCCTGCTAGTTTTAGGGTCGCCTGCAAGAGTGGGCCAAAACTCGCTTTCCTTACATTCGGGCTCCTAGAGCGATTGAGTACAAATAGGTTGGGGTCGGGTTGTTTATGGGAATCAAATCCATTTGTACGTGTGGGACATTAGTAAATGGGGTGTAACGCTGGACAACAGTAATGTTTCCTTTTATTAATGTCATGGCCCCGTGCGTATGACCTCGCGATAAAAAGGAATAATATCCTGCTAGATTGCTATTTATTTGCATCCCTTGTATAGCAATTAAATCAGGTCTATCTATTTTTCCGGAGTTGTTGAATTACCGCTTGTTCGCGGCCTAATTTTCGACGGTTCCACTGCCTGATGGTTACCGACTGCATAAAGAGGGCGGGTCTTTCCTGCTCCCCAACAAAATCAGAACTTCTGCTCGCGCGTGGTAAACCAGGCACAGGGGGCCATACCCAAATCCGGGTGCACGTTAAGAGACAACTTATACCGGAGGTGTTATCATACGAATTTTTGGAATTTACATCCAGAAACACAGCCGAAACACAAAGTCCCTGAATCGCCTAAAGGCTAGCGTCTCTCAGACAGTGCGTCTCATACGTCGAATCGCTAACAGGTATTCAGCTATGAAGGAAATTGGTCTCGTCCGCCTGGCCCAGGCATTTGTTATTAGTAGAATTACCTACACGCTACGCTAACTCAAACTTAACGTAGCATGAACACAGCGTGTTGATTACCTAATGAGACGGGAGTTCATGTCCGGACTTGGTCTCCCGATAAACACTTTCACGGAGCGCTTCAATACCTTTGGAGTCCACAACACTCTTAACGAGCTGGTAGAGGCCCACCTCGCGTCTTAATACGAACAGTTAACCCACACACCGACTGGATGCTTTATTCTTGACGCTCTCTCAATCGGTTACCCCATAACATGACTGGACAAAGTGTCACTTCCGATAAGCCTGCGAAATCGCTTGAAAATCTACCTCTCCCAAAAATATGCACCCTGAATTTCATTCAGACAGGCGAGTAGAAAGAGTAAAAACCCTACACAAGCAATACCAGTCAAATCAAGACGTGGTCTATGTCGATGCATCCGAACAAGCGGACTGTAATCCATTCACGATTGTGACTGTAAATTATCAGTGTCAACAACTTACGGCTGGTTTTGTCATTACCAACGAACCGGAGGAAGCGGAGGAGGCTGCGATTGCCCTCGCGATAAGCTCAACCTCAGCCCTTCATATACTTAGCGACTCGAAAACCCCAATAACAAATTACAGCAAAAGCAAGATATCCCTTATAACACTCAAATTGCTGCTTGCCTTTCAAACAACTCACCGTCGAATACAGCTAATCTCGACACCAGCACATTCCTTCCTTCCTAGTAATGAGGTTTCCCACAATTTCGCCCGAGGACTAGTCAGCCGGGCGACGGGACACCCCCTCATTAGGTCAGCGAGGAACTGTATGGTTTCCTGTTAAGAAATTACACTACACTTCTGTCAAGCGCATACCCTGTACCCTCCGGGACACAAATCTCTTACAAAGGCACAGGTGGTCATCTGGCGAAAATTACAGACGCATTCCTTCCCAACTCCAGTCACCTACGCCCATGCAAACCCTGCATTATACACACCGTACTGTAACTTATGCCACCAGAGGGCCAAAGAACACTGCATATTATGAGCATGCCCAGGAGATCCCCCTCCGCGGGATCTGCAGCCCTCCACCTGCGAGCAGTGGGAGGCCGCTATGCTCAGCTCGGACCCGGTAATCCAACTGCGGGCCATCGAGCGTGCAACCCATGTCACCAAAGCTCAAGGACTCTTGGCCATCTAGCGCGGAAGCTCCTGCCTGCCTGAATTCCTCGAATAAAAGATGTTTATCCTCCCTCCCTCCTGTAAAGAGCATTTGGCGTTATAAGTGCAATTGTGTCTGCTCTTAAGGCAAAGCTGGAGCGATCCCTCAATGTCTTAAATGCAACAAGCAATTTTTACAATAAAGGCGAGGAAAAGACGAGACAGAACACAAAGAAGACGGGACAAAATGGCCATCTTCTTCTTCCCATCGTATTCTCCGCGCTTTTTCCTGTGTTTTTCGCGACTTTAATTGTTAAGAATGTACAGCATACAACTAGTCCAGCGACACGTTTTCATAAACCAGTCATCTAATGAAATTCTTAAAGCCGGTGTGATTGCAAATTTTCTCAACCGTGAATATCTACGGCAGCTAGTCATTTATTGTCAACTAGAAATAAAAGTCAATGTAGAACAGAAAGAATGCTCTCGTCGACGTGACACCTGAACAAAACCTACTCTAGATGCAGCACGAAGTCTTTACAAATATAAGTAACGGGCACAATTCGGCAATATTTTCCTAATTTCCAATATCTTGCAGAACCAGAAGCTATCAAAAGTGTCAGTATAATAAAAAGCCCAGGGAAATGCTTTAGGGTTTTTTTATTTAATCTATATGACCAATCATTTGTGTCAAGGATTCACCTCTTAATCAAAGACACTTTCCATTTTATTTCATGGACGCCTACGCGCCAGCCCATGCGGCGATCCTGGTGGCGATGGTGAGGAAGGCAGGGTGGGCGGACTCGGATGCCTCAGAGGAGGCGACCGAGACACTGGCGAGCGTGGAGGATTGCCTGAGACCTGTTGGGATCCTCGCCGGCTACCAGTCGGATTGGGCGGCGGTCAGTACAGGAGCGGTGGCCCACGCTGGTCGCTTGAAGTTGGTCCGGCTCCGGAGAAAATCCGGCGTCCAGGAATGGGAGGAGAAAGCAGGGTAGAAGGCTGGTACGGAGGAGGCGGCGAAGATGGCTAAGAACGCGGGGGTTCGTAAGGAGGTGGTTGTAAAGGAAGTTGAAGGTTGGACTGGTGCGGAGGGAGTGGGGAACTTGGCGGGAAATCAGGCTGTGCGTTTAGAGGCGGAGCTGATGAAGGCGGGATATCATGTGCCTGGTGTGAAGGTCGCGGTGGAGAAGGAGGCGTGTATATACGTGGCAAGATTTCCAGATGGGAACCTGCACAGAAAAGATCGTTCGTTGACTTTAATTCGGATAGTGGTCCTTGTAGTTTTTGCGGACAATGCTTTGCTGTGGTAAGAGTTTATTATTGACAGCGTGAATGAGCAAAATTGGCACCTTATAAATTTATATTTTCAAGTGCGTTCTCAGCGTCTCTAAACGTAAAAGGGCAACTAAAGAAACCACTTATAAGGTTTTTGAAAACACAGACTCCTGAACTAAATAAAGAGAGCTTGAAGTTTGTAAACATCTATAAATAGTTATTTACATCCTCCTTTAAAATACGTTGTTTCCTCACACAAACTAGGCGCTCTCGTTTCACAGCGAAATGTACTAGTGCATTTTTATAGCAAAAATGGCATTGACTTTGATAGACGGGATACAAATTATCGTGTAACCATGATTTGAATATAAGATACTCAGCTACCTCGAACTTTATATATCTGAAAGGCAGTACCGCACTTTGTTGGCATAAGTGTTCAGTAACAAAGTAGATGCACGTTTGGCGGTTATTGATGACAAGTCTTTCTGGTTTAACGACGAGTGAGGTAAACGCCAAATGAGATATTTATCTTCTTAAACACGTCCTTAGACATTTTCTTTGCCCTTTTAGGCTTGTAACGTATGTTCTTATACGCATACTCTAACAAAATACTACTCGCTCAGTCATGCACATAAGGAAACTGCTGAAGGAACGTCTTAAATAATTTGTGCCAAACTTTTCATATTTGATAGAATTGGCGAGACCTCAAGCTGATTCCTCACTAATGCTACTACACAGCTGGTATCCTATTCTCTCGCCCTATACATAGCTTTGTACTACACTGCATGTTTTCTATGTGCTTTTGAAGGCCCCTGTTTTACAGAGAATTAGTCATCTCGATCCGCCGTTATGATCAACACATTCTTCCTCACCGTGTTTGCGCAGTCTTCTTGTGCCCTTTTTGATCTAAAAAAATTATGTCATTATGTAAGCATACCCTTCTATTGAATTCATCCCTGCTGCGGAAAACTTCAGATGGACCTGAGTGGAAAGCCACTTATCTGCTGGGTGAGGTCACTGTGTGGCAAAAATACCAACATGATCTAAGTTATCTTCGTCATCTCAATAAGTCGCAAGGGTGTATCAATGTCTTACACGCCATATAATTAAACGGTCAATATTGTCAACATGGATGGCTGTTATCGACAAAGAAAACCTATATTGTGGCTTTCTTACACGGTTACATAAATCTGAAACGAGCCACAACCCTATTCAAACTGCCGCCATACTTTACTATGTCATCTGCAGCTCACGGGACTACCGAAATCTATCTTCTTCGATTCTTAATAAAAATTGCAATATGACATGAATGTTCATTGACAAGGCTTTGGTGGTTCTTGATTTATAATCAGTGTTTTTATTACTACTGATAGCTGCCATTCGAAAGGCGTGAATCGGCTGTTATGTTTTGTGTTGTTTCAATTCATCGAGATCGCTTACTGATAGGGCTCGTCTTGCTAAACCCAAAATAATATGGCAAATGCAGCATTTGATTCCTTAACGCGACGGAATGGGGTTTCAAATGATCACAAGTGCATATAATTGTCACATTTCTACGTATTGCATTTCTTTCTGTTCTACTAAGAGATTACTTGAACTTGAACGGGAGCATCTCACCTGCCCTGATTTTCTGCACTAGGCGCTTGGGCCTAAGGCATAACAGAACAAAGCTACTCTTTTTGCGCCAGTATTGATTAGAACACGACAGAAAATGATTGTTTTATGGTGAGTATATTCTGAACGTAAGAACAAAGCACTACTGACCACAGTGGTTTATTACTTTGAAATATAGCTGTATCGTATTTTCGTCTGTAAATATCTTCTTTATGCTGGGTTTTGGAAATTGAAGTCCTAAATAATATCGTTCTACCACGTGTGATGTAAAGGAACGCTGAGAATAAATGTGACCATTTTAACTTATTTAGCGTGCACGGATCGTACCGTATGTGAACGCCTTAAATTATATTTTCATGAAACACTAGCAGCGTGGCTCAGATTTACCTGAACTCGTTCGGCTAAGCAACCGAACACCCGAATCAATGTGCCCGCAACCACTTCCAAGGAAATGTTTCCGAATGAAATAAATATATAAGGGTTCCTTCGAATCCTGATTCGAAGGAACCATTGATACATTGAAAAATAAAGGGTTAAAATTCGATCGAATTTTATTTACTGGCAGTATGAAAAGATAACATGACAACGCACCTTTACTCTTGAGGTTTTCCAATTCTGCACAAACTTGATGCCATGAGAGCACTCTGGATACCCGATGAAATTGAAGGAATGTATTCAGCGATGTAATAATTCGATTATATAATACACAAGATAACTACCATCGTAAATATACCAGAAAACAGGCATTTATAGCAGACGACCAAATACATCCATTATCTGAGATGACTAACATCAGTACAGTGAAGCTCATTCGTGCCCCTTAAGGACAATTGCGGAATACATATGACCTTGGTCTGCCTAAAATTTTTCTTCTGGCTTGCCAGTAAAAATGCGAGCTGTAAAATGTGCGCCCACAACTATTCAGGGGTCTTCATTATTCTGTACGGAAAAGGCCGTGTCACCATGTCTACCCATCCGACGCAGCTGTTTTAGCAGCTTATCTGGTGTTCCTTCTCAGAGGACAGACAGACGTCCGCAGAGTAGACAAGTTATTTCTACTGCTGGATGTACATAGCGCGTTGCCAGATGTGCACACATTTCTAAGATAAGTGAGATTCCCAACAGACAGATCACGTGTTTTACATTCCCTAGCACGGTCGCCTCATATATAATGCGTCATAGAATTTAAAGAACCGTTTCAAAATTTAGCGATTGCTCTTCCCTAAGCACCAGGGCTTATTGGAGATTACGACTGTTTATATTTATTATTTTGCAATTGATTTGTGCGACAGTATAATAAAAAAACTAATTTACCAAGGAATACGTTCTACTGCAGATTTGGACCAGTATATAGAAAAACCCCGGAGGTTATACTGAACGCCGCAATTTTTAAAACGCTTAAGAGGCATCTAAAGGCGCCACAACGAAACGATGACGCTTAACTGCCAGACAAGGGTGCATTGTTAGGTTTTATTAAGGTTTTCGCAACTGTATGTGCGTAAGATTATCGAAAGAGAATTTAAGATTCATGACAAGGCTTTCGCAAATCTGGGGATGGCAGGGGTAAGCATAGTGCCAAAAAGGGGAACTAATGGTTCGCTTAAATAGCGTTCTTGCTAAAATTAACCAGGCTGACCGGTTTGGTTCTCCTTTATATTCTAAAGCCAAAATTAATTCCCAGAGAACCGCAACTTGTTAAGAAATGTGGACACCAGGTCACATTTACTTTGCATAGATTTACAGCATCAGGAGTGGCAAGAATTCTCCACTACCTGACTAAGAAGCGGAAAACGCAGCCTAGTTACTTTGGGCAATGACGGTACACAGGCCGGGTACTTCCGTAACTCTTGCAGTGCGCAGTATATTTTACGCTTAGGGTGTTTTTCAAAAATCTCTCTCAGGTAGCATTTTACGAAGGGCGGCAGGCCAGAAGTGGGAGTAAAAATATTGTATTTGCGCTGATTCCACGACGTCTCCGTTTTTGTGTCAGCAGAACCAGATGAGCCGAGCAGCGGCTTTGAAGAATGTTTTAAGTTACTAGAAGTAGTATCGTGTTTGCTGAAGCGATCGCAATCGAGTTTCCAAAGTCGGCGCAAGACCCTAGGTTTGAGAGAGAATAAGATACATAGGATATAAAATATTCATTAGGTATTTGGTTAATATATGTGTAAATATTATATTGTGGTACATATTTTCCAAACTAAGCTAAATCTAGCATGGGGAACATTAAGCTTATTGCTAGGGGCAGGGCGCTAAGCGTTATTGGCGGTCCTCTGCGGCTTCCATTCCAGAACATTGTTCGCGTAGATTAACCGTACTACTAGCTCAATTAAATCTGTTATCCCTCACATGGTCGTTATAGTTGTAAGCTACCATGTTTTTGCAACAGCTGCTGACTAGATAGAAAGCTCCACTTCACCAAACTCGATGAAGGTGCATTTGAGGATTAAGGCTTCAATGAATGTCTATGATTCCAAGAGTCCCAGTGGGTTAGTTCCGCTTCTCAATCCTACCATCCCAAATAAGCTATCCGATATATACTCCTACTTTGTGGTGTGGTCTGGTTGTGTCTTACCAGCTATCTATTAACAACTGCTGATCATGTCGCCTGCTAGTTAATATTTCCCCAAATCAATGCTTTTGCTTGTCAACTGCAAGAAGTTTCCGGACAACGGGGAAATTAACGCTCTTGCTTCAAAACGCTAATTCAGAATAAGTGTCAACAAAACCAAAAACATGATCTACTATTCATCAGCCTAGCATAGAAAATTTTTTGGGAACAATATTAGGCGGTGAAGTAATAAAAATCTCAGTAAAAAAAAAATAGGGGTCAATCAGTTTATTATCCGCCTGAAACTATTGTGAATTTCCTTATTATGTTAAATATCTACACAACAGGGACAGCATCCCAGATTGTTAACACTGATACAATGAATTTGAGTCTTTCCTAAAAGATCTCGATGATTTCGTTATTTATATGCTGATGGGCACCATTTGAACTACGTTAAATAGAAACGAAGCCGAGTCAGCCAATTTGAAAAGTAACGGGCCCGTCTTCGAGATTAAATCACCACATCTTACTTCATTTATTTGTAAAGGCGAGCTCTTCAGATTACCAAACATAGCAGTGTTTTCATGTAACGAATTGATTCGACGCGAGGCGATCCAGCCCGTTCGGTTTAAACTCGTCGGTATCCTTGACACAGGGGTTAATAAATATTCGCCGGGAACAATCGTGATTGATCGGCATAATTATGGGTTAAAGACACGTGACTTCCTGCAGTAATTTCAATTTCCCCACAGAAAATAAAGCTGTATGACAAAAGCACGAGTCAAAATCAAGGCAAAATCGGCGCGAATGTTCTACTGATCTACCCATAGAGGTATTTCATTCCAGAAGTAAATCACTCAAGTAAATTTGTCGCCATTCGGATCTGAAACCTGCTACTCAGTAGAGATGGGCACGACGGCTCACTTGAACCGCTCACTGGCTCACTTACATCTGTAGAGGTGAGTGGTTCGCTCAGGAGAGGCCGGACATTATATATATATATATATATATATATATATATATATATATATATATATATATATATATATATATATATATATATATATATATATATATGCAAGGAAGCCCACGCAAACGGCGATAAAGACTGCTGGGTTCCTGGCCGATCAGCTGGTGCGCGCACTAAAAGCTCAGACTGTCTTGTTCGAACGAGAATTTGCTTCACTCTACGATCTTCATGTGTCACCTGTCGTCGTCTCCAGTCGTCCGAATAACCCCCAATAAACCCCTCTTCATTATATATATATATATATATATCGGTTCAGTTCAGTCGTGTCCGTCTCTTCGTGACCCTATCGACCATGTCACGCCAAGCTTTTCGGTATCTCACTATATTCCTAACATCACATAACTTCATCTGCAGCGCCTCGAGGATGCCATCTAACCATCGCGTTCGCTGCCTACCCCTTCTCCGGTGAACCTCAGCCTTTCCCAACATCAAATCTTTCTCCAGCGACTCCTCTCTTCTCATCACATGACCAAAGTAGCTGAGCTTTAACTTTAGAATTTGACCCTCCAATGAGCAGTCAGGGTTTATGGTCGAAATATTGACTGCTTTGATCTTATGACCGTCCAAGCAACTCTCAAGAGTCTCCGCAAGCACCACAATTCAAACGCGTCAATTGTTCGGCGGTCAGCCTTCTTCACAGTCCAACTCTCGCATTAATACATCACAATTGGAAAGACCATAGCACGATTTATACGGATCTTGGTTGGCAGACTAATGTCTGCTCTTTACTAGGCGGTTAATGCTAACCATGGCTCTCTTTCCCAGAAGCAGGCGTCTTCTAATTTCATGGCTGCAGTCTCCTTCCGGGGTAATCTTGGAGACCAAGAAGAGAAAATTTGTCACAGCTTCCACTTCTTGTTCCTTGATGCTCCAGGACTTGATAGGGTAAGACGCCATGATCTTTGTCTGTTTAATGTTCAGTTTAAGCCCAAACCTCTCACTCTCTTGTACGCGCATCAGGTGTCTTGAGTTCCACTTCACTTTCTGCCAGTAAAGTGGTATCATCCGCATATCTAAGGTTGTTGATACGTTTTCGTGCAATCTTCACTCCAGCTGAAGACTCGTCCAGACCGGCCTCCCTCATGATGGAGTATGCATATAGGCTAAATAGACAGGGCGACAGTATGCAGCCTTGCCTCACTTCTTTCTAAATCGGAAACCAATCAGTAAGACCCTAACCAGTTCTGACTGTGGCCTCTTGCCCTTCATACAGGTTCCTGAGGAGTCAGATGAGGTGAGTTGGAACTCCCAACTCTTGGAGAGCCTGCCACAATCTACATTGATCTACTCAGTGAAACGCTTTCGCATAATCAATAAAGCAGAAGTAGATGGGTTTCTGGAACTCTCTTGCTTTTTCCATGTATATATATACATATATATACATATATATATATATATATATATATATATATATATATATATATATATATATATATATATATATAGACATGGATTGCTTGTTACTAATGGGCCAGAGTTAAATTCAAACAGGGGGTCACACAACTTTCCCGATTATCTATTTTATTCCAACAGTTTCGGACGGTGGACCGTCCTTCTTCAAGGTAGAATTGAGCAGGGGGGACAGCGGCCGATGTAGCTCAGTTGGAACACCACCGGACGCGTTATTCGGAGGTCGTGGGTTCGGTTCCCACCATCAGCACGTTGTTTTTTCTTCTACTTTGTGTTTAATTATATTTCCCCTAAACAGATTACGTTACTAATCTCTGTAATTATCCAAGTAAACATTAAAAAAAAGACTAAAGTACCATCCCCAACGCTTTCCTTGGCCTCGCCGACTGATGGCTTCTTTCCTTCATGTATTATAACGAACACCCCCATTTCCCCTTAATTGATCTGCTTGTAGCTTACAGGGGTCTCGGTTCTGGCAGTCTTGAAGCCATAGGTAGCGTAAGATTGTTCTAGCACAGCTTTCGCCCTCGCTCTTGATCACGCTCTACGTGACGCTGGTGGTAACAAAGGACGTTCCACGTCCGCCGCCTTGGCTGAGGGTGGCGCTGGTGAACACTCTCAAGGTTCGTATACAGACAACATAAATACCCAAGAAAGTAGCAGGGGGGACAGCGGCCGATGTAGCTCAGTTGAAAAAGCACCGGACGCGTTATTCGGAGGTCGTGGGTTCGGTTCCCACCATCGGCACGTTGTTTTTTCTTCTACTTTATGTTTAATTATATTTCCCCTAAACAGATTACATTACTAATCTCTGTAATTATCCAAGTAAACATTAAAAAAAAAGACGTAAAGTACCATCCCCAACGCTTTCCTTGGCCTCGCCGACTGATGGCTTCTTTCGTTCATGTATTATAACGAGCACCCTCATTTCCCCTATATATATATATATATATATATATAATATTAATAGTAATGAAATGTAAAATCAATTTCGGCTCTTACGTGACGCAGCAAGAGGTGGCATTTAGCAGTAGTTTCTGCCTGCGGTTGTGATTGCTTTTGCGGTTTCTGCCTGTTGAGACGTCTGAGGAAGGTGCTACGAAAGAACGCGGAACATTCGGACCATTACGCTCTGCTTTTCTCCTCTCCGGAGCATGGCACCGCTCCGGACACTAAAAAACACCACGTACTAAGCCCGCCTGGTGTACGACAACATTGGCCGCGATCCCCTGACGCCTGGCCTCAAGGGCGTCGAGGGCCATACTTTGCCAATTATGCTTCTTTACTCCCCCTTTCAGGAGCATCGGGTGTCAAACTATATTACGCATACAGAGCCAAAGCGATTGCCGCGGACCACTTTACACAGGGGACGAGTACGAGTACCGGTCCCCACTGGTAGGCTTGGAACGAAACCACAAAACTGCAAGATAAAAAAAGTGCGGGCATCAGCAGCACTGCGCCCGTGGTACCCGCGGGAAGATCCGAAGGCAGTGGGTTGGTTGTGACACTGACAAGGAAGGGCGGTATAGTTGCTTTTTCGCTTTGCGTTTTGAGAAATCTCACCCGGCTTTGACCGACAAGGCTCACTGAAAGAGAGATAACCGGCTTTTCAAAAGAACTGCCGTTCAAGCCTTCAAGCAGATCTCCATTTATAGAACAAAAGCAAAAGAACCACCTCACTCGCTCTCCAAAAGAACTGCGCACTACGCTCAAACGACAGCCGAGGGCGAGGACATTATTGTGAATCTTGTGAGAAAGGGCATGAGGTTGCCTTCGCGCTTTGCTAATAGATGGCGCGGAAGCCGCACCCGCTGGTGACGGAAAGGTTCACTGAACGAGATAACCAACAACCAGCTCAATAGCTGGCGCGGAAGCCGCACCCGCATAGAGAAAGAGACTGGTAAAGAGCGGACACTACCATAGGGCCCAGTGGCCCATTTGACTGTAGCGCACCGAGCGGCCGGCGGCAACTACTTCCGGTCCTGCTGAATGGCGCGCTATTTGAATGCTAGCATGCGTTGCGCCCTTCCCTGCACTTTTGGCGCATTATTTTGGTTTTACATGGTCTGCTAGTGTTTCTATTAATTTTCAAAATGCATAACATGAGAAATAGATTCCCAGTTCTCTCAACTAGCCATCAACGCAGCTGCGCCACAGCCATTGCAAAACAGTATTGCCGAAAAGACAACAAGTGCTTTGTGAAATGAACATTTATTTTGCTGCATATAAAACACATAACAGATGCAACAGATGTAGAAGGATGCATTGACAAAACTTGGCACACATTAGGTGATGTGCACAGTACACAAAAATAAAAATACACAAGGCGAGAAACAGCACTTAGGTAGAGACAAAAAATGCCATAACATTCATTTCCGAATTAAGACAAATGATATGTATTAAAACAGGCATTATACATAAACTACACAGTCCCAGTCGCGGCTACCTTGCCAAGGGTAACTTGTATTGTTCAGGGCAGAGAGGAGTACTGACACTTGGGCGAAGGCGACACCGTTCACTCGTCGGATCTGCCGTGCTTCGGCTACAGTCCATGGGTCCATGCTGTGCATTTGGAAAAGGAATGAACATGATGCAGAAGGTTGCAATGAACTGTAAGGCCACTGCACCGCGCACACATCTGTGCATATGGGTGCGTACTGAAGATTTGTTGAGCAGCTGTTATGGTCCTGAACAAAAAAGCTGTCATTCGTAAAATTGATACAAAAGCTACTCTTGCAACGTAGAGGTCAGGAAATGCAGGCTAACCGAACCTATCTGAAAATGCATTTCTACAGTGAGTGAAATATCAGCCACTCAACTAACAGCATTCCTCAAAAGCATTGAATAGCTGAAACAATGAAGCTTGCCCTTCATACGGGACTTTGTGAAGCGCAGACCGCCTTGCTGAGCTAAACTGCCCAAAATTCCTCGCAGTTTGTCAAGAATGAAACATTTCTCAGCTTGCAGTTGCCCTGTTAAACGTTCTCAAAACCGCCTCACGCTATCTCACGTCACCACCGCCAGCACGCCTTGTCATGCCTGTTAGCTTGCCCTTCACGCGCGATTTTCTGAAGCGCAGTCGCAGCCGTACTGAGCTAAACTGCCTGAAATACTGCGCAGTTTGACAAGAAAGTCAAGAATTTCAACATTTCTCACCTTACCGCCGCCCTGTTAAACGCGACACTTAAGAAAACGAGCCGTTCGGCAAACAGCGTCAGGCCTGGCCGCACCGGCCGGCTAATACGCCATGTTGGCGCAACGGCGTGCCTTGTTGCCTTCACATGCCACTTTGTCCAGCGTGCTGAGATAAAATATTTGAAATGTAGCTTACTTTCACAGGAACACAACATATTAAACCTCGCCGTGGTTGGAAACTGCCAGAGCGTCACGAACTGCACCTGAACGTCTCTATGCCAGAATAGCCGGCGCGCCTATTCACGAGCTTGGAAACTTAATGGGCCGCGGCCGGCGTGGTCATGGTAAACTGCTTGAAATGCAGCGTAGTTCAGCGAAAAACGTTGCTCACCTTGACGTCGTTCCGCATAGCAGCCCACGAGAGATAAAAATATGCGGTCTGTGCCGCACAGGCCCGGCGAGGCACGAGCAGACAACAGCTCGCTCCTTTCGACAACTTTCTGTCGTCTGCTCCGGCGGGCTACTGCTGCAGCGGGTGTCGTCGCGCGCACGTCCGCGCATGTCCGCGCTGGTACCGCCATCTATCAGTCGGCGGCAGCGCTACAAGTCGCGCGTAATTTCCTGGGGCCAGTTTTCACTGAGTGTCCGCTCTTTACCAATCTCTTTCTCTATGGCACCCGCCTGGACGGAAAGGTTCACTGAACGAGAGAACCAGCAACCAGCTCTCCGAAAGATCCGGTTCTAGCCGCTCCCGATGCGACGGCTCCAGCGGATCCGGCTTTGCTTAGCCAAATCGCTCACCCGCTCTTTGAAAGGAGCGGCTCCGAAGATCCGGCTCACTCCTACTCACATCGCATTCCTATTACCCAGCATGACACACGGATACGCTCCGCATAGATGATGAAGACCAGCAAGCATGTAGCGAATGCGTTGTGTGCTTGTGACTTTGCAATTTATGTTTGGGATGTTCACGGATTTTACAGTGATAATGATTTTAGCTTTCAGATGGTGTTAGCAAGAAAATCTTGAAGTAAAATTCATGCAGTCAAAAGGCGGTGTTAAAGGCGCTTCGCGTATGCTCTTAATGCGGCGTAAGCGTCTTCTAATTTTAGTAAACAAGATTGCGCGTGCTGTTTTGAAAGAAAGCCTACGTTCAACGAGCATGGGTTTGCATAACGCTCAACGTCTGCAGACGTTGAGAGCTCGAACACAAATCTAGAATAGTTGCTTTTTTAGGGTTTTTGACCTGCACATTGTTAGGTAAACAGCTGCTTGTCGACAGGGTTAATTTTAGCTGTTGCTTTGTACAGTTTGTCTTCTCAGAACAACTTAGGGCATCGTACACAAGTCTAGCATTGTACTTAAAACTTCACCTCCAACTCGTTCCGAACATAAATTGCTGTTCAAGGTTCATACCTGCAGCACCTGCTTTGGGCAAAAGCGATAGCATGACTTCCTGAGTTTAGGGGAGTTGCGTAGATTAACCCATGAAGACTGCAAGGTGTTTCGAGCCTAACACCTCGACGCAAACCTCTAGCATGGCACGTATTACGACGTCGTGATGCAAAATACAGCCATGCCTGAATAACAATGATAAGCCAAAAGGCAGCCAACTCTGCTGAGCGTAGTTGCCACAATTTGCCAAGTGGTCCTGGTAAGCTGACCGCTAAGTTTTGTAAGCAGTTTGCATTACCAACCAGTTTCCCGCACATTTCTTGCCTCAGAAAAGGTGGTAGAAAAAGCTGTGTAACAAATTTGTTTTTAGGTGGCATCAGAAATCAGTCAGACCTGTTTTTGCAGATGCTGACGTTTGCAGATTCCGATGCTTTTAGATCACAATATCGAGTAGGTCGTCACCTATTGCGTATATTTTAATGTTGGAGCGAACTGCTACTTTTGAACTCATAAATTCCATCATTGTTTCGTCCGTCAAGCCTAGAGAACAACCACATGTTCCAAGTGTATCTCAAAGAAATTTTTAAAATGACATTGTTTGCTGTTTAAGCAATACTTCAAGCGTTTTTAAGTGAAATAGTACTAAGTGCAAATGGAGCATTTAATAACTATCTACGTTCACGCCACTGCAAAGGCACAAATCTTTCAGTGTTGGAGAGTTTCTAGTGCACTGCGTACCGGCGCAAAGTATTCGCGCCACCTCGCCCTACACTGCCGAGTTCAAGTAACAATCGCGGTGGTGGCCTCTGGCCGCGATGTGGCGGAAAATCTGCTTTTGTGGGCACTGCACGCTCTCCTTATCATCTACGGCGACTTTATCATCGACGATGGCTAAATAATCAATGTGGTTGCCAGTGTTCATGCGCAACCTAAGTGTGACGATTGTTAAACATCGCCATCAAGCCGCTTTCAGCAGTGCATGATGCATCGATTGCGTAATTGCATGACACGTGGATGTACCCAGCATGAACTATTTTTCTTACTTCAGTTATCATATGTCGTTACTCGCCCTCCTGCGCGACAGCATGGAGCCCACGCGAGGTTAAAAGCTTCCTCAAAATTGTATTCTTCAAAACTCTACGGAACATTGTTCAGTACGCACGCATTTCTGCAGTGGAGGAATATAGTCGTATAACTGAGTAGATCAGAGATATTTTCCTTAGGCTAGGCACAGGAAGCTTTTAACAAGTATCAGGTCTCTTTTTCTATCTCGTAATGCCTAGTATCTGAAGGAGAAACCACTTTTCGCGTGCTAAAAATTAACAGCTCTGTCTGAATCATGCGACATTTTCCTCACTCTATACTCGAAACAATGGAACTATTTACATATGAGCAAATATAGGTAACCACTGGGCGACACTTGGGCTTCGTGGAATTTCTCTATCTGTCCTTTCCACTGCTTAAGTATACTGCGTTGGTTGCGGTCAGTACAGAATATGGCGAGTGTCAAGTTCTTCCTTTGCAAGTATTATAGACGGCTTTAATCTACTAAGCTACCAGCGTAACCACTGCAGATCGCCAGCCACACCTTAACCAATCACTATGAACGCGCCTGCGCTACGAAGGAGCCGCGTGCGTGACTTGACTTCTAAGAAATCTAAAGGATTACTTTTATGCCACTTCCCATCAAGAATAAGCAGCCACAGTTAGTATATACCACCCAAATTCCTGATGTCATGTGGTGACGTTAGGTCACCACGAACAATTGCAGGATCAGTGCTCATCCATGTCAGCTGCAAGCGCTTTGGGAGTGATATTTCGTTCAGAGCAGTGACAGCTCCGCATGTTACGATGCGTGATCTTCTGCGTACTTGCTCCTTAGTGACATCGCCTTGCTAGTAATGAATAGTCATAATTTCCTGAAATTATCTTACAAATTGTGGACATTATGGCTCTGTGTGCAGGGCCACCCAACTTATTTCATAACAGGAACAGATTAGCCACAAGAAGAAATGCATCTTTAGAAGAACAAAAGCTTAGTGAGGCAGTTGGTAGGCGCTGTTTACATTTTAGATACGTGTAAAATCTCAGTCAAGCACAAAATCAGAACTGCCAAATGCTACAGTTCTGAAAATTGCCTTCGTATGTAATTTTTCACCCATGAAGTTTCTGGAAAGCTTGCCTCGAAAAACGCTGAACTGTTTACTCCAGGCAGCTTTTTCCTTATAAACTTCCCGGAAGTAATCGGATGACATATGTTAAATTGCCTGCCGTTGGTAAAACTCCACAGCTTTTATAATCATGTCTCAAGATTGTATACGTAATAAGCTGCTGGAGCAAGATCACGACTATAGCTAGGTAGCATAGCGTTACGTATATATATATATATATATATATATATATATATATATATATATGTGTGTGTGTGTGTGTGTGTGTGTGTGTGTGTGTGTGTGTGTGTGTGTGTGTGTGTGTGTGTGTGTGTGTGTGTGTGTGTGTGTGTGTGTGTGTGTGTGTGTGTGTGTGTGTGTGTGTGTGTGTGTGTGTGTGTGTGTGTGTAGCCAAGCACCCAGCAATTCTTCAGTGATTGGGAAAAGGATAGGAGGGAAAAGAAAAATAATGAGAACACTCTCCTTATCGCGTTTTGTGTTTTAATAACAGCGAATACAGCAAATGAAACAGATGCAATAAATGGAGGAGCCTGGAGTAGTAAGACAAAAAAGGTATTCAGTTCAGTTCAGGCGTTCAGTCGTGTCCGACTCTTCGTGACCCTATGGACCATGTCACGCCATGCCAGGTAATATAGCCAGGCAAATCGAATTGTTTAGGGGTGGCAAATCAATAAACAAAAAGATCAGACAAAAGAGAGTAGACATCCGATGACTGTGAGATGAATTCAATGAATCGCGGCGAGCCTACCGTGAGTGCTTCTGCCCACTCCACTGCCCGCTTCTTCCTCAGCCATAACAATTTATTGCCTACCCCTCTATTTTGCTCACTACCTCCCAGCCCGCTGCTACGACCGCACTGATCTGCATACAATATCCCTTGGACATAAGAAAATGCTAACTGAGGCTACCTCAGATAAACCTTAGCTGAATAAGCGTTAAAGAGAATGATTGTAGAGGCTACATGAAATAAATATTTTCAGGATAAATGTCAAATATCTAAATGTTAAATAGCTGCGGACAATGCAAATTGAAACACCACGTTTGCTTCCCAAAGGCACATATAGATGGCAGCAGACATTGTTTACAAAAAGACCGAGTTGAATATTTTGGCAGCCAGGATGACTTATATTCTTCAAGTGAAATAGTTTCTTCTTGATTGAAATGATTCAGCAAATCAACCTTGGCCGGTCAAATTTTTCTTATTATGAGCTGCACTGCTGAATCTTCAGCGAGAGTATTCTACTAATGTATGAGAGCACAACATGTTTGGCATTGCCTAAAGATTCCATTAGGTATTCAATGTAGGACGAGGTTTAAGGCTAGCGTTCCTCTTGTGGGCCGCTCAGATTACGCCAGTCTTTTGGGTGTTAACGTGGAGCAACGGAGACGCCTGTGCGCTTATAAGGATGAGAAATTGCTACTGCGGATAGCAGTTGCAAGTAGGAGACTCCACAGAGTGGCTACTTTTAGTGTAGCCTTTTGACGATGCTGGAAGATTGCGCCGCCCGAGGCCGGTTGCGACGTGGAAAGCCCACAGATGCCCACTATGCAAGGCGGAGCCAGAATAGCTTATTGGGCTGGGAAAAGAACGAAGGTATTACAGAAGCGCAAGCGTCATGCTACAAAAAATTTGTAAAAATGGTTATGTGCAACTTTTGGTTGTCGAACTAACGGTGCTACACGAGATGCTTAAGGGCTTTCTTGCATCATAATAGAAACCAGCAAAAAGACGATAAACAGAACAAGGTGCACACAGGACGAAGGCTGGGCTAACAACTCAGAATGATGAGCCGGAGAGCGTCGCTTTTAAAGAGTACATAACAAAAGAGAAATATTTTCATACTACTTTGGCGGAATTGGTCTGTCGATGAGCTATCAAGCTTTTATGTTTTGTACACGCCCAGACCATAACTGGCCGGTGCCTGTGCTCAAGGTGTTCGATGGCTAAGGGTCATCTCGAGCTGTGAATCAGTGTAGGGCACAAGTAGCTCAACTCAGCTTTGCTTTGCAGTTAATAAATATTGAGCACACAGAAGGGTTATTCGCAGAGATAAAACTGTATTTATGAAATAAACCTGATAGAACGTCTGGTAGGATTGTTTTGAGCATTGTTATTTCATGGCCTTATGTTCCTCATAGTGATTAAACAGGTGGGTTCAAATTATTACTTATAAAGTCAACCAGCTTCATATTCAACATGTTTTGTGACTTTTTAGGTGAACAATATGGAATTAATGAGGAAGCACTACTAAAGATTTAGAGTAAGGTACAAGACAACTTATTTGATTTGGAGGCATATATACTCACGTCAAAAGAAGGCAAGTCAACGCCAGGAAAAAATAATGGCAGGCTGGTCTCATAGCTTCTAACGGGGGATGCTGGCTGCGCTGTCGAAACAGAATTGGGGCGTAATTCTGCTTACGAAAGTTTGATATACCCCTCTGCAAACTCGAAAAAAGAAAACGAATGTACACGTCTTCAAGCCAACTGAATTATATTACACGTGTTAAAGCAAAATGAATTCTAGCATCAAACACGTTCTAAATTAACCGGATGGTAACGCTTAACACGCCTTGAACACCACAATCATAATGTGTCTATTGCGGTAATGTAATCTCTGCTGCTGTATATTAAATTGAGTAGCTAATCACGCATTTGTTACGATCTTCTTGAATAAATAGTACGTTGTAAGGATGATACTGAAGATTTGAACTTTGGCAGTAACATGGAGCATCTCGACTGAACCTTTGCTCAGTTAAACATTAACGTTGATGAGCAGCGGGAGCTGACGTATTCACCGTTTTGTGGGATACATTTGTGACGCAGTGCGACTGTCTTTTTCTGTGTAGCATTACCTCCTAAATGAATACAATAAATGTACAGTTCGCTCTCCTAATTTTGTAGTGTAGTGCAAATAAAAAGTCGATGTCGAAAAGTTCAGTGATTTGTCAATCATTCCCCATGCAAAGGTTTTTACTCCGTCATCGGAGCTTCGGGGACTTGAGCAGCGATACATATACCTAAACAAATGACAGTGGTTATTCATTAAAAGCGATTATAGTGACAAAGTCCGGAAAGTGGCAGTTTCTGCACTACACGTGACATTACGGTAGCCATTCCGTCAAACTACGTGTTCTCCCTGTGTTAATACTGGTTACACAGCGTGAATTTAACTACCGTGGTGAAGCAGTGCTTAATATACTGGACTACTCAACTGCAACCGGTTACCTGCGTTCCAAGCCACCTGGTTTGAATCCGCTCTTATGGTTTATCTTAAGTATGGAATCAGTACAAGACGACATGATCAGTCATCTCCGAGTAATAGGCTCCACGAGTCACTCTGCTGGCTGGCGAACTTAAATGACCGTTCGGAGATCGCTTATTGCAGCCGCTATACATGACACCTCATGAGAACAGCGCAATCAGGGCGACGGGTAAACCAAGAGTGATGACGACTATTGATCGGTGGTGAGGACCGGATTATTGCTTTCGAACTAAAAGCGACACAATAAAGCTTTTTTTAGAGCGCTACGCTCTAGCTTAATTCATTGATTAGTAAAAGTATCTGACGCAGTACAAACCTCGGCGGTCATGCAGGCATGGCGAAATCAGGGTGTAGAAGAGATGTGTGTGAAAATAATATATATATATATATATATATATACATGTGTGTGTGTGTGTGTGTGTGTGTGTGTGCGTGCGTGTGTGTGCGTGTGCGTGCGTGTGTGTGTGTGTGTGTGTGTGTGTGTGTGTGTGTGTGTGTGTGTGTGTGTGTGTGTGTGTGTGTGTGTGTGTGTGTGTGTGTGTGTGTGTGTGTGTGTGTGTGTGTGTGTGTGTGTGTGTGTGTGTGTGTGTGTGTGTGTGTGTGTGTGTGTGTGTGTGTGTGTGTGTGTGTGTGTGTGTGTGTGTGTGTGTGTGTGTGTGTGTGTGTGTGTGTGTGTGTGTGTGTGTGTGTGTGTGTGTGTGTGTGTGTGTGTGTGTGTGTGTGTGTGTGTGTGTGTGTGTGTGTGTGTGTGTGTGTGTGTGTGTGTGTGTGTGTGTGTGTGTGTGTGTGTGTGTGTGTGTGTGTGTGTGTGTGTGTGTGTGTGTGTGTGTGTGTGTGTGTGTGTGTGTGTGTGTGTGTGTGTGTGTGTGTGTGTGTGTGTGTGTGTGTGTGTGTGTGTGTGTGTGTGTGTGTGTGTGTGTGTGTGTGTGTGTGTGTGTGTGTGTGTGTGTGTGTGTGTGTGTGTGTGTGTGTGTGTGTGTGTGTGTGTGTGTGTGTGTGTGTGTGTGTGTAGCAGAGAAGTGAAGGGGAAATGAGCGCTCGTTATTTTAGAATTTAAAGGAGTGAATAGTCTACAAGTTCAAGGCAATGCCGTTTATCAAGAAATTCAGAAAAAATATCTTTTTGTCGACCAGTGTTGCCAAAATGTTGTCAGCTACGCAACGAGACTCTAACTTAATTGTACGCTGTAACATTAGTCCTAACCATTCCTAAAGAATTTTTCACAACCACTCAAGATTTACATACCTGGTGTGCGCCTGACAAGAAAAGGTGATGCCGATAATATTTTTTTGCTTCCTTTGATTTAAGACATACAAGCGATATTAAATTTTGCTTGCTGAGTGAAGCATATAATTAAGGAGTTAGAGCTTTACATGGCTGCTCGTATCAGATTTGTATGGAAGAGACCACATAGCTCTGCTTGGAAGGAAACTACTCGCTAAAAATTAGAGATGGAAGCTCAGCATTCGCGGCCCGAGGTGTGAGATGGAACCCGATGCTTATTCTTAACAAAAACACCATATTTTTGCTTAAGTACCAACTCTGGTTCACGGCTGGGGAACTTTTGGGAAAGTTTTAAATGAGTCCAGCGTAACTCGCATCAGTTTTATGGTAATTTTGGATAAGCTGCCTCATTCAAATTACACAGGTTAATCGTGCTGCTTGTATAAGCAAATGGCGGACATAGTTTGGAGTTTATTAGGCACCAGAAATAAAATCATTTAGATTTTGAAATGGAAAACAAACCTCGCTGTCCAAATCTATTGAATGGGTTCTTCGTATATGTATAACTTGAATTATGTGAAGCCGAGTTGCACACTCACAGTTTACACGCATGACCTCTCCACAAAACAAGCACAGGGGCCGCCACAATATAGGTGACTATGTAGTCCACTGCGTGCTTTCGTTAAACATTAGACGTTTAATAATCAGTTACACAGCAGAGAATAGATACGGAGGCGTTCCTCCCCACTTATAGATCAAACAGTGCGCTTGACATCGTGAAGCTTGACCCGCGTCAAGGTACGCAACTATATTGTGAATACATTAGCAGCCGCATTGCTTAGCTCTTTAAGGCGACAACAGTACCATGACAAATCAGAGCCTATTGAAAGTATAGACTCTAATCTATAATTTTTCGGAATTGCTTTAGTTCACCAGCCATTAATCTTTTAAAATTCGAGCATGAATAGCTTCTTATGTTGTGTCGGATCAGTACTAAGTCTGATATTCAGCGTATTGTGAACAGGGAAGTTGTTGAAATATGCAGATGTTTGTGCGACCCCAAATATGATATGAAAAATAGACGTCGTCCTTAGTACGCCTTGACAAAACGGGAGTTCCACTGCAAAAATTATTTTTCTTCTGACAACGGGCACATTGAATACGCTATTACTCTACTACCACTTCGCAGGGCAAAAAGCTTTAAACGTTTTGGGGGACGTTTTGGAAAATATTGCATCAATTTGCAAAGGCCACATTTAAGACCCAAAGTGTGGGTTTTCATTTCCGAGTTCTTTTAACCTTCGCTTTTGTGACATTTTTCACTAAGATGATTTTTGAGGAAGAAGTGTTGCCCTCTTATATTTTTTTACAGGAGATCTGCACTTCTTGCAGCCAGCCACTTTAAAGAATGCAGCTTAAATCACTTCCATTTGCCGAAATCTTCGTACTAACGGGCTTTTCCGCTCAGCAAAGTAACATAGCTCCCATTGACAATAATTAGCTACGACTATGTTTGATGTAGCGTTGAGCCATGCTTTCGCCTATGAGATGCGTTTCATTCTTAGAGCTCTACATCAATTTGTAAAAAAAAAACGTCCCTGGTTACTGGTTTTAGGGCGCTAAATGTAAGCTTTTGAATGTGCTATGCAAACAGACGCATATGCAGCTAGCTGTCTTCATTTCTATATAAAATGTATGTTAAGCAAGGCTCTCAGTTCAGTTCAGTCGTCCAGTCGTGTTCGACTCTTCGTGACCCTATGGACCATACCACGCCATACTTTACGGTCTCTCACTATCTTCCTAACATCACATAACGTCATCTGCAGCGCCTAAGGATGCCATCTAACCATCGCGTTCGCTGCCTACGCTTTCTCCGGTGATCCTCAACCTTTCCCAACATCAAATCTTCCTCCAGCGACTCCTCTCTTCTCATCAGATGACCAAAGTAGCTGAGCTTTAACTTTAGAATTTGACCCTCCAATGAGCAGTCAGGGTTTATGGTCGACAATATCGACTGATTTGATCTTCTGGCCGTCAAAGGAACTCTCGAGAGTCTATATCTGGGTGAATATTTGTAGAATATAATCAGGTGAAATTATGATGATGATGATGACATCAATTTCGCTTGCTGGACGGCTCATCAATGAAGACCAGATTAGAAGTTGTTGGTGGCGAGCATTTATTAAAAGTATAGTCAGGCCGCACAGCAGATTGATATTTCATATCATATTTAAAGTGAGTGTGATTCAAATAGAAGTTCGGCGACTACGATTCGTTGCAGGAGGTCGCGGGGCGGCAGGCCGCTGCGAAGCGGATGGAAATGATTGGGAAGACAATGTGGGCAAATGTGGTTGCTCCGGTACCGATGAAGACCGACGCTGAAGGCTCCCTGAGGGTTGTTGAGAGTGACTCCGGCTGCCCACAAGGGATGCTGTGTAGGTAGGTGGTAGTCCGCGCTGGTTACCAGGACCAGACGTAGAGTCCATTCTTGCAGGTCGCGCTACGGAGCCCACAAGCGTGGCGGTAGGCCGCTGCAAAGAAGATCGCAATGATGGCGAAGACAACGTGGGCAAGTGTGCTTGCTCCTCTACAGGTGGCGAGTGACGCCAAAGGCTCCCTGAGGGCTGTTGAGAGTCACTTTGGCTGCCCACAATGGATGCTGTGTAGGATGGTGGTGGTCCGCGCTGGTTTCGAAGACCAGATGCAGGATCTGTTCCTGCAGATCGCGCTACGGAGCCCTCAAGCCCTCTCCTTCGGCGTGGAGGTGAGGACAAAGAAAACGGTGCAGAAGCCGGCTGCTGTGAAAGGGGGACGGGCTGCGGCCGGGAAAAGGAGGGTTGGTAGGGAAGCCTTTGTTGGAGTATAAGAGGGTCTTCAGTTCTATACGGAGGTGGAGGTGAAGAAGGTGAATAGCCCGACTGGTGGGGAAGCGGAGCAGATAAAGACGAGGACTGAGGTGGCTCGTATGGAGGCGGAGGAGAATCAGGAGGGAATGCAAATTGTTGATACGGAGGCGGGGCAGAAAAAGAAGGGCTTATAGGTGCCTGATGGGGAGCGCCATGGAAAGAAATTGGAAGAACTTGGACGGAGACATCCACAGGTGAAGGAGGTGGTGCTCTAGGTTGTGGCGAAGAAGGGGGCGTGAGTATTCGAGAAGATATTTCCAGCGGCGAACCTGCACAGTAGAAAAAGACAGGATTTGAACATATTACTGATCATTGCCAGTTGTTAACAGTGTCTACCCATGAGAGGAAATTTATAAACAATATTTAAAAACCATCTTTCCATTGAAAAAAACCGTATTGCTCTAGGTGAAACATCCGACTGCTGAGATTGCACTAATGTAAATAAGCTGCATATAAGAAGGTTTGTTTTCAAAATTATATAAATTCAAGCTGAGAAATATAATGAATATCTCGAAAAAACGCAAGCCATTTAGAGATATAACGATACAACTTGCTGGGATGTTTTGAAATACGTTATTGTCTACGGTGCACGGCGTGTTTTCAGACGCTTGGCAGGCTAATGTACTTCTATGGCGTTCACCCATCCCTCTCTCACAACTTTTATACCCACTAGCCCGTTTCCCCCAGTGCAGGGTAGCAAACCAGTTTCTTTTACGGGTTAACCTCCCTGCCTTTCCTCCTCATCTTCCTCCTCCTCTACCTCCTTCTATTGCATTAGATGACTGGCCTGAGATTTATGTAAACAATCCTCTACTCTGAAGTTTTGGTCGTTTTTATTAGCATGATATAATTCTATCAGTCTTTTTCCCTCCTCGCGATATCGCAATATAATTTAGCATATTTCCTGAAGGAAAAACTTGTAGTTACCGATTCATAATTTAACTGTATTCGAACGCTTGTTGCTCATTCATTGCTGGCTAGTTCCTGTGCCGTTTAAAGAGAGCAGGAATGCAAAAACGATATTCATTGTCTATTGCTGAAAAAACAACGCAGTCTAACTATAATTATGGCAATTTCTTACACTTTCGTTCATACGAATACGTTGCTTCGAGAAATTGTACCTGTTATCTGCTATCTATATTTGTGCATAGCTAAATCTTCAGTGAATAAATGTCACTGTTCAAAAACATTTTGCTTGAAATATGCTTGATTGGATCAATAATACATCCTAAAACGCGACACTGTGTATGTTATCCCTGCTCCAGCGCAATCCACATGAGATTACCCTTTACTGGCTCTTCTATATGTATATATATAGATATATATATTGTAGGGTGGTAATCTTCATCGTTATTGCCACTAACATGCGCCGCGTGCTGGCGCTCTCGAGGACGAAGAAGTTGTTCGTTGTCTTCGTGATTCGGCACGCCTGACACTCCGCTGCGAATTCATCCTGAGCAGCTGAATCCCTCTGCGTGGACTGAATAAACACAGCCCCTACAATTGGTGCAGGTGCTCCTGGGTACGTTCCCGTCCACCCTGGAACTAAGAAGTCGCACATTGCCATCTGCGTCCACCATGCCGGATGATACCGCCTCGACATCGCCACCTCTCCCAACCACGGTCCTCTGTTCTGGAGCTGTACGGCAGCGTGACCCATGCCTCTTCAGCGGCACGGCCGATCAAGACGTCGACGATTGGTTGTCGACGTACGAGCGTGTCAGTAGCTACAACAGATGGGACGACACTACCAAACTAAGTAACGTAATCTTTTATCTAACTGACGCGGCGAACCTCTAGCTTCGCAACCACGAGGCAGACCTGCCATCTTGGTCTGCATTTAAGAAGAATTTTTCGGAAGTGTTCGGCCACCCTGCAGTTCTCAAGCTCTGAGCAGAACAACGCTTGCGCGAGCGCTCTCAGCAGGCCGAAAAGTCGTTCACGAGTTATATAGAAGACATCGTTGATCTCTGCAAACGTGTAGACCCCCTAATGTCCGAAGCGGATAAGATCGAAAACATCCTAAAGGGCATCTCTCAGGGCGCGTGCCAGATGCTGTGGGTGAAAAGTCCTGCCACGGTACCTGACGTGATCAAACTTTGCCAGAGCTATGACGAGCTTCGTAAAAAGCGCGCTTCTACCCGGCGGTCCAGTGGTAGAGACGACGCCATCTCTGCACTAGCGCTGGGCGGTTCTACTCCATCAAAGGACAGCCCTTTGCTTCAACAAATCAAAGCGTTCGTTCGAGAAGAGGTCGCCCGCCAGCTATCACTGATCCCTCAGTTACAGGATACTGGCCGCCTTGTTCCTGACATGGCTCCGTCTTTGGCCCCTACCATACGGCGTGCCGTGCAAGATCACATCGCTGATGTTCTTCCGCCCAGCTCCATGCACCCGCCCAGCCCTGTGCTCCCGCCCAGCCCCATGTCGGCGCAAGTAACGACACCACTGACTTACGCCCAAGTTGCGGCCAGGCCGCTAATGCCATCAGCATCTCTTTCCTACTAGGCCGCTCCTTCCAACCTTCCTTCGCCTTTGCCTGGGTCTGCATTCCATGTCCCTATTCCAAGGGTACGCCAACGCCCTACGAACCCTTGGCGAACCGCCGACAAACCGCCAATTTGCTACTCTTGCGGGCTGCCGGGCCATGTCGCACGCCTTTGCCGCCAACGCCTTCCACCTTCTCGAGCTGACCTCTGGAACTACTCCTACTATACGGAACATATATATAAATATATATATATATATATATATATATATATATAGTACATGCTTTGTGAATATGGATGGGGATATGAGGTCTGATGTACTGTAGGGATCAATATTTGCATTGCATGTAACCATTCGAAAAACTAACCTATAGCCTAAAGAGGCCTTCTGGCTCTTGGCTTGAAATGTCAACACAGTGCGCAACTGTGTATATATAGAATTTAAATTCCTAGCTCAAAACACTGCATTCCAACTCTAAGTGTAAAAATTACAACTCACCCAAACTTTGAGCTTATTTCAATCTTGCGGGCATTTACCAGTGTTTACCTATAGCCCGAAGAAATGTCAGTCTCCCCCACCATACACACAAAGAAGGCCACACAATTCCTGCTTTCGTCGCCTGAGATCATACCTATAATCTTGCTTCCTTATATGTCCAGTATTTCTTTCATCCTCTCTTCTTTTCTCTCCAACTCACACCCCTCCTTCACCTGCTTTTTTATGCTTTGCTTCTTACACCAACCACCACTACATTACCATTGTACTTCCTTCTCTGCCCCCTGTTTCTTTTCAGCTCATAGCCTTTACCCGAACCTACCCAAATCGTTTACATTCTCACTCCTGATGAAGGCCAGCTTCTGGTAGAAACGTCGAGTCGAAATATTACTAAGAAAAAATTATGAATCATATCTTCGAATATATATATACCTATATATATAGTAATAAAGGCCCTTTCACAACGCGCTACGCCTCGAACAATGAACAGAACGTCGGCGACTAGTCTTGGCACGTAGCTTGTTTGAGCACACGAACGAGCATCGGCGCGAGCGTTGTAGGGTTTGTAGGGTTGTCGTCGTTGTATGTCTTCAGCGTCAGGCACTTAAAATTTCAAACCCGAATCCTTGCCTACAATTTCCGCCGCGCGAAAAGACACCCTCCTGGCGGCTTAAGGCGATGTGATCATGGCAAGATCGTAGTAAGGTTTCAGGCGGTTACTGTCTACTATTTCACGGTTGCGGCGACGGCGGTCAGTAGACAGCGCAAGTTGTTTGATGAGATAGTTGACGAGTGATGTTTGCTTGATATATGGTAGGGGCCCTGCTATTTGCTGAGACGTTTTTAGGAACGTCCCCCTAGCCATAGAAGAAGGTACCCACAGCCAGACGGAAGTGTCTGGACGGTAAACAGGAAGAAGTGCTGACTTATCTTTGGTGGCTTCTTGCTGCTTCTGCTGGGCGTGTGAAATGAAGGACCGAGCAAGCTGGCGGTATTCTTCAGCATAAGTTGCAGTTTGGGAAACAGTCGTGAATTCTGAAGAATCCGTTCAGTATGGGAAAATGGTGGTCATGGTACTACAGGGCTCACGACCGTACAGAGGAGGAAATATGGCGTGAATCCGATGGTAACTTGAGTCGCAGAGTCATAAGCAAACGTCACGAATGAAGAAACGCGGTCCCATTCGGAGTGGTTTGAAGCAATATACATTGAGAGCATGTTGCACATGGTGCGGTTGAAACGTTCAACCATGCCATTTGTCGGGGGATGGTGCGTGGAGATGGTGCGGTAAACGATTTTGCATTCTCGAAGGAGACCTTCAATACTTCCGAGAGGTAAGAAGGACCTCTATGACTCAGGAAGTCTATGGGAGCCCCGTGGCAAAGAGTGGTATGATGTAGTGGGTAGCCCATATTTTGCACATAGCCAGCGGGTAGCACATATTTTAGTTAAAATGCTAGCTGCATTTGGTGCTGACATGACTCATTAGTAAACATCTGATCCGGGTCTCAAGTATTACTCATACTAATTGCTTCTGAAGCTTGCCTTTCTGCTAAGAGGCGTGCAATTCGGATTTGATTTGAATTAGTCTTTTTCAGGACAAATTTGGCTATAATGCCTTTAAGTAGGTTAGATAGTGCAGCGGTGGTTTTCTCTATAATGTTTAGGTGAACGCTGTCAATTGCCAATGATATGAGGTTTTCATTATTATACTAATAGGCTCTCTCTTTCCTTTCCTTCTCTACGGACAAGTAGTTGGGGCATACGCTGTAGGTGCAGTGTAGGTGCGCATGCAACTGCTAACACTCTGCGCCATTCGCTACACGTAATGCACGATGCAGTAGTGCTGATTTTTTTTTGCCTCAGCTCTCGTTTCAATCACCCTAAGAACAATGTTTTTCGCTTAAACATATTCTAGTTATGTCATCCGGACCAAATAGCAATGATGTTGATTTGAATTAGCAGCTCTCTGGCTGGTTATAGTTTAAACATTTTTCAGGAAACCATATGGTAAACATTGGTGTATTTTATGGCAAAAATAAAAGAGAATACATTGATTTTATTTAACATTAGGCTAAAGTAAAGTTAGAGCTACCCTTTTTCACGCTATGCCAGCACTGATAGCTGAACACGTGATATGACGTAATTACCTTTACTTGAGAAGTTCTGCCGTTCAGCACAAACACGGTCCCAGGAAGGTGTCCTACGCAGCGGAATGAAAAGCAGTAGGTTACTACAAGAAAACAGCTGTTCTCAGCATAAAAATATTGAACAAGTTTTCAGAAGCAGTCTTTCGAACGAAATATCGGCTAACAACCCCTTAAAATAATTTTAGCTGTTCATAAACTCAATCTGTATGGTGCTCATTGCCGCCTATCACATTTCTTACGGGCAGAAAGCCTCACCGTTGTATTCCCAAATCTACCTTCACTCAAACTTCTACTCGAAGCGGGCCTCGACGCCTGTTTCTCGTTTTAGAAACCAACCTCTACTCGAATCAAGAGTCCACGTTGGAGGAGAAAACTCGAGCTGTCTCTAGAATCTTGTACTTTTCTTTAATATTTCTCACTTCTGAGCGATTGGATAAGTTTTGTTAGTAATTCTACCAATTTTAAAATTTTGGAATCTCAAAAAGAGCACGTAATGCCAACTTTAGATAACGCACCCATGGAAACAGATCGCATGTCCCCAACTAAGGAACCATTGCCCACTGAAAAGGTGGAGACCTCTACAGGTAAGAAAAAGAATCAGGTATGCTCCCAAGCGAGTGCCCCAAAACTCCCACTTGTTAGAAGAATGAATGAGATAGAAGAGCACAAAAGGCAAAGCGTTAGAACTTGGGAACTCCATTGCTGTCCTCGGACGTTGGCGGCAGGAGGCCATCCAGATTCTACAAGAACTTAACATTGCGCATGACAGCCCAGATCAGCAGAGTAAGCACATCGAATCGGTACTGTGAGATGCGATGAGGCAGCAGAAAACTACCGCTTCTCCATGCGGCGCCGAGGGGGCAACTCAAAGTAAAACATGGATTCTGCCAAACGAAACCTTACCACAGTCTGGCAGTGAAAATGCAGAGGTCTGGATGCGGATGTGCAAGTCGGGCCGACTTGCACATTCGCGTGCAGAACATCACTATGAAACCAGCCATTATCGCACTATAAGAACCCTCCAGTGTGACTCTTCTAGGATATGTGACCGTCACCTAACTATGAACTAGCCGCAGATATCCAGCAACGACTCTCCTGTTCAAAAAATACCAGCTATGTGCGCACGAAATTGAGGATGTAAACCTAGATTATACCTTTGTTGAAATCATTTCCAATGAAAAGGGATAGAACATTAAATACGTCCTCAACTTCTACAGCTCTCCCAAGGATCACACCTGAAAACAGGTAAACTCCAAGAGACAATTGTGAAGAAGGTCAGAAGAAACCACGTTATTATAGTTGGGGACATTAACGCCAATCAACCTGAAGGAGATCACCCATAAACTAATGGTAAAGGCCAGCAATATTAGAGAAGAATCAGGAGCTGGGCCTCACGCTAGGAACGATAATATCAAGCCTATTAGAACAGGGAATAGTTTACCGAGGGACACAAATTCTGATATTTCGCTAGTTTGAAACGGGATTAATCCCACATGGATCAACACCAGCGATAACCTTAACAGCGATCACTACATTGTCGTTGTTACAATAGAAATCATCCTCCGTAATAAGAGGACATGAAACTCGTGCAAACATACCGAGTGGGATAAAACCCGGAATGACATGGAGAGTAATGCGCCGTACACCATATAAGAATTGGAATAGTGGGTCCAGGATACATGTGAATACGGCATTAGGCAAAACAGCGGCGTAGAAATGAACGGGGAGCAGACCATCACAGACTCCCGGCTAGTCAACATGTGGAAAGCCAGACACACTCTAGTGAAGAAATGGAAAAAGCAGAGAATTGATCGGAAGCTCAAGCTGCGCATGGCTTTTGAATTAAATTGAAGATCACACCATTAACCTTACACGTCAGAAATCAAGTATCTGAAGATATTAACGGGCGGCTTTGAGAAAGACCACGTGGAGCCTCCGCTGCCACCTCCTTCCCACAGCCCAGGCGCAGACATCAACAGAAACGCTATAGGCATGATCAAACACGCATATTCTGGAAGCGAGGATTAGTTGATATCATAATATAAAGATAGATATGTAACCTCTGTTGTGACCGTGCATGGTCCGCGCTTGCGCGCACTATTGTGCGCCTGTGGGCATGGTATTGATATGTGCTGTTGGGGCAAGGGCTCCAAGTCAGCCTGTTCCAATGAATCTTTTTGTGTGAGCATGCTTTTCTTTGTCGTGACCCTGCAACTGCCAAGTTGGCCCTGCCAAGGGAACGTCAAGAAAAATACAAAGAAACGTCGCCCTGTAAGAAATAGCCGAAAGTGCTTGTGTTCAACTGTTCACCCTTCCTGTCGAGAGGCGCTATTGTCAAGTGAGGAATGCCTATTGTCAAAAGGAGCCGATAGGAGTGACACGTCCGCTGACGTGCAGGAGAAGAAAGGAGCATGAGGATTACGGCCATTAGAGGATTTCCCGTGAATGCAGGAAAGAGTTGCGATTGCCGGAAAGGGACAATGCTGGGAGCAGTATTCGAGGTGCGCACGTACACTTGGGTTGCTGAGAAGGAAATCCACTTGCCCGAACCAACATGGCGAATCTTTGCAGAAGAATCGAAATTTACCTCCTCGCTGTTCCCAAGCTCTACCCGCCAACAAGTGACCACGCCCGACGAAACAATACGGAACCAGTCAGTGCATCAGACCATCAGTGCAATAATGTGATCGGTTGGTTGCTGATATCTGAGGGATGTGCCCTGGAACTGATTGGTCAGCATCTTCAGAGAGGGGCTGGACATAAGGGGATTTAAGGACGTTGCAGAACACGAATTGACGCTCTGTGCCATGGGTAAACAGCTCATCCAGACGCCTCTCGCTATGAACTCTTAACGCTTGCCATTTTGCTGATATACCCTTTTTTCATGTAAATAAGTTTTCTCAAAGTGCCATTAAGCCTGCTTGTATATATTTCACCAACTTCGAAGATTCAATCTTTCATCAACCCGGAGTCTCTGCACGAAACCAACTGAAGGCTGGGTCGACTTAGTCCCAGCGTCACGACACCTCTCGTAAAGATGACTATTGTTGCCCAAACTACATGGGACACGAGAACTGATCCCATCAAAAGCTATTCTCGGACGCAGATATCTGGGCTGCAATGTCTCAACTGAATGCAAAATCTGTGCCTGGCCCTGATAAAATCACTAATAAGATGCTGCCGAACCTAGGCCTAAGGCTGGTCACTGCGTTGACGGATTAGTTCAATAAGTGCTGGGAGAGGTTGCATACCCTAAACCTGGAGGCACGCCAAGATGATTTTTATCCCAAAACCGAACAAAGTCAACCTCGATAGCCTAAGGTCATCTCTCTTTCCTCCTGCTCAGGTAAGCTAAAGGATAATATTGTGCATAGTAGACGGCACGTCTATGCAAAGACTACTCACTTCTACCCCCCCCCCCCCATGGTGCCTTCATAAGGTGGCTTTCGACACAGCATGTCATGCTTCAACTGTAACATGACATTATTAACTGGTCGAACAAGGTAACTACGCAAGGCATAGAAAACATTTGACGCTGTCTTCCATTATATTATACTTAAATAGCTGAAAAAAATTAACCCTGGACAACTACGTGAGGGCCTTTCTCAGTGAGCGCATGAAGAAACTGCGTGTGGGTACCCTGAAATCCGACTCAATAAAGCTGGGAAACAGAGTCGCCCTCAAGGGGCTGTCCTCTCTCCGCTCCTTTTCAGTCTGGCACTAATCGAGATCCCAGATAGACTCGCCAATATACCAGGAGTACAATACAGCATATACGCCGACTACATTACTGTAAGGGAACAAAGAGTTCTTGTGATGAAATCGAGGCCGCTCTTCAAGCAGGTGCAGCCGTCATCATTGACGAGGTGAGGAAAGCAGGCCTAGAATTCTCCCCAGAAAAATCAGAGCTTATGGTCTTTCATAAAGCAAAATTAAATGCGCCCTGTACAACAGTCATTGTACAGGGCGTGAAAGTAAAGGAGGTCTAGCAGGTGAAGATCCCGGGACTCAGGCTTTGAAACATATATGAAAACGCACCAAAATCAACATATCCAAACAGGGGTTCACCAAAGGACCAGACTATTACGAAAAATTACTAATAGTAAACGAGGCAAGAGAGAAAACTACCTCTTCAAACTCTTAGACGCATTCGTCATAAGTAGGATTACGCATTTTTTCTCGCACTTGACGCTTCGATGAGATGAGGTGGAGATAGTCGACGCGAACATTAAAATGGCTGGTACCCAGCAACGAACACTCAAATGCTGTTTCGGTTGGCTCCGGCGTCTCCCGGGGCTCAGTTCTTGGACCCCTTTTATTTCTATTATATGATATTGATATTTTGCAAGACATCGCTTTTAGAATTAAATTGTATACTGATGACTGCGTTCTCTACTCTGAAGGTAAAAGTGCTACTGACCAAATATGTAATTGCTTGGTGTGACATTCGTCAAATGCCTGTAATTTTTTAGAAAACTGCATATATGTAACTGACTAAAAGGGACCTTTAGAGTTTCAGTACAACTACAATCAAAACATATCAAAAGAAGGTTTCCAATACAAATATTTAGAGAGATTGTGTTATAGGTAATGCTAAAACAAGGTATTTTTGCTTCGAAGGACAAATAAAATTTCCACTCCTAGCGTTTGGCTGCTTGCATACTAGTTCATGGTACTTTTCATATAAGATTATGCTATCATTATTTGGTACTAGTACACGAAAACATATCAATAAATTTGAAAGTGCAAAATAGGGCCATTCGCTTTATATATAATACCTTCAGAGATCATCTGCAAGCGCACGACTAACAAGAGCAGGTTTAATTTCATTAGACAACAGAAATTGTATGTCGCGTTTTTAATTTGTGTCAAGTAATTAACGAATATTACAATGTAGGTTTTGCAAACATTATTTCACTTTTATCAGGGTATGCTACAAGGCAACGTCATACTTGGACAATAACCTCTTTTCGCACAAACAATAACATATTATTTATTAATATTTATGTATTCATTTTTCCCAAGAACTGTCACTCACTCGAATTTATTGACCAGCAATTAAGTTCTTCAGCCATTCTTAAAATTACTTGAATGTCATCTGTAGGTCTTCTGTAGGTACCTGTCAAGACGAGTTACTGGAATTGATGCTGTCTTGTTGTGCGCTCTTGAAACTGTCGGTATAATATTTATCCGCCTCTCAAGAATTCTGTATTTAATTTATATGTTCCCAACCTACTAAATCTCTCCACGAGAGGGCGTATGTATTATAAAAATAATAAAACAGCTATGTGCCTGGCTCGCTCGGCTCCCAACGAAGACCTACTCAAACTGAGGGCCACACTATCTGCGAGAAACCTAAAGTAGCACAACGAACTGCCCAAATAAGGCGGCTGTCCAGGAGCCTACCAGTAGAATACTTGGAAGACTAGGTATTGGGGGCGAACCCCTATAACACCTCTCTCAAGCTATTCCGCGCGACATCCGAAAGAGGTTCACTATCGAACCTTTGCCTCATAACATGAACCCCCAAGCACAACAAGTTCGAAGAGAAGCGCAATTTAAGAGCCTGCACAAGACCGTAAGCCGGTTGCAGGATATCATCTACGTCAACGCAGCATTAAATATGTTCAGTGAAACACCCCAGCATTAACCCAGCCAGAATGGCTATGCCCACATCCAGACCGCTAGGCGCAGAGGAGGCCTCCATCGCCTTTACTAAGCAACTATAACACCAAGAGACACTAAGTTGCCGATCAGTAACTTTGCTAGAGGTAGAATTTTCAAGCCCGAATCACAAATGCTCACTGAAACAAGAGAATTTTCTCTCTTGAGAGCTATCGAACTAATACGAATTCCAGCTGATGCAGTGAATCGTGGAAATGAGGCTACTTACAAATACGCTAAAAAAATTAGCCGGCCGAGCACTGTCGCAAAATGAAAAACCAGAATTATTAGGTAAACCATTTATATTATACCACAAACTAATTGCACCATTACACAGCAATAAGAACACTACCACTATCCCATAAAACACTAACCAGACAAGGGCAAGTCATAAGGAGACAGCTACAGACTGGGACACTCCCCAAACCAAACTACATATCAAAATCTATATATAAAACTACATATCAAAATCTATATATAAAAGATATGAATCTCTTCTGCAACTTTGACGGTGAGAAAGACAACTTCGGCCATATAATTTGGTCGTACAAAGCACATAAGCCTCCCTAAGAACTCTTGCCAGGTCCCTCTAACGAAGCTTTGGATAAGCAAAGGTACACCATTAGCCTGACATATAATTCAAGGCCGTCGAATGGGACGGCGTCGCCAAAGTTCACCACGGCCTGCTTCACGCTGGCTAACCTGTCTATTCGTGCACACTTATTGGCAAGAAAATTTACGTCAGGCTCAAGAAGCTTGAGTCAGTACGGACACTACATTGGGCACTCCCAGAAAGCCACTCCACTTTCAACCATGGCGGACGTAGCATCGTTGGCTCTCTGTGTGGAATTCGTTCTCCGAATATAGCAAGATTTAGGCGAAAGTCAATACTGAGAATATGAACAGAACCTATCTGTAAGCATCCGCTTAGTAATAGAGACCCGAAACTTCACGCACGATATCATTTTATGGCTGCGGCCATGGCGAGCCACCTCATGTCCCCCGCTGATATCAAGCATATTTAACAGACATAGGCAGCCAGCACCAGTGCTGTAGTTCAGCCTCGTATTAGCCTTCTTCGACGCAAGCACGTTTAACGTGGTCATTAGATATTAATTATTGTTTGAAAATATCCGAAGTGTCTAGTTGCGGCGAATTTGGGGTCTAATTGTGAGCTCTGCCTGCGCGGTATGTGCGCATGTGGCAGCAGACTTGTGGGGAATGGCGTGTAGCATACAGGGCGCTCGTAGGCACGGGAGACGCATTAAATTTTGGGGATACCTGTGTAGCACGCCACGTATCAGAGGCTAGTCAAATTCAGTACGCGTGCGTTGCATGCATGTTTTTAGTGGTCTCCACCAGGTCATCCTGGGGCCAAGGGCGAGTGACATCGATTTCCCGAAAGATGATAAAGCCAAATATTCACATTATTTCTCAAACCATTCGTCAAGATCTATATCAATGACATAGACTGTTGGACGAAACACCGGTAAAACTTTTTACTAGTCTGTAAACATCAGTGATGTTATCAAGTTGTTTACAAGGGTCTCATGAAAACGAAAAAGAAGCAGCCTTACACTGTGCAGCATGCAGTGTTCGGTACAAATTCTGACATTAACTTTGTAATTATACGTCACTCGCGTATCTACGACTGAAGAAGGCTTCTTCAAGCAGTTCTTGGAGGAACCGCCGAAAGACGTTCATGCATCCTAATGGACCCTTAAGTGGAGGACGGTTGTTTGCGTCACTCAGCGGAGTGGAGCATCCACGCATCGTGCGTTTGTGCTGACCGGCCTAAGACTCTACACCCACTCGGTCCTCTCATTTTGCCGTCTTCCCTTCTGCTCTCCTTTTCAACCAACAGCGCCTTGGACGGAGGGAGAGCATACCACGGCTAACGCATAACGAACTTCGCTCTCTCTTACTTTTAAGGGCGATGACAGAGTCGGAGATAGCGAGCCTAGAGAAAGGCGGGTTTAAGAAGTCCAGAGAGGGCGGACCGAGGCTAGAGGACCTTCTGCCCCAGTCAGATGCTCTATCTGCTGCTGCAAGCCGATTCAACCTTGGCGGCTCAATCGGTGTTAAGAAGTCTAAATAAGTCGTTTGCGTGAAGTCTTTATCTTAGAGAGTTGACCTGCGCGGACGCACGTTTTTTCCAAGTTGGGTACACGGTGCTAGCCCTGAGAGCAGAGACCGTGCCGTACCAGGAACCACATATATTTTTCAAATTTCCTTTATCTCACTCGCTCATGAGATGTCATAAAGCGAGGCATAAATTTATAGATCTGCGCAATGAGCTTTGGCATTTCCTAGTGCAGACATCTAGACATTTCAGACCTTTCAGACACAAAACGCAGACGCGGGTTTTACGCGTGATGGCTGCTATTAAGCTTGATAGAGTCGATTTGAAGATGAACGATTTTTACTAACTAGCCCACCAGAAGGCACTTTAAAGCTACAATTCTCTTCTTTTCGGCTGTTACGGCTCTTTTATGTTCAACGAAGAAGCACTGAATGTTTTGTCTTCCTACCTTGCATATGTCAAGTGCAGGACCCGCATCGGAGCTTTGTACGCGGTTGTTTTATTCGGGCATTTTTGAAGACGAATGTTCTTCACCAACTAGCTCGCCACAAGACACGTCTGAACCATATATCTTCTATCTTGGTTATATGTATGGCGAAAAAGCGGCTAATTTTTGTAGTTCCGCATAGCACGCAGTCATGTACAAGGCCCTCGTCTGCGTTTTGCCTGCTTTATATCTCTGTTCTGTCCTTGTTTTACTTTTGCAGTTTTGAAAAAGGGCCACTTTAACCAACTAGCCCTCCAGAAGCCACTTTGTCTCTTATTGTGGACTCTAGTCTGTGTTCTATGTTCAAAGAAAATGTCGCGATATTTGTGTGTTCTTTAAAGCAGCCATCACATGAAAGACCCGCGTCTGTGCTTTGTCTGTAGCGTGTATCTGCTCTATTGTAACTATATTCGAGCAGTTTCTAACGTAAAGCGATAAGTTGGTAAGCTTTGCTTTGGAGCATTCAGTGGCTGCCCAGCGGCTTTATTATGCACTGAAATTGCAAAATATGAAACGACCTTGCTTCGAAGAAATTTCTAAAACCGATTTATTGAATTTGTCATATCAAGGAGTTATTCTGTTGTCCTCTCCGATGATATTGCCTTCAAAATGCCATAAAATAACTGTTTTCAACAGTGACCTTGTACGTGATCTGCATGCACGGCGAGCCGTAGAAGACCAAGAGTGATCAAAAGAGAGTACAAACAGTTGCAACTTGCGCTATAGAATAACAAGTAACAATTCATTTTGAGGAAAAGAGTGAGAGGTGGCGTCATTTGAAGAGTTTAAATAAACACTACCAAAACTTGGTACGAATAAGATTTGGCAATATGCGAACCTTCCTCCCTCTCTATTTGGTTGATAGCAAGAGTGTCGAAATATACTGCAGGCCATACATTATTTTAACATTTAATGATCAAAACATTCTAATAAACTTCTCAACAATGACGGGCCAAGAGAGATAAGAAATAAAACAGAAAAGCGGGGAGGTTAACTATAGGCGATGCCCAGTAGAGAAAGGAAAGGAAAAAAGGGTGAAAAAGGAAACAAAGAGCACCAAGGAAAATAAAAAAAATAAAGGGCATGTGATGACGAGGCAAAACGAAACCTACGTATGCGATGTAATTATGCAACATGTTATTGCAGGGGTTGTTGAGAGTTGGGAAGAAAGGAGCTTCTACGTGGCCCAAAAAATTGTATAAGTGAGCCTGTACCAGTTAAGCTATTTCCCACTGTTCAGCTTTTGGGTATATTACGCTGTTCACCACTTGTTTCTATTTTGTTTGCACAGATTCATCTCGTAACACTATCGACGACAAAGCAAGATTACCCCAGAAAGGGTAAGAGCAAAACAATATTTTATTTAGAATTTTACATGTTTATCTTCAGAAATCTTCATAAAAACTATGTCGAAGAAACCTGCTTGGCGCCTCGCACTCTGCGAAGCTTCCGTACACCATTCGGCACCTGTTTCTTTTAAATTATAAAATATAAGCGATGATAACTCCATTTCGAACTCAAGAAGTGACGTAGTACAAGTCTTTGAAGGCGCTAATAATGAAAAAAATGCGAAGGTGGCCAGACTTAGTGGAACAGACGCTCACCGTTTGCAGAGCAGTCCTGCCTTAAGGCGGCTATTAAAAGAACAGATCAGTGGGTGTCTGCTGTGCACAGAAAAAGCTCACAAAGAAAGTGAGCTGCGAAGTGGAGTGAGCCTAGATTGGTGTGCGGCGGATGGCACACTTGCGAGCTTTCGATAAATATTTAACCGCACTATGTTGTGCTTCTGAATGCTCATCCCGAAGCCGGCCAATCAACCCCCGGTGTGCGAAATTTCAGACATGGCGCACAGCAACTCCTTTGGAAAACGCGAAAGTAAAATTCATGCAACCTTATACTTGGACCTATACTAGCATTTCTAAGCAGTCTACACTGGTTGGAGTAAAGGTCGAGGGAAACAATATGCTCAATATATGGGTAGACTCAAATTGCCATTAAAATCTATGAGTGTGCATTTCCGTTCTAGAGGCGATTCGTGGTCTTTTAACTTCATGCCTAGGTTTATAGTTTTTGACAGGGAATATTCATGGCTGAGTAATAGAAGGGATGATATTTTGCATCCAGCGGTCAGGGAAGTGAAGCGATTGTTATAAAGCTGCATCTGCGTTCCAGGATAATTGTGCTGGTAATTACGCGAGAATGCTCAATTTCATGCTTCCAGAAGGTTTCACAATGACATACGCTCAAGTATTTTATCAGACCATATAAAAAACAAGTGCAGTTGAAGCAGCTATAATCTGTCACATTTAAATATTTCTCAAAACATCTCATAAAAACGTCCGCTGCTGTTGCTACCCCTTGAAACTCCTGTAAGCGCCTAATATTTGGCTTGCTTGTTTGGCATTAAATTCCCAGCAGTGCGAAATCAACGAATATTTAGCTGTAATTTAAGAAAAGGTATTCTACTGCGTATTTGCGTAAGTTGAGCATTAAACAAAATTTTGAGTATGAATGCTCCTACTCACAGAAATAGGAGAGAACAGACCACCAGATGCACAGTGCAAGGCGCAGGCATCACTGCGTTCAAAACAATGCGAGCGTGTAGCACGTTGTAGGACAGAACTGTACGCCCGAAGAAGCGCAATGCTTAGGTTTTATGCTCAGTTGAAATATGCTTTTCGCACATGTCGTAAGAAGTCAGGAATAAACATTTTTCCGAGATCAGTGCAGAATCTGCTGTGGAGATATGCGCAAGCTTGAGCCCTGATCTTTTGTCCGGGAGATGCGTCAGAGAGATTAAGCGAGTGCGCCATTGCTTTCCTTGTATACTTATTTAACTAATTAATGCAGATCAACCCTTTTGTTACTTGGACATCTTTCTATACCGCTCTAATTGATGGTGCCATTCTTTTTTGATATACCAACTAGTTACTCTTTTACAGCGCCGAATAAGTAATGTCCACATAAAACCTGCCTACATTGCAATTTATTGCATATGAAATACAAGTTTGCCTCAAAAGCTACAAAATACTGTTGCCTACTGTGACCAATTTCCTATAACAATCCAGTTTATGCAGATAATTTTCCAACCAATGCCTTTTTAACTGCGCTGTTCGGAGCCTTCCCTGCGCCTAATGTTACTTACTGATTACTATAAACAAGGAGTGTTTAAGCATATTTTACTTTCAACATGTTTAATAACTGTATTCGCCGTGTTTTCTATAACCATGTATTCTGCTAGATAAAAACACATCGCGAGGAATTACGTGCTATGTTATTCCTAATAAATGTTACCTTTTTTACCACAAAACCTTCCTTATAAACTTACCCAGCAGGCGTAATCGTTTTGCACAAAGGTCGCTCATTAATTCTTCGCAATATATATTCCTTTATATCGCCAGCGAAATTATTAAATAATTTTTCCACAGTTCCCAATAAATATGCGATAACGTGCGTTTCAACTGAAAGCTGCACCGCTTTTAGAATATACATTTAATAACAACCTAATGCTGCAATGCTTTGCACGTGTCTATTTACTTGAAACTAATTTTTGCAAAACCGAGGAATATATTGGTTTCCCAATTTGGTAGCTGGCAAAACATTTCTTCGCTGTTGCATGCGTATTGGTCAATGCATTATGCGCGAAGGCCAATTAATGCATAAAATTTAAATATTCTGTAGAGACCGTCTGTGTCCTCAGTTGTCCCAATGTTATGCTAATTTTTGAGAAGTGAAGTATGAAGCATCGGGCGCTGGTAGTCGTGAGACGCATATTTCTTTCATTCCTTCTTGCACGACTACAGAAGCATTGCCTCCCGAAGAATTTTTTATTTTCACCTTCAAGCAAAAGCCTCACATCGCTAGGTAGACCCCGTCTTCGCGTGACACTAAATTTCACCAAACCACAGGAAAACTATTGCTATGCAGTTTAGGTGTCCACGAGGAAACATGTGACAGATACTGTGCCTTTCCTTTCCTATAATCAAAGAGATAGTGGTGGTGAAAATATTTTAATAAAAATATTTAGAAGGTTGTAACCCCGATTTCAGCCCTGAGTCCGGAACCCCATCGACGTAGGCTGCTGTCCGTGCTCTTTCTATGAATTCTTCTTGATTCCTTGCTTCCCAGTTGAACAGAACTGGCTCCCACCTCTACTCGTTGCCTGGTTATTAATAGTGACCCACACCTTCTGGCACAGGGTAGCCTTCTCTCCGCAGTAGTTTTACTGTGAATCAGATAATTCTATATCTATTGCGTGTAGTTTTCTTTCGTGGTTGATAGAGCTGGTCTGTAGCTTGCGAAGGTGTAGTTCCTCCACTTTGTCTAGTGTCTCAGCCGATGGAGGGTAGACCAGGAGAGATAACCTCACGTGCTGAAGTTATTTCAATCTCAGTTAGCAATAGTGTAGGAGGTTCCACGAGATCTGTACTGGGTGCCCGCGGGAAATATTCTCAGCCTGACGTGTGTGCGCTCTCGTTCGCTGAGATACCCTGGTGACCTAGTACCCATGTTAAGTGTTTACAGTGTGGTCGGTAGCCACGTGCGTAACTTCTTCCAGGACCTCAGCTGCTAATGGTGCATTGCTGCCCCTGAGGTGATTGTGAGATTCTGCCTGTGAATCTCTAAGAACGAATTCTGAGATATTGTGTTGCAGATGAAGCAATTGTCCCTTCTTCCGCAGACAGTCTGTCTTATATGATTTAGGCCCAAATAGAAGGGTGTTTTGCTAATAGTGTCGCACATGATTGATGGATTAGTCCGCTGGTAACATTCCTGCACAAATTTTGAGAGTCTGTGCAATGGCTGCTTTCTCTGCGTGAGTGGGGTTGGACGTGCGGACTGTGCAAAAAAAAAAAAAAAATTGCTCTGTTAAATAATTTGCCTTCGGGATTCGTTATGCGATGGTCGTCTGCCCTTGGAGGATAACATTGGGTTCCAAGGGAAGGAAAGCGTAGCAGGGAAATCAGGTAGGCGGAGGAGGTTAAGTTCGCTGGGCTCAAGTGGATGCAGCAAGGAAAGAACCGGTTTAATTGTAGGGAAATGGGAGAGGCCTTCGCCCTGCAGTTGTTATAGTCAGGCTAATAATGATGATGACAGATATTGCGCCTTTCCTTTGTTATAAACCAACTTAGTAGTAGTAGTAGTAGAAGACTTTATTGAGGTGCCACACTTAGACGCCAAATACATCGATGGCCTGCTGGACGAGCAGGCGCGGTTCTTCTTAACCCTCAGCACCAAGCCAGTCCACCCAGGTCCAAGTAGTTTGGGATGAGGTGGGAAAGAATCCCGATTGCAATTCAACCGAACATGAAAATAGGCAGTGTGAAAGGTTGACGTAAGGGGAAGGACGATTGGGGCATGATGGATCGCGACGGAATTTGTAGAGATATAGCCGGGCGGGGGTTACGAGTGTGTTCAACTGTATTTGCCGAAGGATATGAGCCTCCCGAACGGAAAGATTAGGATGAGGGTCGGGGTAGAGCTTACGGTCTAAGCGAGCACTGTTGTACTATTCGCTGATGTTGGCGCTAAGAGACAGTCTCGACCCGCCTTCCAAGGATCTTGGCCAGCGGATAAACGGTGCCCAGTTACGCGTTTCACGGGCGAGCTGGTTCGCAAGCTCATTGCCGTCAATCCCCGAGTGTCCAGGAATCGATCCGAGGAAGACGTGGCAGGGCTGCGGCGCAACAAGTGCAGCCTCGAGCTCCGTGGACAGATGATGTGTTAGACTCTTAGGTTGAATGGCACGGATAGCAGCCTGGGAGTCCGTGCATATAATATACTGAGGCACAGGTAGGAGAGAATAGAAACTTTGTATTGCATGAATGATGGAGAGGACCTCAAGCAAGATAATATTCGAAGGGTGAAGAAAGGGGCCGCTAGTGTGTGTGACAGGGGTAGATAGACGAGGATGAAAGAGGATGCAGCCCGACTAATGGGCTCGAATACCTGGGTTCAATCACAACCTACGGCGGGTGCATTTTGATAGAGGCGGAACGAAGAGTCGTCCGTGTGCTGTATGATGTCAGTGACATAAGGCTAACGGCGGTCTTCCGACACTGTGACCTGAGAAACGTGAAGCAAAAAGCGAAGACACATTTGGCAGCCACAAGAAGGGTTTCCTAAACCTAAAAAATAAACACCAAGGAGAGCAAGAAAAAGACAGGGGTAAAAATGACCCCCTGTATTGAAGCGACTCACTAGACGTAGGTTCCTCTGAGTCCCGTATTCCTAATGGCAGCCCACCCTTCTTTTTTTCCTCCAGAATTCTCGATACCTGCGTCCCTTGATATTATAGCTGGAGCACCAATGGCGGCTAACAATCGGTCAAGGGTAATAATACAGGAGACATTTGACATAATGTCATGTCAATTACTTGATAATTAAGCATAAGGTGAAACTTGCCTATGGCACATAATATTCGATCGACTGCTTTTACAGAATCTATAAAGTTTTACTATGCTCCTTTATTGCGTTTTGTACACTGAATTACTTGATAGGAGCGTAGATTAAGCCATAACCAGTGTGCTTGCACATAGAGCTCACCTTTCAATAGTGAATATTGCAGTTTAAATGTATTTATGTTTTAGAGCCTGTCGAAGATAGTCATTTGTATGCTTTCGCATTGTTCTCCAGCAAACCTCCATATTTCGAACCTTCTACTCTAACAGATATTTCGTTCCCGTCAACATAAAATATACGAACTATATTTTCTTGCAGCGCAAGTAATATTTCTTTTAAAGCAATTAGGATTGAATAAAGAATTTCAATGACTCCTTGTCTCCTGAACATAGCCTCACCGAGATCTCTTGGCAGTTACGACACTCGTCTGCTAAACTCAATGAGACGTGTGAAATCTTAGTTGTGGCGGCTGCTTTTCCATTGAGACGAAAAGCAAGACGTTGACGTACTGTGCGATGTCGCTGCACTGTAAAAATGCCCCTTATGGTCGACATTTGGGATCCTCCTCTTGAGACACACCTCACAGCTTGATGTACAGTAGGAAGCTAAAGCCTTAAAGCCATAACCCAAACCATATTCTAATGAATATTTTGTATTTGTTCAATATAAGTCTTACTTTTGTTTCTATTCGAAAATGTAGTTTCAAAACTGTTGCCTATCGCTATTATAAATGTACCTTTGGCATGTCGGCCGCCTGCTTTAATGAATCCATTCCAATGAATAGTTTGCTTTTATTAGTCTAGAGTTTCTTGCAGTTGCAGGATGTTCATCGGAATTAACATCAGCAGTCTACAGTCCTTCAAATCAATAGTCCAAAATACTGCAAAAACCATAAAATGCAATCGAACAACAACAGAGAGAGCGAGATATATCCTATGAGATTGGCCCAAAATTACCAAGAGGAGGTTCTATTGCTGAAAGACACGCCGTCATAACTCGATCGCTAAGATCTGCTTCCTCAGCGCAACTTTGATACCTGGCCCAAGTAGCTGTATTTTGATGAAGGTTTAGTTCGCTGCCTTTAGACGTTAAGAATCCCGGACGATCGCAAATAAATAGGAGTCTTTCACGTATATTGCGTCCCTCGTAAAGTGAACCTTTTAGGAGTGGTTTTAAATCCATTTTGCAGTGTTAGTCATATGAGAAATTTCTTTTAGGTAAAGCGGTGCAGCGGTGGCGTAGCGGTAGAGCATCCGCCTCGCATGCAAGAGGATCGGGGCTCAAATCCCGGTGCCGCGCAATTCTCCACCGGATGACAAAAAAAAATAAAAAATCCGCGTGTCGATGGAATTGCATATACAGGTTTGGGGTGCGACCTGATGCCGGTGAACACCTCCGGCAACGCACTCCTTCACCAGAACAGGAGTTGGCCACCCTGGTGCAGTAATTGGCCACAACCTCCTATGATAAGGTCCATAAAACCTCGGCCCTCAGTCACCAGCGGCTGCGGAACAACTGACCACGGCGGCGGTCAGACCTGTGACGCAGCAGGGGGTGCTAAGAAAGCCTGGCTCCGCTGGACAGGCCGCCATTGGAAACTGACCCTGGCAACGTTTAATGCTAGAACCCTAGCTAGTGAAGCTAGTTTAGCAGTGCTGTTAGAGGAACTAGACGGCATGAAATGGGATGTCATAGGGCTTAGTGAGGTTAGGAGGCCGAATGAGGCTTATACTGTACTGAAGGATGGGCATGTACTGTGTTATCGAGGTTTACCAGAGAGGCGACAACTAGGAGTAGGTTTCCTTGTCAATAAGTATATAGCAGGTAATATAGATGAATTCTATAGTATTAATGAGAGGGTTGCAGGCATCGTAATTAGGCTTAATAAGCGGTATAAACTGAAGGTTGTACAGGCCTATGCACCTACATGTAGTTATGATGACCAGGCAGTTGAAAGCTTCTATGAAGATGTAGAATCAGCAATGCGAAAAGTAAAGACGCAGTATACTGTACTAATGGGCGACTTCAATGCCAAGGTAGGGAAAAAACAGGCAGGAGGCAAGGCAGTAGGTGACTATGGCATTGGTTCTAGGAATAGCAGGGGGGAGTTACTAGTTGAGTTTGCAGAGCGCAATAACTTACGAATCATGAATACCTTCTTCAGCAAACGGAAGAACCGAAAATGGACATGGAAAAGTCCTAACGGAGAGACTAAAAATGAAATCGACTTCATAATGTGTTCAACCCCCGCCATTGTGCAGGATGTAGAGGTAATCGGGAAAGTTCGATGTAGTGACCACAAGATGGTGAGGTCCCGAATTAGCCTAAATCTGAAGAAGGAACGCAATAGATTAGTAAGAAAGAAACCCATCAACGAATTAGCGGTGAGGGGGAGGGCAGAAGAGTTCAGGATCTCGCTACAGAATAGGTATTCAGCTCTAACTGAGGGTGGCGACATTACCCTAGAGGCAAGGAACAATAATTTCAGAGATATCATTACTGAGTGCGCGGTAGAAGTAGGCGGTAGGATAGTTAGAGAGGATACCGGTAAGCTGTCTAAGGAGACGAAAGATTTGATTAAGAAACGGCAGAGTATGAAAGCTTCCAATCCAACAGACCAGATCGAATTGGCCGAGATATCAAAGCTAATCAATAAGCGCAAGGTGGCCGATATAACATGGAGAAAATTGAGCATGCTGTAAAGAACGGGGGAAGCCTTAAAGCGGTACAAAAGAAATTGGGCATAGGCAAAAACCAGATGTATGCGATAAGGGACAAGGCGGGCAACGTCATCACTAATATGGACAAGATAGTCAAAGTAGCCGAGGAGTTCTATACAGATCTCTACAGTAGCCAAAGTAGTCAGGACCGTAATGAGATTGGCGTCAGGGAAAAACAGTCAGACGTTCCACTAGTGACGAAGGACGAGGTCAAGAAAGCACTAGAAACTATGAAAAGGGGGAAATCAGCTGGAGAGGATCAGATAACTACAGATTTGCTGAAGGACGGGGGGGATATCGTGCTAGAAGAACTGGCCACCCTGTATACGCAGTGCCTGGTGTCATGGACGGTACCGGAAGCATGGAAGAATGCAAACATTATCCTCATTCACAAGAAAGGGGACTCTAAGGACCTTAAAAATTACAGACCAATCAGCTTATTGTCTGTTACGTATAAGGTATTTACTAAGGTAATCGCTAATAGAATCAGGACAACCTTAGACAGCAATCAAGCAAAGGATCAAGCAGGGTTTCGGAAACGGTACTCTACTATCGATCATATCCATACCATCAATCAGGTGATAGAAAAATGTGCGGAATATAACCAGCCCTTATACATAGCATTCATTGATTACGAAAAAGCATTTGACTCAGTTGAAACCTCGGCGGTGATGCAGGCATTGCGAAATCAGGGGGTAGACGAGCCATACGTGAAAGTGCTGGAATATATATACAGTGGCTGCACAGCAACCATAGTTCTGCATAAAGAAAGTAACAAAATTCCCATAAAGAGAGGTGTTAGGCAAGGAGACACAATCTCCCCAGTACTATTCACAGCTTGTTTAGAGGAAGTATTCAGAGACTTGGAATGGGAGCAGTTAGGGATAAGGCTAGATGGAGAATACCTCAGTAATCTGCGATTTGCTGATGACATTGCCTTGCTAAGCAACTCGGGAGATGAACTGCAAATAATGATTGATGACCTAGACAGGAAAAGTAGAAAGGTAGGCTTGAAAATCAATATGCAGAAGTCTAAGGTAATGTTCAACAGCCTCGGGAAGGAACAGGAGTTTACATTAGGTAGCGAAATACTGGAAGTAGTAGGCGAATATATCTACTTAGGACAGGTAGTAACCGCAGATCCGGACCATGAAAAGGAAATAACAAGAAGAATAAGATTGGGATGGAGCGCATTTGGCAAGCACTCGCAGATTATGACTAGCAGCTTACCGGTATCGCTCAAGAGGAAAGTATACAACAGTTGCATCTTGCCTGTACTCACCTATGGGGCTGAAACGTGGAGGCTAACCAAGAGAGTTCTACTTAAGTTGAGGACAACCCAGAGGGCTATGGAACGAAAAATGGTAGGGGTAACATTAAGAGATAGAAAGCGTGCAGAGTGGGTCAGAGAAATAACTCAAGTTAACGACATTCTAGTGGAAATTAAGAAGAAGAAATGGACATGGGCAGGACATGTAGTGCGAAGAGAGGATAACCGATGGTCGCTGAGGGTAACAAACTGGATTCCAAGAGAAGGAAAGCGTAGCAGGGGGCGGCAGAAAGTTAGGTGGGCGGATGAGATTAAGAAGTTCGCAGGGGTCAAGTGGATGCAGCTAGCACAGAACCGGGTTAAGTGGAGAGATATGGGAGAGGCCTTCGCCCTGCAGTGGGTATAATCAGGCTGATGATGATGATGATGATGATGATGATGATGATGATGATGATGATGATGATGATGATGATGATGATGAAAGCGGCCTTGTCTTGTAATGAATCCTAATTTGAAAATCTCAAATTCACTAAGCGTTTAACAAAAACACCGTGCTGTCGCGGGCCAGGAAACGGTTGTAGCTGATAATAATAATAATAATGATAATGATACATACGTACATCGAGGTCAAGTGAAACGCGAATGCAAAATAAACAACAAAAAAATATTTGCTACCCGAGAAAGGCAGTGCGGAACCTGTTAACGCTTCCTAATTAAATTTATCTTAAGATTTGTTAACTCTTTCAAACAAAACGCTACTTAAAATGCTTGGATATTCACTCATTCATTGGTGTGCTGTACTGCCGTGCCCAAGGACTGAATGACTGTTGTAAGTTGTATTCCTATCCTTGTGACTTCCACCGCAATTACTTAATTTGAACAATGTCTCGTTTTGCTATGAGTAGAAAGCACACTGTCTTCTTGCACAGAATAATTATTGAGGCTTATATTGCATCGCAAATTTCGTATAATCTTTATTTTGTACTAAAAATAAGTTGAAAAAGCGAAATTAATCGGAGCCTTTCTGGAAAACTGGAAGAAAGCCAACTCTAAAATAAGAAAGCACACATAGAAAGCTTCTGATTCATCTGTTTTTCTCGTCTATTGGGTCAACCCGTGATGGTGCTTTTGCAAAGCCGGTGCCCTGTGCTGGCGTGATATCGTCAGCCTTCATCAAGAAAAGAAACCAATGACATCCATCTGAGGCACTCCCTAGATGGATGGAAGAACATATCAGGAAGGGCAGGAAAGCAGTTTTAATCCTGTATTCACTGCATTCCAGTTTTCCATCCCTTTTGTTTTTACATATTGCTGGGCAAGACAACAGTAAAACACTTAGTGCACACGGTTGAAAGAATCGCGCTATTTGTTTTGACATATTGCTGTCCAAGACAAGAGTGAAAAAATTGTGTGCACACGGTCGAAAGAATCGTGTTAAGACGCGTTGCGCTCTCTTGCGAAAGGACGCGTGACTCCGTGGAAGACGTCCACTCAGGAGAACAGCAAAGCAGGTCAGCCCCCTCGGGAAAACTATTTTCTCTCTGGGGACAAGCAAGTGAATTGAATGGCTCCCCGTCTGGCCCACAAAGAGACCTCGCCAGCGACAGGAAATATGATTCGTCGTGAGCATCAATACAAATAAGCCATAAGTAAAGCACAGAGGGTGAAATAGAGAGAGCGGACAACTGAAAATCGCAGCTTACGGGATTTCGTATGCGGTGTGGAATTTTTAGAACACTTTAAATACATCTTGTTCATCCTTCAAAAGTATGTTTGTTTAAACATTAGGTCCGTGAAACATCTGAGGCTGCATTGTAGCAGAAATGCAAAACATTTAGAACGTTCCTGGCGTGAAATTGTTTATTCCTTAACATATGTCCATGGGCAACGGAGCCAGTTTAGTGGGTGTTGCAAGTTCTGTTGCGCCATGCTGTAACATATAGGTGTACACATGTCAATTGGGCTAAGAATTTCAATTAGACGGTCACAAAAAAAAGAAAATGTAAAGCCTTCATCTTTTTAAGCTTCACCTTTTTTGCGGCTGTTAATAGCGCGCTGACATATTAAATCACGTTTGCTCGTACAGGGGTCTATATTTTGTTTTCACACATAATTTACAAAAAGTATTGCATGCGTTTCCCGTCAGTGTGAGAAACCTTTGTGTGGGCGTTTTTTAGGGTGTCTCGTACTCACGAGGACACGTTAACTATCATTGAGAGCTGTGAATACCAAATTTACATCAATAACATCGGTTATGCTTTTTTTCCTATTCATCAAATAGGGGCACACTTTTCATTTGTTAGCCTCCAAATTTCGGGGCTCAGTTCGGGTACAGTGCAATGCAGCTTACTTCTACATAACGTTCATGGCAGTGGTGACATCGCAAAGAGCCTTGTTAGAGGACTCCTGCTTATTAATACAATTCGAGGTTTTTATACCACGGCTCCACAGCACATGAGAGTCCACTGGCTTTGCAAAGTACACATGCACCCTTTGTCACTTGCCTCCATTGAAACTTGGTTGTCGCGGCTTGGTTCCAATCAGCTCACTTGCGCTCTTTAACCGTGCACTTAGCCACTGAGTCACAGCCGAATGTGGAATTTGCGTGTCATTTTGAAGCAACGGCAGTATATTGTAACAATCTGTTATGAATATTTTCATGTTAAATTTCTTGTGCCGCGTGCGAGATTATTGTTGAATGGTCCTGCAGAAGCCTGGAATATTACTACTGCAGGTAAGTGGAAATAGCAGAGGCGCAAGTCACTTAAGTATTGATTCAGCCTCTATCAATATGCATAAACACGAACGAAAATTCGCAAGAACCACTAAGAAGGAGCATAAGCGTGATTTACATTTTTTTAAGGGTCATCATCAGCCGGACTACATCCACTGCAGGACGAGGGCCTCTACCATATTTATGCAATTATTTCTGGCCTGTGCTAGCTGCACGCACTTCACCCCTGCAAACTTTATCCTCATCCGCCCATTCAATGTTCTGTCATTCCCTTCTTTGCTTTCCTTGCCTTAGACTCCAATTAGTTACCTTCCAAATTGTTGATTTACACTAGAATATCATTAACTCGAGCTATTTCACTAACCCACTGTGCACGTTTCCTATCTTTTAACGTTACATCTGCCATTTTGTGTTGCAGAGCCCTCTTCGTTGTTCAACCTGCGTAGGACCCTTTTTTGTTAGCCTCTATGTTTCAGCCAATTAGGTGAGTACAGGTAAGATGCAACAGTTATATAGTTTCGTCTTGAGCGATACCCGTAAGCTGCTAGTCATAATCTTCGAGTACTTGCAAAAAGCGTTTTATCCTAATTTTATTCTCTATAGATATTTCCCTTTCATGATTCGGATCTGTGGTTACTACGGTTCTAAGTAGAAATATTCACATATGACCTATTGCAGACGGCTGTTTCTTCCCGAGACCGTAAACATTATCTTAGTCTTCTGCATATTGGTTTTAGACCTAACTTTCTGCTTTTCCTTTCTAGCTCATGAAAACTTCTTTGCAATTCATCCCCTGGGTTACTTAGCAAGGCAATACATCAACGAATCGCAGATTGCTGAGTTATTCTCCATCCACCCTTATCCATAACTGCTTTCATTCCAAATCTGAATACTCCAACGGTGAATAGTACTGAGGCGATCGTGTCTCCTTACCTCACCCCTTCCTTTATGGTAATTTTGTGTTATTGCTTGTTAATGTTTGTATTTTCATAGGTATAACTTGGCAGATATTAAGATAAAGTATACTAGAATGAACATATCCTTAAACACAGCTTCGAATGCAAAACTATCTGCCATACCAAACTAACTCGCAGTTTTTAATTTCGCAAAATGGTGAAAGAACAGCACGAAACAAACTAGAACAAAGAAACACGTGAACACAAGATAGGCGCTATTTAGCCATTAACCAAATAGCCCAGACAAAAGTCATGATCAAATTTAGTACTTTATAAGACTTTCTTGTGTGCGTCCTACTAAGCTGCCTTTCCGTCTCCGTTAAATAGCCTCTGGTTGGTCGCCGTAAGGGAGACAACAATTAGAATAGCGCATTTCAAATTTACCAAATGACATACGTTATGCTTCCACCCGTAAGGAAGTGAGGCCAAAAAAGTAGAGCAGTAACCACGTTCTGCAGTCGTCGCTGGAGATATTGCCGTCAAAGGCAGAAGCTGTGCCAACAATGAGAAGCGAATCCGATGGCATTGCAGCTTTCACCAATTAACACAATCAGAGCTGGCATTCCTCGCCAGCCTCCTTCAGTGAGGAAACCACAGTGGGGCTAATGGACATGGCACAAGAGACACTAAGCTGCCGCTTCTTTGCGTGTCTGGCGTCTGTAGAGGATGCGGGGAGATCTTAGTCGCCAGTGCTGAGCAGGCATAGTAAATCGCGGCTAATTATGTGGCTAAGTTTCAATGCCCTTATAGTAAGGGTAGAGCGAGCGCAAGGATATAGAAACAGAATGTCGTGCAAAAACTAAATGGCTCATTTGAAAAGAATATGAATTGCAATAGCTTGAAATTCATCGAGAATTGTGTGTTCTAAATAATCGTTGTACACCGATTTGAAACGTCTTTTGGCCATAATTGAAGTGCAATTTCAAATGAGCGCTTTGTAAAAACCAGAGATTCAAGTGTATATATAGGTATTGTAAGAAGGCTATGACCAGTTGCAACTAGTTAAATGCAATGAGTTTCTTGGAATAGGCTTTCCTTCTAATAGCTTCTCGTTCAGGAATCTTTGTGTCTGAAAATGGCGGCTGCGAAACGCTTTCGCTAGCACCATGTTCATGTCTTGCCCCGCAAAGATCATAACAATGCATACTACGTGCATAACTCATACTGGCCGGCAATTTTGCTTTGAAAATAAAAAACACAGCCAGGAAAAGCCCTTCTGATATCGTCTGCAGCCGATCGTTTTAGTTTGCTTTTACCCGCGATTAATACGCCACACTATTCTTAGGCAATAGCAATAAAATGGGGCTCCGCTAACTTCAGATTTCGTCTGCACTCAAAATGCACGTGCTGGAGAATAGATCATTCATCGTCTTTCATTTAACTGCTGGTCTGTTAATGCTGCAGCCAGCTTGTTGCCAGAAATATCCTGTTGTCATTCATAGTTAGCATTTCAATGTGTCCCAATTTCCATCGCATGAAATGCACCGATTTTCACCAAAGAGCTACTGACCTTGCTGTTATCGCATTGTACAATTTCTTCTAGTTCCTTTCTTCCTGATCTTAGCGGTGATATCAATTTTTAGTTGGTACCAACACTGTCGGCTCTCATTCTCTTAGGCACAGTTACGCTCGTCTGCTCTCCATAGGTGGCTGCCCGACGCTTCATAATTATTATTATTAGCCTGACTGTCCATAATGCAGAAGAAATGCCGCTCCCGTATTACGCTAATTAAGCAGGTTCTGCACTAACTGTCCATGCTGTTCTCAGTAGTCTCCTATTCCCACCCGTCCACAAAAGTGTCTGCAGCCCCGTAGTGTATCTTCTTTTCGAATTCATTAGCTGTCCTCGGTAACCATCCGTAATCCCACATTGTGATTACATGCTCTAGCTACGCCCATTAGTTTTGTTGATTTCTATTAGACTTTGATAACTTGATTTATTTCCCCCTCCCACTCAGCACATTTCATGTCTTCTGATGTTACGCATGTTATTTTTGTTTTCATGACTATCTGCATGGCGCTCGGTCTAGGTTGCATCCATTTCATTAAGCCCGAAGGGTCTGTCACATAGGAGACTAGCGGTAAAATACACCTATTATGCTTTTACTCTTTGGTGGTATACTAGTAAGCAGCTCTTCATTGTCTGAGAGCACTTACCAAATGAGCACCACCGGGATCTTCTTTCCTATTTCGCAATGTCATGGTCCGCATCTTCGGTTACCATCTGCCCTAACTAGAGCCTTTTTTCTCTCTTCAAATCCATCACTGTCTATAGTAAAGGCTCATTTGTTTCCGAAAATATTTTGCGTTATTTAACATCCTGAGCAATTTTTTAGACCTATTCTTCTGTCATGCCCTATTTATATGTATTTTCATCATTATATTCCACCCCTCCTTTACTTAGTAGAGTAAGTTATCACTGAAACAGAGGTTACTGAATTCGGAACTAGCTGAAATGTCTATTTTGGGACAGGTTACCGACATTTACTTATTTATCACATATCTGCAAAAACTTCAAAATGCAATTTTGCCCTTAATTTGTACAACACGTAACAATCTTGTTCTTCATTGCTACGCACTTGCAAAACAGAAATACCGTTAATAGAAATTGGACAAGTAGTGTTCCTTTCACAGCGGTCGGAGGAAGGCCTCTTGAAATGTAAAAAAGCACGTGGTCGTGTGCAATTCGGACAACCAATGGTAAAAAAGTACTTTCCGAAACAGGCACCTCGGATAACGCTGCCACCGCTGGATCTTCTTACGCCGCAGGCGCGCCGAGGCAGTCATTCCTTTATTAACATAAGTTTCCTTCGGTAGTCAGGTACACTGACGCAGTTGAAACCAAAACGAGCAAGAGTTTGCTACCCCTCTCTGTCGCTTCTGTATTCACCGATACAATGCGTCCTGACCAGTGAGAAGCTGCTTCTTGCAATGAGCTAGGTGGAATCACCTCACATTGATGACGTTTCTTAGCGGCTGCCTTAACATCTCAGGGTGACTGTATTTATGTATTGGTTTATGTATAGAAAAGTAGTCAGATTTACGGCTTCTTAGAGCCGCACGCTCCACGTGAAAAAAGTCGTCCAAGTGAGACGTGCAAAGAACTATCGAAAACCTTTGCACAAACCTTTTCGTAGCCTCGTACCCAGACTGGAGGCTCGTTATGCTCAAGAAATGGTTTCGTTTCTTCGAAATTAGTGTTTTGGCAGCCCCTGGCACGATCTGCTAGTGAGTTCAGCATTGCGAGATTTGACAAAACACATTTGACGCCCCCCGTCCTCCTCCTTGTGGTGCAATGAAGCAGACAAAAACCTTTAGGCAATCAAGACGATTCTCTGGAACCACCCGTGCTTACTTTGCACTGAAGGTCATCTCACTGAGGTCCGCTGTGACAAAACTGTCTGTATGAGCTGCGGCAGAACCATGCAGCGAGACTTCGCGAATCCATCAGCAGTCACCTGTGGCTCTTTTTAACCTTGTTGAGAATGGACAAGCCTTTCTCCTTGCATTTGCCTACTGTAAACACCTTTAATTGAGCTTTCTTCCCGCTTTCTCATTGCAGGCTCTGCGGATACGTGACCACTTCAATGGAGAGGCAGAATACAGTTGCTTGCACCCGATTTGAATCCCAATGCCAGCTGCCGCGGGCGCTTTGAGGTATTTTGGCTCTCTGCCTTGTAAGGTTGAGTGTAAAAAAGTAGCGACCATTTATTGCTTGGTTGACACTGGTTTCGTGCCGCTGTGAAGAAGCGGAACTGTTCTGGTATGCGCGTCGTTTGCAACAGACTGCTGACATGGTGTCCACGTGACACGAGATTTAAGACTACGTATACCACGGTTCCTTTGGTTCGACGTCGAAATATGCGTGTACAAGCCTTCAGATAGTGTGTAATGGACGCTAGTAGGCGGTGTTCATAAGCAAAGCCTCTGCTGTGCAATGGATTTAATGCATAATCTTCGAGCAATGGGATACACTGCGGCAGCAAGCAAAAAATATTTATCAGCAAAATACTTAGTAACATGTAATATTTAAAATAGCTCTTCAGACGTGCCGTAAAATTCTCGCTCCGCGAAACATTTATTTTTATTAACATCACCCTATATAACGCAAAGTCACCGTTTGTTGCTTCCGATAATACATATAGAGTAGTCTAAGTTCTCACACGAATGAAGCAATGATTTCATTCTTGAAATGAAGGTTTAGAATCGTAGCACGTAAAAATATCAAATCATCAAAAAGAACGGTTTAACAGTGTTTGGAGCCCCTGGAATGTAACAATACTGAAAGGCTTCTGATAAACCATTTTACTACGTAGGTGCAGGCTGTTTCATGTTTAGTGGCAGTCAGGGCACACGTTAGTGCCATGCTTTCGTGGCTGCAGCCGCGGAATGTCTCTGGGCGCATTCGCGTTTTGTTGTACATGATCCCTTATCGGCTATCTTCCGTCGTTGCCTTCGGCAGCGCTTCACGATTGGCTGTGCCTTGATTCCAGTTTCGTTCGAAGTATACAACAACCTAAACAATTATGGCTGTATTATATAGGAGAACACCTGTGACGTGCTCTAGAGAGAAAAGATGCGTGTGGTTTCCACGCGAGGTGTGGCTACAGAATTTCCCAGAAAATTTGCGTAGTTTAATCTCAAGAAGCAACTTTGAATGCAAACAAGGAGCAGCTGTGGAGCTCGCGCTACGCTCTGGTATCAACGCCTTATCAGAGCTTATCAAAAAATAACAAGGCGCCAATTACAATCAAGAGCTCCCCCTTCCGATGGGAGGTACCTGTATGAGCGGCGAAGGTTATAATATCCGATTATAAATTTTCTAATAAGAGACACGTTTAGGAAAATCAGTCCGCTTTCAGTATTAATTTGTAAAATTGTCAAACGTTCTCTACTATCGAACCCAAACCGAATAGTTTTGCCGTCCAGCGTGTCCGCCGAGGCTGGGAGTTTGTTAGAATGATTTTGTTTCAACCTGAAGTAGTCATTTTAATATATTTTGAAAATGTGTTGAAACGCTTAGTATATGTGATGTCAAGACTAGCGCACAGAAACACTGGCTTTCAATAGTTGCACAGATGGCTGAAATTTTTAGTTCCATTAAATGTTTCCACATAACACTACAGATGACAAAGGGAGACATAAGAAATAACTAACCACCCCTCTGCGGTAACCACTAGGACACTTCGGGTTTTATAATAAGAGGAAATCTGTAAAAAAAATCAAAATTTATAGCGTCAAGGTTATTTTTCGCGTAAATAGTTTACAAAGCAAAACAGGGTGTTTTAGGCTGACACGTCAACAGGCGGAGAGCTGGCAACCAATTCACACTGACTCCGCTGTAAATGACAACAAAACTATCAAGCAAAAAAAAATACGACCCTGATTCTCAATACAACTGCATAGCAGGGTCTCAATAAAACTGATAGCGCATGTCAATGAAGTGACCGTGAATACTTAAAATTGGTCTTAGTTCAAAAACGTATTTTTTAGCTATTACGAGTATAAGTACATTTGACGCTGCCAGCGAAAATAAACACTTCTACCGGCAGACCGCTGGAGGATAGCATAAAGTTATTGAAATGGGACATAACTGGGTCACACTTTGCTCTTCAGCTGAAAAACAAAAACGATAGTGCCAACTGAACTGAGTTCACGCCTCTCGGTCAGTAATGACCAAATCGCGCTTGAAGAAAAGGAAACTTTAGGGTGAAAGGAACAGCGATGACCTCATCGCTCTTGTCAGGCAGGAAAGCATTTTGATCATCTTAAAGAACAGCGTAGCGTGCTTTTTTCCTTGACACGAAGCGCAAGAAAGTTTAGCTGAATTCGGGGAAGTTGAAATTTACCAGTGACCTGAGCGGAGCCATCCAAGATGGCAGGCCTGCCTTACATAGCAATAAACTGAGCCAGTTTTCGCTGTCTCTTCTTTAGAAATACTTCTCACGCGTGGACTTGTAGACGTGTGCGTATCTAGGCCAACGAGAATATTTATTTTATTACGGGGCACCGCGAGCCTGGCAAAGGACCATTATTCACTTTGGCGCTTAGGAACAAAGAGAGCAGTTATTCATTATGTATTTTCGGAAACCGTGTCAAAGGTAGTTTCGCTTTCGAGAGTTCAGACATGAAAAGCCGTGATCAAGATGAGTAGTGAGCATTGTGGAAAAGTTTTGAAAGGTGTGAACGCCAAGCTTTTTGCTGGCATTTTCTCTCGCCATCCCTGCTCGGCCGCATAGGGTACGTGTACTGCTGTTGGTAGCGGTACAACAAAGTTATCGTGCATGGATTATACTTACTTTTCAATGCACAATGCCCTGGCTATCGATATGTGAAATCGTGCCTTCATGGGATGCTCGCACCCTTACTCTCCTGCCAATGAGTCTGGGCTTCTCCTGTGGCTGGCTGGCCTATTTAAATATGCCATCATAAGTAAATGCAAGCATACATACAGGTTTAAACATATACGCAAGCATGAAACTGTATGGCAAACCGTCTTAAGTGTGCTTACCTGATTAAGCCGAAAGTGTGGGTGAAATATTCTCAAGCGAGGTTGTCGACAGGTGTTACAGATATTTTGGCTGGTAATGTATTGGGAGTGCATCTGTTTGTGCACTGGGTGGGGGCAGCCGAGTAACTCGAGGCGTCTGGGAGCCAAATGGCCAAAAAATCAGCTTCAAGGGTTAAATTTGATGGTATACATGTCGTCGTTTCACCTGTAGCAAGCTAGTCATCACGGTAACTAGCATGCATGTTATTTGATATGCTAGTTCATAAGACAAAATTGTAGACGCTGTGCACCGATTAGATGCATACCATTTTTGATACGAAAACTGGCCAAACCCACTAAATTTGAATCACGTATCTCCTCGGTTCGATACGGAGCCTTCTCACTCGACCAGCCGATATACATTTCATGAAGCCAGAACTGGTTTGGGATTATATGAAATGCCGTAATATGAATGTTTGCGTCATAATATTGAAACAAAGTTTTCGACAGCAGGCGCTAAATTTAGGCCCGGCAGGGGTGTGTTATTATAGACCAAAGATTTGCATTGTGACTATCTGCCGAGCCAGTGTCCTTGGTCAGCCCTTGGGTCTGTCACGAGATCATAAAATCCTGTTTTGTATCATACGCATGGTTGGCCTACGTTTAGGACCACCTCAGGTTGCAACAAGGCTCATAGTTTTGTCGTAATTCGAAATATGGTCCTTACACCGCAATATGTAGGAATATGAGTCTTTAGGAAGCGTAGAAGCCTATGCATAAACAGCTTTCGTCGCTGCGGTTGATGTGAAAATTTTCCTTCCTCTTTCTTCTTCTCTAGCGCATCTCCGTCTTCCTCTATTCTTCATTTTCTATTCTTTCTTCTTCTATATGTTTCTACTTAGAGGCTTTAGTGCCTCAAGCCTCAGTAATATTATTATTAGTAGTACTGAGACAAAAAAAAAAACATACCTTCCTGCACGTAAACTTTGGAGCACCTCTTCTGAAATTAAGTAAATTAAAAAAAAAACTATTTCTTCAGTTTGAAAATAACGTTTCACACTATAGGCAAGACTTCATTTGTTACGCGGAGACACCACGAACCACCGCTACGCTTCACAATCTTGAGGTGTTGGTGTATTCTGCAGAATATCAAGGATGCAATGAACAAGAGCGAGGAATAAATGAAGTGAGATTTTCAGTTTCTTTTTTCGATGGATTTCAGATAATCAATCATCACTATTCTCAAGCTTTGCAAAACTTCAAATAATATTTATCACCTGCTGGTTGTTTCGGTCTGGAAAGGTATATGTCCAGTGCCCTAATTTGCATACTAACAATAAGATGACAAAGACCCGAGGAGAAATAGGTGTGCGCAAAATTCAACATTCAAAATTGAAACTGGAACTCTCACTGGTCTGAATGAACATGCAGATAAACATCGGATGATATCAATGCCGTTATCTTCTCTGTCTAATCAGTTAAGTTAGCTCGGATAGTAATGAGTTTTTATATATAAAACAGGCTATATCATACCGTTCCAATCTTGATATCAGACACTGCAAATACTATTTAGCGTCTGGACAAGCCCAGTCGGGCCCGTCGCACTAAGTTGCCTCACGGCACGTGCTACTGAAAGTCTTTGTAAGAAAATTGAGTGAGATACAACCAAGACCGCCTCTTCTCCTAACCACATTGACTTCGACGCTGACTTAATCGAATCTTTATTTAGAGCCTGGGGTGGTTCCAGTGTGCGCTGATAGCATTTCGTGGTACCGGTGCTAGCTCTCCTAAATACTGTTCGCATTGATTTAGAAATGTGTTCTGAAGCAGTTGTGAGATGTCGGTAAAATTAAACTGGATAATGGCCCTGGAGGTACTTCCAACCTTGGCTCATACACTACCACACGCCACGCGCGTTTAGATCTCGTCTTGAGTGGATTGAATGGGGTCTGTATGAGACCATCGCGTGGGCATATAAATCGGCTCAGACGATGACTTAAGGGCGTCATTGCTTAGAGCCTAGAAAGCTTGCTGTGAGACTTCAGTGTTTTGGTGTACTGGTGCTGGCTCCTCGAAAGGCCCGTCACACGGATGTGGAGGTATGTGTCATAATTATTTTTTTCCATTTTATAAAGGATAAAACAAAGGCGCTGCAAGTTTCATGATGGTCTCTTTATTACCTGCTTATAAGTAGGGTTAAGGCAGGAGCATAATTTAACTACTATGTGACAGATTGCTTATTCCGCGGCTGCGACGCACGGGTGACCTCTCACGATATTGCCGCGGCACTAGAAAACGTACTGCACGCTGTAAACCGCACGAAGGTCACGTTCGCTCTCTTTTGTTCAACCCACTGCCTGCAGACTCCGCGACCCATAAATTTCTTCCCTCGAAATATTCGCTATGCAGAGGAAGGGGAAGATTCGACGCCACGGAGCGGAAATTACGCGCGCTGATGAGAGGAATTTCACACGCGGGCGAGACAACACGGGGCACCAATATCCAGCCTTGTGATGTTCTCAAGATCGCAAAAAACCTGTGGTAAGTTGGAATAAACAGCTTGATTTAAATTCTTTGTCGGATTTCACAGCTAACAATTATATACAACGACGTACAGTTGAAAATAGACGTGAGAGTCTGTATTCTCCACGCGATGCTCGGTTGATAAAATGGCTTCTTTTGTATGTAATCCTTTCCGTTTTGATTTACGAATATTTTTGGCACTCTACATATTGCTTCCGCGGTATAGCAGAAGAGTGGTTGTTGCTACGCAAGGAGTATTGGAATTATCATAACGAAGCTATAAAGAAGACTGCATGCTGGGATCATGTTTGCGATTGTACATCTGACAACTATATTTGGTGATGTTTACTGCAGTTGCTAACGCTGCGGATGAAGGCCGATTTGGCAAACTATATCAGAAACACATATTTCGCTTCCTTCACACTACATATTTCCTTTATTTCATATTCTCTTTAAATAAAAGAAGATATATGCATGGGATAATAATACTTCAAGCATGTCACATAGCATACGCTCCGAATCAAGACATGGAAACACAGTACCTTTGCATCGCTGAATGGAACTCAGGATTAGCACAGATTGTAATTCCCCGCTTCACGTTTAAGACAGTAACGATTAATCAAAATTATCAGGGTTGATATAAACCGCTACAAGGTCATCAAGCACAAACTTCACACAGCAGTTTGCAGTTTGCAGCCCTAACTCAAAAGCTGATTCAGGAAGGATAAATTAAAGAAACAAAGGGAACACTTACGCTGCTGGCAAGCATATGAAACTGCATGTCCAGAGAGAAAGGTTCCTCACTATTTCATCATTCGTAATTAACCTTTTCGCTTGTTCTCCACGTGCATGTATTAAATACTTGGCAAGAATCTAGGCTGTGTATTACATTTTTTAGTGTACGCCGACATATGTTAGCAGCGCGCTCCTTGACTAAACAACTCGCGTTAATTTGTGCGCTTGTGGAGACCGCCACTATACTGGATAAAGAAAACTTTCTTACAAGAGGTCATGTTCCCATTTATTACTCCAACATTTCACTCAACGCTTTCGGTATCATCTCAGTTTTGAGATACATGGTTATTCTTTCTCTTATTCATGGCGGGTAACTTCTTTTAAAATTTATAAATAGATCACCAGTATTTTACTCAATAAGCAAATTCGGTAAAACGCTTTCCAAGTGGTTAGTTCTCACGTGATCATATGCCGGCCAATGTCTGTTTTGTTGTCGTTCCGTTTGTAGAAAGAATGTGGCAGAAAGCTATATCGAGTTATATTTCGAGAGGAAGCGAGTTCGGTGAAGACGAACTAGTGGCTTCTAAGAACCACAAGGAAGAAAAGGAGTTCACGAATGGCTATACTTAAGGCACCAGCTGGATAAATACTACAACACAACGGGATTTGCTTCACCCTCTCGAACTTCAGGAATGCCGGCAACAACACGAACTGATAAAACACCAGCTCCCACCGTCTTAAGGGAACTTCGTTGTCGATCTGTCCAGAGTAACGGAACTTCATTATCCACCATAAAGGCGAGGACTGCTGCGGCGCAAGTTGAGTGCATATGTTCAGATCACCTTGACGTTCGCAGTAGATATCCGTTCACTCAAATCTCTCCCATTGCCAATTAATCAGTTCAGTTCAGTTCAGTCGTTCAGTCGTGTCCGACTCTTCGTGACCCTATGGACCATGTCACGCCACGCTTTCCGGTCTCTCACTATCTTCCTAACATCACATAACTTCATCTGCAGTGCCTCGAGGACGCCATCTAACCATCGCTTTCGCTGCCTAGCCCTTCTCCGGCGACCCTCAACCTTTCCCAACATCAAATCTTTCTCCAGCGACTCCTCTCTTCTCATCAGATGTCCAAAGTAGCTGAGCTTTAACTTTAGAATTTGACCCTCCAATGAGCAGTCAAGGTTTATGGTCGACAATATCGACTGATTTGATCTTCTGGCTGTCCAAGGAACTCTCAAGAGTCTTCGCCAGCACCACAATTCAAACGCGTCAATTATTCGGCGGTCAGCCATTTTCACAGTCCAACTCTCCCATCCATACATCACAACTGGAAAAACCGTAGCACGAGTTATACCTTATATTTCACTCCATGAAGCAAAAAGTACGTGGCGTGTGCGCGCCGAGTCGTCGTGCAATATTTTTGGAACGTATGTCACTGCGCGTTGTTAACACGGCTTGCACGCTCTGGCGCCTGCCGTCTTTTCAGTGCCTCATACCACTCGGCTGTATTTTCTCTTGTGTACATCGTTTACTATCATGTCATAGAATACATTTATTTGGTGTTTTAGAGCTCTTCTCCCTTGGGGTTCTTGCTAAGCACACCTGCACGCAGATAGTGGGCATCACAGCACCTGGGTTCTGCGCTACATATTTGCCTTCAAATTTATAGAAACAGTTCGTAGTCACCTGAAAGAACTTGAAAACTTCAAAGACATTTGTCAATAACGGAAGGACGATCCCGCAAAGTCAAGCACGGGATTATTTTGAGCTATTGAATAGAGACGCAAGTACAAAACATTCTTACGCCTGTGTGAGCCAGAAGGCGTCCAATGATGCTTCCAAAATAGGCGTCCCGCCAGAAAACCTGTATTGAGCACAGTTCAAGCGCGCAGTCAAATATTGACACACTGTCTACGTCAGAAAAACTACCGACGTATACGGAGCAGCCACTACACCCTGTTTTTATTGACGCCTGGCCTCTTTATTTGGGGTTTAGTTGTTTTTTTTTTCCGGCTACTTTGACATCTATGTTTAGTAAGCAGGAGATCCTAGCGTGCGGAAATGAAAGCCGTGACGCAGACTTTGCGTTACGCTCCCGAATTGTGCAGTTTAAGCGTGGTGTTGAAGTGAACTCGCAGCTTTTAAATCAGGCAACAAACAAACACGTCAGGGACACAATTATTTATTTATTTATTTAGGAATGTAAGCCATTTGTGGAGAGGTTTTCGGTTGTAAAGAAGAAAATACAAAGAAAGGCACAATGGTAAAAAAAGCGCACTTCGACTTATTTTTAGAGAAGAAATTGGCAATACGAAGGGAATTTGGTGGGTTGATTCTACCTTAACTGGATTGCATTTAAATCTGCAGGAGGCACTCATATGACCGATCAAGACAACAGTCATGCTGTGTTTTTGTTCCTGCTTCACCACGTTTCTTCAAAGGCTTGTAAAAAGGACCACGTAAAAGCTACACGCCTACAAAATCCTCATTGCTGCTTCTTTCTGCGCTCCTACAACATAATGAAGCGCACTGGAACGATTGCGCACTGGACCGTTTTGCGTACGTTATACGCGCATTTTGAGCATAATATTATATGTTAAATCTTCAAAAGAAACATAGATGAGCTATACTGAATGAAATTTTAAAACTTTTTCAAGAAAATTAGAAGACAGAAAACTAAGTGACACCTGTTTAATAAGGTGTGGTCCCCAGTTTTTTTTTTTTTTTTTTTTCATTTCTTTTCCATCTTTGTCTGAATTTTTGAGACAAGTTGCGTAAATAACTTCTTGTTTTACTTTAGTACTCCGCGGATTGAAGGCGATTGAGAGGCAAGAAAAAGGCAACAACGAGGTGCAGTAAATATTTAAATAAATACTAAAATAGAAAATACAATGTCAAGAAATTTGAAATAATCTTCATCAATGTAGTATGCTAGAAAACATTTAGGAGGGGAAACTATATTTAGAAAGATGTGAAAGAGATAGGGAGACAACGCCCATGATTGTCGAGAAACGCAGAGGCTTTAAGGTAAATCTTGAACTTCGATGCAGCCCAGAGAGAAAAATAGAAAAAAGAAGTTCTTCGCGACTATTTGTTGCCCTGGCTGTCTGAGAGTCCCAATAGAAGCTCCACTAGATGTTCATAATGCGCATGTTCCGCGGCATGCGCTAGGTATTTAAACAAAATCTGACCACTGTCGCCACGGTCACTCATCTGTCGCTTGACAGGAAGGTGGTAAGTGTGTTCCGAATGGTGACCACGTCGGGGTGGTAGTCAAAGTGGGAGATGTGACTAAATGGACTGAAAAATTTTACTATAATAGAAGGCTAATGCGTCTTCAGCGTTAGTTGCTGTAATTAACCATGCATGATTGAGAGTGTTTGTTATTGAGCATATTTCGCAGGATAGTGATCAGTGTGGACAATTTAAATATAGAAACTATAAAGAGCCACATGAGGAACAGCTAAACATAATATTTGCATACACAGCTCATTTTACACATTTTCTTCAGCTGCTCTGTCTATAAACAACATATGGTTTGGTTTAAACGCGCACTGTTTTGCACCGCATGTGGACGAATTGCTTTTCGTTTTCATTGAAACGCAACCAGCGTGGTCGGAATTTGATCCCGCGTACTTGCGCTCAGCACTCGGACGCGCCAGCCGTTCAGCCATGATGGAGGGTTTGTAAAGAATGTAAGTAATATTATGACTGTAACAGAAAGTACCTACTTTTTTTGCATCTTGAAACTTCGGGCTACAAATACTTTTATTCACAGGAATATGTACGTTTTAATATAAGGTTGCGAAATCTCTGTTCTGCAAGTATCCCCGTGATATATGATTATATTCAAGTAACTAAATTTGCGTCCAACCTCTGAATTCAGCCAGAGTGGAATCAGCATTCAGAGACCAGACACGGGTCGCTCGGAAGAAACGATTTTCATCAGAAACTGCCCTGTACTTCAGCAAGGCTATGTCTTGGGTTAGTTGGTGGAGTTTACTCATTTTGGCGAAGCCTGAAGCCCTGTACCTATTTTTTCTGGGCTTCAGGTTTTGCCAAATAGTCCTACACTTGTTCACTTCATCCCTGAACGCGCCTTTGTCTAAAATTTTTTCAAGCTGAGGAGAATTGGCTTCCGCTGGTATTGTCTCGTGAGATACTCATGGACAAAGCAAGAAGCATCGACTACACAAAGTAAGTTTTTTTTCATTAGAAATTTTGAGACGCCAGTCAGGTTATGCAGCTACTCGTTCATAAACCTTCGCTCATACATTACAGGTCCTGGTCTGCAGGACTGCATACCGAGCAACATCACACTCAACAATGGCATTATAAATGATGCATTAATAAATGCAAGGTTTATAGCACATGCTGCGATATGCGGCATTTCAGTGACGACATACACTAACAAAGAGGTTCTCTTTCAAATGGAGTGCCATTTTACAGAGCCTAGCATACTTAAAAGAAACTTTCTACAGCCACCAAAAACTTCCAGTAAAACCATAAACACGACCTAAAACCGCTAGAAATCCCGTCTCGAGCAATACAACATATTTTCTGGCTAAAAAGCGTAACCAACTGCTATGTTCAGTGGGAAAACCACATACTTAGCATCACAGATGTTTTGTGAGAGCATTTTTTATGTCTGCTGAGGCCAATGATGGGTGGATGTTATTTCAACCACTTCAAGACGGAGCTTCAATGCCCCACCAATATTTTCATCATGGCTGCGACTTGAAAGTAAGTAGCTATATAAATGTCCTGTAGCATTTTCTAAAAAAACGCTGTCCAACGGTGATTCATAAGGTATATGATGACAAATGTCAGAAAAGCCCTCCACAAATTATGTATCTAATTATTGAAAAAACGTCATGCGGCATACACACGAGAGTGCTACTTTTCTACAGTATGTTGCATGATTGTGTCAGCACCTTTCAGTAAGGAGCAGCCCGAGTTTTGGCGCTCTTGCCAACTTGTACATGTCACATATAAACTTAACCTTTAGACAAGGTAACTATAAAGATTTAAAGAAAAACCACGGTTATAAGAACACGTTGGTTGACGGATTTATTTAGTAATCTTTTACCTATAGCTCAAATTTTCATATTCCGCGGGGGACGTTTTTACATTTAATATGCATTTGTGACACGCTGCATTTGTGACCCGGACTGAAAAACCTCTGCTGACCCCTGCCCTACAAAATAATCGCATCGACGTCCTTGTGGATGGTGTTCCCGTTTCTGCTCTCATTGATACCGGCGCCCAACTGTCCGTTCTCAGCTCCTCATTTCGCCGTCGCCTCAAAAAAGTTCTTACTCCAGCCGCCTCGCCCACAGTTCGCGTCGCCAATGGCAGCTCTGCTACCGTGGTTGGCATGTGCACAGCGCGAGTTACCATTGGTGGTCGTCATGCTCCAGTGTTGTTCACCGTCCTCCAAGAATGCCCCCACGACGTTATCCTTGGCATTGACTTTTTAACAGCCCACTCTGCCCTCATTTACTGCTCTACTGGCCTACTTCGCTTGGACCTTCCGCTCGGCTCTGAAGACACCTCCTGCTCACCCCGCCTTCGATCAGCACAGTTCTGCCGCCTTCCTCCTGAAGCTGCCGTCTACATCCCTATGTCATCATTCCCACCAGTCCCAGATGGCGACTATCTCGCGTGTCCCATTACTGATGTCATCTTGCAGCGGCACGTCACCCTTCCTCATCTGATTGTGCATATCTCCCAGAACCGTGCCACTTTCCCGGTCCTTAACTTCAGCTTATCAACTCAAGTTCTGCCCGAGGGAATTTCACTAGCAGAGCTGTCGCCTATGACCGATTGTGCCATTTCAGCTCTGACTACAGATAATCCAAATGCCGTCCCTACAACCCCTCCCTCGTCCTCGTCCACTACATCGCGCCCTGATCCTGTTAAAAGCATGATTGCAGCTGATCTCCAGCCTGAATTCGCCGCAGAGTTAAAACAGCTTTTGCTCACCTACAGTGACCTTTTTGACTTCGGTACCCGCCCATTGGGTCAAACCACAGTTGTCAGTCACCGCATTGACACCGGTGACGCCAGTCCTATTCACAGGCGGCCCTATCGTGTTTCGCTTGCCGAGCGACGCGTCATTCAAACAGAGGTCGACAAAATGTTGGCGAACGACATAATTGAGCCTTCCAGTAGCCCCTGGGCATCCCCGGTTGTGTTGGTCAAAAAGAAAGATAACAGTTGGAGATTCTGCGTTGACTATCGTCATTTAAATAAGATAACCAGAAAAGATGTGTATCCGCTTCAGCGTATTGACGACGCTCTTGATACTTTGCACGGAGCCAGCTACTTTTCGTCCATCGACCTTCGTTCCGGCTACTGGCAGATCTCTGTCGACGAGAGAGACGGTGAAAAAACAGCGTTCATCACCCCTGACGGCCTTTAAGAATTCAAAGTCATGCCTTTTGGCCTTTGCAATGCCCCAGCAACCTTCGAACGCATGATGGACTCTTTGCTCCGAGGCTTCAATTGGACCACTTGTTTGTGTTATCTTGACGATGTAATAGTTTTTTCGTCTACATTTGAAAGCCATCTCCGTCGTCTTTCTACACTCCTAGCGCTTTTTCGCCGCGCGGGACTGCAACTAAACTCCAAAAAGTGCAGCTTTGGTCACCGACAAATCAAATTCCTTTGTCACTTGGTTAATGCTGCCGGCGTTCAGCCTGACCCCGACAAGATTCGTGCCGTCAAAAATTTTCCCACTCCACGTTCATTTAGCGATGTTCGAAGTTTTATTGGCCTATGTTCGTATTTCCGACGATTCGTCCCGAATTTCGCCGCGCTAGCTCGTCCTCTCACCAATCTCCTAAAGAAAGACGTTTCATTCTCCTGGGCACCTGATCAAGTTGCAGCTTTCTCGGAACTTATTGCTGCTCTAACAACTCCACCCGTCTTGGCCCATTTCAACCCATCTGCCAATACTGAACTCCGCACCGACGCAAGTGGCCATGCCATTGGAGCTATACTTGCCCAGCGACAACACGGCCGCACAAGGGTGATTGCGTATGCCAGCCGCCTCTTATCTACGTCCGAACAAAATCACTCTATCACAGAGCGAGAGTGCCTGGCACTTGTTTGGTCTATTACAAAATTCCGCCCTCATTTGTTTTTCCGGCATTTTACTGTTATAACAGACCATCATGCCTTGTGTTGGCTTTCCTCCTTCAAAGATCCTACAGGCCATTTGGGGCGCTGGGCGCTTCGATTACAAGAGTATACATTTTCCGTCGTGTACAAGTCCGGCCGGCTTCACCAAGATGCAGACTGCTTGTCTCGTCATCCCGTCGACTCCCCAAGTCCTACCGACTCTGACGATGACGCATGTGTCTTGTCCGTGTCGGCCTTTTCTAACATTGCCGACGAACAACACTTAGATCCTTCGCTCCATTCTATTATCCTCCGTCTGTCCTGCGACCGACCTGACCCATCTCTTGCCTTATATGTGCTTCACGAGAACACCCTATACAGACGCAATATGCGACCAGACGGGGCAGACCTTTTGCTCGTCGTTCCTCAACATCTGCGTTCCACCATCCTTGACCGGTTTCATGATGCTCCAACGGCTGGCCACCTGGGTGTCTCTCGCACATACGACAGCCTGCGCCGACGCTTCTACTGGCCAGGGCTCTACCGCTCCGTCCAGCAATACATTGCCGCATGTGAATTGTGTCAGCGTCGAAAGAAGCCCGCAATTTTGCCTTCGGGCCATTTGCAGCCGATCCCCATACCCACTGACCCGTTTTCCCGTGTAGGTGTTGATCTTCTTGGGCCCTTTCCAGTTTACGCCTCAGGGAACAAATGGATCGCCGTCGCCACCGATTATGCCACGCGGTATGCTATTACCAGAGCCATCCCGACCAGCTGCGCCACAGACGTCGCTGACTTCCTCCTAGAAAACGTGATTCTACATCATGGTGCACCTCGTGAACTACTAACTGACCGTGGCCGTTGCTTTCTGTCGCGAGTGGTTGACGAAATTCTCCGTTCGTGCTCCGTCCGCCACAAATTCACCACAGCCTATCATCCCCAGACCGACGGCCTCACGGAACGCTTAAACCGTACCCTCACAGACATGCTGTCCATGTATGTGTCTGACGACCACCGGGATTGGGACGTTCATCTACCCTTTGTGACATTCGCCTACAATTCATCTATACATTCTACCGCTGGATACTCCCCATTTTATCTGTTATTTGGCCGACATCCGTTACTGCCCTTCGACACCTCACTACCCGCGGCAGACGCCACCAGTACTTACGCCAGTGATGCCGTAGCCCGCGCTCATGATGCCCGCCGGATAGCTCACGCCAGGCTCTCTGCATCCCAAGACTCTCAAAAGTTTCGGTACGACAGTCGCCACCGTGATGTCCACTACACTCCTGGGTCACTCGTCTTGCTGTGGCTCCCGTGCCGTCGCGTGGGCTTATGTGAAAAACTTTTGCCCCGTTACACAGGCCCTTACCGAGTTCTGCGCCCCGTGACAGACGTCACATACGAAGTTGAATCTGTGCCTCCGAAATCCTCGTCCAGAGCGCCATCCTCTGAAATAGTGCATGTGTCCCGCCTGAAGCCCTATTATGCACGTTCTGTTCGACAAACGTAGAACGCACCGGGACTGTGCTTTTCCCGAGGGGGGGTAGTGTTACTGAGCGGTATTCGCTGGCCGCGCTGACGAAAAAGAAGTGCGACAGACTCCCAGAAGAAGAAGACGCAGACGAGGGTTGTGCTGTGCGAGTGCTGTGCTCGGATCATCCTCAGTGGTGTTGACAACTGCAGTACTGTGAATATTTCTCGTAACAATATAAACCCGAAAATGTAGAAAAATAATCAAGAACCAATGAAAGCACCACGGTCTGCAACAAAATTACATAAAGGGATTATAAAAGATCAAGGAATGCTCTGCAAATTTAAGGTTTTTCGATAAACCAATTTGTTCGGCTTTATATTCTTCAAAGCAAACAGTATAGGAATACATAGACTATTTACTCAGACACTGCCGTGTGTTCCTTTTTTCTCGACGCTGAAGAAAGCCTGTTCTCGAAAATAAGCTTAATTTTTCACAGTGAAGTATTAGTATTATGGTCCCTACAATATCGTTATTGCAAACAAGAAATTGGCATTTCTGTTTTCTTTCAAAACACTCTTAAAATCTTATTCAGCGAGCAATAACTGCCTGAGATAACGCAGAATGACTCCTATGCTCCTGACAATGTTCTCAAAAGTTGTGCCAGAGTAGCAAGAAATCATCGATGCAGTCCCTAGTCCAACATGCTTTTTATTGCTTTTTTTGGAACTAGTCATATTTCATCCCTCTTGCTGCAGATATCGAAGATTGTAGTCTGTCGCAACTACATTAGCTCTAGCGCTAAATCAATCTAAGCAAGAAAACACAAAGTAGATTGGTTTGGGTTGTGGTGTTTAACGTCCCAAAATGACTCAGTGTATAAAATGCCGCACTGGAGTGTTCCACAAATTTCGACCACATGAAGCTTTTTAACGTACACTAATATCGCACCGCACACAGGCGCCTTGCTTATCGCCTTTAACAGAAAGCGGCCGCCGAGGCCGCGATTCGATTCCAATTCCTCCGCAATAGTAGTAGTGCGCCATAACCGCTGCGCCACCCCGGCAAGGCACAAAGTAGACTAAATCTATGCTACGAATAAACTTAGAGCTTTGTTTCCACAACTAATGTCTGATGCTATGCTCACGACAGCTAGAACAATCGTTCGGAAGACGTTGGCACTACAGCGCACAAATAAAAACGTTCCTGTGCAGAGTTGACGATCACCTAATCGGGAACTTTCATCGCTATAAGTGCAAACTGATATGATAAATTTACTTTAGTTCAATGGAAAGCAAATGCAATCTAGTACGCTGACGAGGTGAGAACAGTTAGCTGGCATGAGCATCACACTGCAGAGGAGCAGAATCATGTCCTTTCTTACATCGGTTGCGCACGCAGCGAATAAAGAAAGGGTTATCTCTCGACCCTCGCCGGAAACCTCGCGCACACGCAAATAGCAACTACAGCAGAGGAAAGAGAGAAGCCTAGGCAAGGAGGGACAAAGCACTATCAGACGCACTTTGTCTTGGTTAGCCCCTCGTAACTGGCGTTTAACTGGGCTGTTCGGACGCAAGGCTGTTCGGCAGAAGGCCACGTAGCATAACATTGGAATGCACCCTGCTTCCCAACAGAGGCAGATTCGAGTATAGTGTGAAGAAAACAAAAACATTTGGTGGTATAGGCCAGGAGCGACACCTGTTGTGCAATGTTTTGGATAATATAGTAAGGTTGTGCACAGTTATACGGTGTGAATGTAGGGGTCACTCAAGCATCGCCTTAAGAGCCGGCGCGAAAGCACTTTTAGCACCGCCTTAACATTCCCCAATGTTTTTAGTATTTTTTGCTTAGGTTGCATTTTCGGGGGTAGAGAGATTGCTCACACTTGGGAGGGTTATTCTCAATGCTTAGTTAGGCACTCAGTTTTGAACTTTCATTCACGACCTTACACCCACGGAGAGAACATGGTAAGCCAATCCTCATTGCTTGTTGGGGCGGACGAAGCTGAGTGTACATTAAAATTACCATAAGAGGCGGGTGGAGTCTACTCTACGTGCATAATGCGCACGAAATCGTAATGCAAGGTAGGGAATGCTTGTTCCTGTTATCTGGCGTTGATGTGAAAACTTAGGACGTCCTACTGGCGAAGCAAATGCCCAAACTTTTAAGGCGGCAGTCGCCTCTCTAATCTCTTCTCTACGACTTTTCCGCTCCTCCCCGCGAAGAGGGCACTTTGCTCTTTCTGCATTCCTATGTTGTTCTTCAGGCATTCGGTGTCTTGAAATCAAGAATTGAGGTATTCCAAACTAGTGCTCTAAAAAACCTTGAGGTACTGACAGCTGTGGCACTGTTATGCCAAGAAGTCACGTCTAAAATTCTCACAACTTCTAGTTGTCAGGCAAATGTAAGATACTATCAGAGGCTGTTATGAGCACGTTAATAGGGTATAAAGGTCTAGCAAAATGCTTTATGTTTTTCCTGCGCACTCAGCTAGTTGTCAAAACTGGCGTAAAATTAGGCAGACCACCCTTTCTTTAGCAAAAAAAAAAATAAATAATACGTGATTAAACCGAAAAAAAAAACTATTAATTATTAAGCATTTTTGCAGCGTAGTAAGCAATCATAGAACGATGAGAGATAGTGAGCTGTGATTGAAGGATTCAATGCTACAGTTTGAGGCCAGCTTGAATCGACATCATATCAGCAAAAGGATAGGGTCGGTTGAAAGATGGCTATGGTGTCTTCTGTTTTGAGTATTGTCTACACGAAATGACGTTGAGAAAATATATCTAATGAAAGTGCATGCGTGTTGTTTTACAGTGAGTGACTTGTTTATGACGAGGAGTATTGTGAAATTTTTATCCTGTAAAGGTAACGAAGTTTCAACGCAAAGGAAGTATCATTGCCAACATAAGGAGTCCTGTGTTCTACCGCTTCAGATTATTCTATGCATTAATCCTCTCCTTTTATCCAATTTGTGCCATCCTTCGTTTTTGAGCTTGACATTATTTGGAATGATATGCGAGGAGCCTGTCGGGCACGGACCGATCACAAAGTAAAACCACGCAATCCCTTCTACGCGCGCGTGCGAGCCAATATTTGAACGCGTGTCCCTTTGCAAATAGGTGCCTGGCTTACCTTGTCAAATATTTTAGAGGAATCCTTCAATCTAGACAAATCTGTTAGAAAAGAATTAATTACTTATTACCTGTTACTGAATAGTACCCATACCGTTGCAAGGTAGGATATGCAACTTCTTTAAATCTAAGACTGAAAAAGCTGTATAGCCTTTCTTTGTAGCCGTATGACTGTGCTTGGGTGCATGCTTATGAGTCATTACTCCTTTAATCCAATTGTACCGCGATAACATGGATGTGGGAGATTGGTGGCCCTCCATCGCTTGAGCCCGTAGAACCATCTACTTGGTGAGTGCTATGAAGTTTTTTTTTTACTGCGCTTTATGTTTGGTTTGGATAATAGCACAGAGCGAAGAACCTGACATTGCTAGAAGGACTTAAATCCGGAGCTGTCTATAGACCTGTATACATCAACTTGACAAAGCTGAGTCGATTAAGCCGGCCGAGTAAAAAGCCAGCTTTCGGGCTCGTGTATACGCAGTCGGCGTAGTGGGTCGAGTCAAGTCTCTTGCAGCGGGTAGGTTAACTCGCTTGCACCACTTGTCGAAAACTATTTAGACGTCTCCAGTCAGCGAGTTGAGTAAAGAGAAACTATGGGTTCGAAAAGCTTCTGGAGCTTAGAGGAGCGTCAGCTATATTGAATACTTTCTAGCCCATATTAAAGATGTAAAATAATCAACGGAGCTCTCCATAGTAAAAGGCAATCTAATCCAACACGAACAGGGCGCTTCCACAATAGCTGCAAATCTGGAAGCTAGGCGCCGCTGCTTTACGCGCTTGCGCTTGCTAGAAGCGAGTTCATGTAGACACCAGGTGGGACGAATAAAGTTGACCCGTTTTACCTGACACGGACTCAACCCGGTGTTGTCAAGTCCATGCATACAGAGCTTATGATTTCACAGTTTTCGGCTCAAAACGCCACGCAAGTCGCGATGATTGATGCGCGAAGTCGCTATGTTTAGCCATATCTATTCTTTTTTCTTCACAGGTAAATATGACATCTGCGTCAAAGGCATTATCTGACTGGCGCCGGGAGTGTTCTCTAGCATTAGTGCGTACGTTGCTCTTTTAAGTTCAACACCACACTTTCTACAATACCAATATTCTACGTGGCCAGCCATCTGACCAAATGTTGGAGAAAGAGGGGATGTGTTTTTGATACCGTGTTCACGCCTTAAGTTTTCATTGATGTTTGTATACCAGTTGACCCATGCCTTAACTTCCATCATGCGCAAAATCTCATAATTTAAATGTATAAGAAATATTGCAAACTTCGCAGCCTATAACTAAACTATACAGATCTTTAATATAAAAAAAAGGAATGAGTGTCGATTGAATACGTTGGATTGCATATGCCATGCTCCTTTGTGTAGTGGTGTCCAAATATTGTCAAAATGAACGACACTGGCCAATCCCCTCCGGTGCAGGAGAAAAATATAACACCGCGTACACGCCCTCATCACCTCGAAGAGCTTTACGTGCTCCAGAGGTGCCTGGCTGTGACATATTAACGACTCTTGGATTCTGACACATATCACCAGAGGCTTCACACTTCACGACTGCTTTCATATGTTTTCTACCCACCATTTTATCTCAAAATATTCGTTGTCATTTTTTTATTTATTTCGGCTAATGCCGCCCCTAATCAGTGCTTCTTAGCTGGCACTTTGCTGCTGCTCAGTGTCAGGTATTCCGACAATGATCACAGCATATATGTCGACATTCAATATACCTGTACACAAAACACGCAGAGCGGAACGCCATGCTTTCTAGTGTAATGTCAACCCTCATTTTGTTTCCTTCTATCGACTGATTCTTCCCTGCAACTGCTGCATAAATATATTATGGTGTCTGTATATTCTTATCAGTTCATTCAGCTATTTTAAATCCCTTCGCGCATAACGTTCCGACGGATTATTTAGCGAGTCCCTTGCATGGAATGCTTGCGATATACGCTGCATGACATTCCACCGCTTTTGTACGGCCTTTGGTGAGCTGCATTTACGAGGAGCATTTTTGTAATATTTTAGTGCTCAATAAAATTTGTATTTTCCACCTGTGACGTCCAGTGTAAACAAAAGCCATCGCAGGTAATTCTTGACTGCCGTCTCAGGTACAAAATTTGGAGATCGCTAATAAAGGAGCAAATGCGTGAACTAAAGATATCTTCGAAAATATCGCGCCAGCTCAGCTTGACCTAACACTGACTTCGCCTAGTTCTTGCTTCGTTTATCGAAAGCTAGTCTTTCAAATCAAAATATTTATTTCCCTCCTAGCAACTGGTTCCCAGAAAGGCCAGTGCCTCATACCACTCGGGCGTATTTTTTCTTGTGTACATCGTTTACTATCATATCATAGAATAAATTTATTTTGTGTTTTAGAGCTCTGCTTCCTTGGGCTTCTTGCTCAGCACCCCTGCACGCAGATAGTGGGCATCACAGCACCTGGGTTCTGTGCTACATATTTGCCTTCAAATTTATAGAAACAGTTCGTAGTCACCTGAAGGAACTTGAAATCTTCAAAGACATTTGTCACTAACGGAAGGATGATCACGCAACGTCAAGCACGAGATTATTTTGAGGTAATGAATAGAGACGCAAGTACAAAACATTCGCACGCCTGTGTGAGCCAGAAGGCGTCCAATGATGTTTCCAAAAATAGTTGTCCCGCCAGAAAGCCTGTATTGAGCACAGTTCAAGCGCGCAGTCAAATATTGACACACTGTCTACGTCAGAACAAACTACAGGCGTATACGGAGCCGCCACCATACCCTGTTTTTATTGAAGCCTGGCCCTTTCATTTGGGGTTTAGTTGTTTTTTTTTTTTAGCTCCTTTGACATCTATGTTTAGTAAGCAGGAGATCCTAGCATGCGGAAATGAAAGCCGTGACGCAGACTTTGCGTTACGCTCCCAAATTTTGCAGTTTAAGCGTGGTATTGAAGTGAACTCGCAGCTTTTAAATCAGGCAACAAACAAACAAGTCAGGGACACAATTATTTATATATTTATTTAGGAATTTAAGCCATTTGTGGAGAGGTTTTCGATTGTAAAGAAGAAAATACAAAGAAAGGCACAATGGTCAAAAAAGCGCAGTTCGACTTATTTTTAGAGAAGAAATTCACAATACGAAGGGAATTTGGTGGGTTGATTCAGCCTTAACTGGATTGCATTTAAATCTGCAAGAGGCACTTATATGACCGATCAAGACAACAGCCAAGCTGTGTTTTCGTTCCTTCTTCACCACGTTTCTTCAAAGGCTAGTAAAAAGGACTGCGTAAAAGCTACATGCCTACAAAATCCTGATTGCTGTTTCTTCCGGCGCTCCTACAACATAATGAAGCGCACTGGAACGATTGTGCACTGGATCGTTTTGCGTACATTATACGCGCATTTTGAGCATAATATTATATTTTAAATCTTCAAAAGAAACATAGATGAGCTACACCGAATGAAATTTTAAAACTTTCTCAAGAAAATTAGAAGACAGAAAACTAAGTGACACCTGTTTAATAAGGTGTGGTCCCCAGTTTTTTTTTCCCATTTCTTTTCCATCTTTGTCTGAATTTTTGCGACAAGTTGTATAAATAACTTCTTGTTTTACTTTAGTACTCCGCGGATTGAGGGCGATTGAGAGGCAAGAAAAAGCCAACAACGAGGTGCAGTAAATATTTAAATAAACACTAAAATAAAAAGTACAATGTCAATATATTTGAAATAATCTTCATCAATGTAGTATGCTAGAAAGGATTTAGGAGGAGAAACTATATTTAGAAAGATGTGAAAGAAATGGGGAGACAACGCCCATGATTGTCGAGAAACGTGGAGGTTTTAAGGTAAATCTTGAAGTTCGATGCAGCCCAGAGAAAAAAATAGAAAAAAGAAGTTCATCGCGAGTATTTCTTTCCCTAGCTGTCTGAGAGTCCCAATAGAAGCTCCACTAGATGTTCATAATTCGCATGTTCCGCGGCATACGCTAGGTATTTAAACAAAATCTGACCACTGTTGCCACGGTTGCTCATCTGTCGCTTGAGAGGAAGCTGGTAAGTGTGTTCCGAATGGTGACGAGCTCGGGTTGGTAGTCAAAGAGGGAGATGTGACTAAATGGACTGAAAATATTTTACTATAATTGAAGGCTAATGCGTCTTCAGCTTTAGTTACTGTAATTAACCATGCATGATTGAGAGTGTTTATTATTGAGCATATTTCGCAGGATAGTGATCAGTGTGGACAATTTAAATATAGACACTATGAAGAGCCACATGAGGAACAGCTAAACCTAATATTTGCATAAACAGCTCATTTTACACATTTCCTTCAGCTGCTCTGTCTATAAACAACATATGGTTTGGTTTAAACGCGCACTGTTTTGCACCGCATGTGGACGAATTGCTTTTCGTTTTCATTGAAACGCAACCAGCGTGGTCGGAATTTGATCACGCGTACTTGCGCTCAGCACTCGGACACGCCAGCCGTTCAGCCATGATGGAGGGTTTGTAAAGAATGTAATATTATGACTGTAACAGAAAGTACCTACTTTTTTTTGCATCTTGAAACTTCGGGCTACAAATACTTTTATTCATAGGAATATGTACGTTTTAACATAAGGTTGCGAAATCTGTTCTGCAAGTATCCCCGTGATATATGATTATATTCAAGTAACTAAATTTGCGTCCAACCTCTGAATTCGGCCAGAGTGGAATCAGCATTCAGAGACCAGACACGGGTCGCTCGGAAGAAACGATTTTCATCAGAAACTGCCCTGTACTTCAGCAAGGCTATGTCTTGGGTTAGTTGGTAGAGTTTACTCATTTTGGCGAAACCTGAAGCCCTGTACCTATTTTTTCTGGGCTTCAGGTTTTGCCAAAATGTCCTACACTTGTTCACTTCATCCCTGAACGCGCCTTTGTCTAACGTTTGTTCAAGCTGAGGAGAATTGGCTTCCGCTGTTATTGTCTCGTGAGATACTCATGGACTAAGCAAGAAGCATCGAACACTACACAAAGGAAGTTTTTTTTCATTAGAAATTTTGAGACGCCAGTCAGGTTATGCAGCCACTCGTTCATAAATCTTCGCTCATACATGACCGGTCCTGGTCTGCAGGACTGCATACCGGGCAACATCAAACTCAACAACGGCATTAAAAATGATGCATTAATCAATGCAAGGTTTATAGCACATGCTGCGATATGCGTAATTGCAGTGACGACATGCACTAACAAAGAGGTTCTCTTTCAAATGGAGTGCATACAGAGCCTAGCATATTTAAAAAACACTTTCTACAGCCACCAAAAACTTCCAGTAAAACCATAAACACGACCTAAAACCGCTAGAGATCCTGCCTCGAGCAATACAACATATTTGCTGGCTAAAATGTGTAATCAACTGCTACGTTTAGTGGGAAAACCACAAACTTAGCATCACAGATGTTTTGTGAGAGCATTTTTTATGTCTGCTGAGGCCAATGATGGGTGGATGTTATTTCAACCACTTAAAGACGGAACTTTAATGCCCCACCAACATTTTCGTCATGGCTGCGACTTGAAAATAAGTAGTTAATAAATGTCCTATAGCATTTTCTGAAAACAAAAAACGCTGTCCAACGGTGATTCTTAAGGTATATGATGACAAATGTCAAAAAATCCCTCCACAAATTATGTATCTATTAATTGAAAAAACGTCATGCGGCATACACACGAGTGTTACTTTTCTACGGTGTGTTGCATGATTGTGTCAGCACCTTTCAGTCAGGAGCAGCTCGAGTTTTAGCGCTCTTGCCAACTTGTACATGTCACATATAAACTTAACCTGTAGACAAGGTAACTATAAAGATTTAAAGAAAAACCACGGTTACAAGAACACCTTGGTTGAAGAATTTATTTAGTAATCTTTTACCGATAGCTCATATTTGCATCTTCCGCGGGGGAGGTTTTCACATTTAAGATAGCATATTGTTACGGGGATGCACTTAATGTAACAGCACTGCGATGGGCTGAACTCGGCGCTGAGACTTCAGTAGCCGTGCAGTGTCCACTCTGTGTGCGTCGTCCTCTTTCTCAACGCTTAGTCGTCGTCGTCTTCGTCAGTGAGCACATCACTTTGGTACCGCGTTTCCAGGTAACACTACCCCCCTCGGCAAAAGGCAACGTCCCGGTGCGTATTACGCGTGCGATGTGGAGGGGGAGTAATATGGCTTTAGGCGGGCGACATGTACGATTTCGGCAGTGGGTGTAGCAGTCGGTGACTTTGGGTGGAGCGGTGAAGTCTCATAGGCAACGTCGGTCACTGGGCGTAGTACACGGTAAGGACCTGTGTATTGGGGCAGAAGTTTTTGACACAACCCCACACGACGGCACGGAAGCCAGAGCAACACCAGAGATCCGGGAGGGTAGTGCACATCGCGGTGGTGAGCGTCGTAGCGGCGTTTTTGAGTTTCTTGAGACATGGTGAGATTCTGACGAGCAATCTGGCGAGCAGCGTCGGCTCGGGCGATGGTATCGCGGGCATAGGTTGTGACGGGGCTAGCGGCGGAGAGCAAAGTGTCGAAGGGCAGTAAGGGGTCTCTTCCAAAGAGAAGATAGAATGGAGAGTACCCAGCAGTGTCATGACGCGAAGAGTTATATGCAAAGGTGACAAATGGCAGACTAATATCCCAGTCGCGATGACTGTCGGATACGTACATTGCGAGCATGTCGGTGAGTGTGCGGTTAAGACGTTCCGTAAGGCCGTTCGTCTGAGGGTGATACGCAGTGGTGAACTTGTGCCGAACGGAGCAAGAACGAAGTATTTCCTCAACAACTCGGGAAAGGAAACAGCGGCCACGGTCGGTAAGGAGTTGACGGGGAGCACCATGGTGTAGTATGACGTCGTACAAAAGGAAGTCAGCAACGTCTGTGGCGCAGCTGGTTGGAATGGCGTGAGTGATCACGTACCGCGTGGCATAATCGGTGGCCACAGCGATCCATTTGTTTCCCGACAAGGACTCGGGGAAGGGCCCTAGGAGGTCAAGGCCAACACGAGAAAATGGCTCAGTCGGGATAGCAATCGGCTGCAGGTGTCCAGGTGGTAGCACAGGGGGTTTCTTCCGGCGTTGACAGAGGTCGCAAGCGGCTACATAACGTTGGACAGAGCGGTAGAGTCCAGGCCAGAAGAAACGCCGGCACACGCGGTCGTATGTGCGTGAGAGGCCAAGATGACCAGCTGTAGGAGCGTCGTGCATTTGTTCGAGAACGGCGGAGCGTAGGTGTTGGGGAACGACCAGCAAGTGCTCAGCACCATCAGGTCGCATGTTGCGGCGATATAGCGTATTCCCATGAAGGAAGAACAGGGCGAGGGAAGAGTCACGGCTGTGTGTGCGGAGGCGGTCGATAAGAGAACTGAGGGTTGGGTCCAACCGCTGTTCGTCGGCTATGTGGGAAAAGTCCGATATAGAGAAGACCCAGGGGTCCGACTCATGGTCAGTAGAGGAAGGGGGATCGACGGGATAACGGGACAGACAGTCTGCATCCTGGTGAAGCCGACCGGATTTGTATACAACGGAAAAGGTATACTCCTGCAAGCGCAGTGCCCAGCGGCCGAGGCGGCCAGCAGGATCCTTCAGGGAAGAGAGCCAACATAAGGCGTGGTGATCGGTAATTACAGTGAAGGGTCGGCCAAACAAATAGGGTCTGAATTTTCCAACGGCCCGAACGAGAGCCAGGCACTCCCGTTCCGTAATAGAATAGTTCTGTTCTGCTGATGACAGGAGACGACTGGCGTAGGCAATAACGCAATGTTGGCCGCGTTGTCGCTGTGCAAGAATGGCACCAATCCCGTGGCCACTGGCGTCGGTGCGAAGTTCCGTCGGGGCAGACGGGTTGAAATGGGCCAACACAGGAGGATTGGTGAGAATAGCGATGAGGGTGGAGAATGCGTTAGCCTGTTCTGGTCCCCATGAGAAAGGAACGCCTTTCTTCAGCAGGTTGGTGAGAGGACGAGCAACAGCGGCAAAGTTTGGGACAAACCGGCGAAAATAAGAACACAGTCCTATAAAGCTGCGGACATCACGGGGTGAACGGGGACATGGAAACGCACTGACAGCGCGAACTTTGTCGGGATCGGGTTGCACGCCGGAGGCATTCACCAAATGGCCAAGCACTTTAAGTTCGCGGCGACCAAAACTGCACTTCTTTGAGTTCAGTTGAAGTCCGGCACGGCGGAAAAGTGCCAAGATGGAAGAAAGGCGACTAAGATGGCTTTCGAACGAGGGCGAGAAGACAATCACGTCATCCAAGTAACATAGACAAGTCGTCCATTTGAAGCCGCGGAGTAAGGAGTCCATCATGTGTTCAAACGTAGCAGGGGCGTTGCAAAGTCCAAAAGGCATAACCTTAAATTGGTAAAGTCCATCGGGTGTGACAAAAGCTGTCTTCTCGCGGTCTTGTTCGTCAACAGAGATCTGCCAGTAGCCGCTACGAAGGTCGATGGAGGAAAAGTAGTGGGCTCCATGTAAACAGTCCAAGGCATCGTCTATTCGCGGCAGCGGGTAAACATCTTTCCTTGTAATCTTGTTCAGATGTCGATAGTCGACAAAAAAGCGCCAACTGTCGTCTTTCTTTCTAACGAGCACGACAGGAGATGCCCAGGGGCTGTTCGAAGGTTCGATGATATCGTTGCCCAACATCTTGTCGACCTCCTGCTGGATGACTTGGCGCTCAGAAAGGGACACACGATGAGGCCTCCGATGTACAGGCTTTGCATCGCCGGTGTCAATGCGATGAGTCACAACTGATGTTTGGCCCAGAGAACCGGCAGCAAAGTCAAAAATGTCGGAGAAGGATAACAAAAGGTTGCGCAGGTCCTGAGCGTGTTCGGGGCTGAGGTCAGAGGCAATCATTGCGGAAATAGGGTCGGTAATTGTGGTGGAGAGTACGGGTGTTGGAAGGACGCTTGAATGTGGACCAGGAGTGAGTGCACAAATGGTGCAGTCTGTGAGAGGGGACAAGGTAGCAAGGGATATTCCTTCGGGAAGAACTTGGGGTGACAGACTGAAGTTCAGGATAGGAAGGTAGGTGCTGTTCTGTGTAACGCGTACGATGAGATGAGGAAGAACGACGTTGCGGTCAAGAAAGACTTCGGTGATAGGGCAAGCAAGATAGTCACCGTCAGGCACAGGCAGGAAAGGTGACAGAGGTAGGTAAACAGCAGAGTCAGGGGGCAGGCGAGCGAACTCAGTGGAGCGAAAGCGGGGTGCAGATGGAGGATGTTCTGAGCAGACAGGTAGGTCCAAACGAAGAAGGCCGCTGGAGCAGTCGATAAGGGCAGAGTGGGCCGTTAAAAAGTCAAGGCCGAGGATCACATTGTGAGGGCACTGGTTGAGGACAGTGAACAAAACAGGGATGTGATGACCGGCAAGGGTGACTCGGGCAGTGCACTGCCCAGTGACGGCAGCAGTACTGCCATCGGCAACACGAACGGTGGGCGAAGCGGCGGGGGTCTGTACTTTCTTGAGGCGGCGGCAAAACGATGAGCTCATGATCGAAACTTGGGCACCAGTGTCAATGAGGGCAGAGACGGGAACACCATCCACGAACAGGGACAGGAGGTTACAGGGCGAAGAAATGGGCAGTAGAGGATTTCCAGGTCGGGGTACCAATGCAGCGTCACCTCCGGGAGCTGCATTGGCTAGTTTCCCGTGAAGCGGCCGGCAGAGGACGACGAGGAACTGCGGCCAGGAAGAGGTGAACGGGAACGGCGGGCTGGCGGGGAAGGAGACCGACTGGACACAGGAGGAGGCGGAGTAGTATCGGTGCGGGGCGGCTCATAACGAGGCGTGAAACGGGGGTGACCGTAATTGGAGTAGCGGTCAACGTTAGGAAAACGTCGAGGTGGTGATGTCCAGCGGCTGCGGCAGTGGCGAGCGATGTGGCCAATACGCGAGCACGTGAAACAGATAGGCCTGTCGTCAGGGGTGCGCCACTCATCAGGATTGCGGTATCGGTAGCGCGGCGCGTAGGTGTTGCGGGGTGTAGCGGTGGCGACCATGGGAGGGACGGAGCTCGAACTGTGTTGTTCTACGGTGTGGCTACAGGGGACGCCCAAGTTGGCAACCTCTTGACGTACGACGGCTTGAATGAGGGATATCGTCGCTAGGTTGCTGTCCGAGGAGGGCGGGTTGGATGCAGCAGGGGCGAGCGCTTCTAGTTCACGACGCACAATGCGTGTCACATTTTCAGTGTTGGAAGGTTGCCTTAGGGTCGGCAGATCCTCGCACGTGGAGGTAGGGGCAGTGTTGGGGAGCCGATCGAAGCGATGTGCAATGCGTCTGTGTTTGGCCTGCTCGAAATGTCGACAAGCCTGCAAAACGGAGTCAACCGTAGTACAGTCCCGACAGAGTAAAAGATTGAAGGCATCGTCGGCTATGCCTTTCAGGATGTGCCCCACCTTATCAGGTTCTGGCATGTCTTTATCAACTTTTCGGCAGAGGGCCAGAACGTCTTGTATATACGTAATATAAGGCTCGGTAGATGTCTGGGCACGTTTGGCGAGGTCCCTCTTAGCGGCGAGTTGACGGCCAACCGGTTTTCCGAACAGGTCACGGAGTTTTTGTTTGCAAATATCCCAGGAGGGTATTTCTGCTTCATGCGTTTCGAACCAAACGCGTGCCGTGCCAGTAAGGTAGAAGATGACATTGGCCAGCATCAGCGTGGCGTGCCACCTGTTGTGCTGGCTAATACGCTCATAAAGCGAAAGCCAGTCCTCGACGTCGACCTCATCTGTACCGCAGAATGAGCCAGGGTCACGGGGGTGGGCTACGACGACAGTTGGGGTTGCGGAGGTAGATGGAGCCGCGTCGGTTGTCATCGTGACGGTTCCGAGGTGACGGCCACTGCGGAGATCCAGCGTCAGATTGTGTCGAACCCGCGACCTCCACCAAGATGTTACGGGGATGCACTTAATGTAACAGCACTGCGATGGGCTGAACTCGGCGCTGAGACTTCAGTAGCCGTGCAGTGTCCACTCTGTGTGCGTCGTCCTCTTTCTCAACGCTTAGTCGTCGTCGTCTTCGTCAGTGAGCACATCACTTTGGTACCGCGTTTCCAGGTAACGATATAAATCCGAAAATGTAGAAAAATAATCAAGAACCAAGGAAAGCACCACGGTCTGCAACAAAATTACATAGAGGGATTATAAAAGATCAAAGAACGCTCTGCAAATTCAAGGTTTTTCGATAAACCAATTTGTTCGGCTTTATATTCTTCAAAGCAAACGCTATAGGAATACATAGACTATTTACTGAGACATTGCCGTGTGTTCCTTTTTCTCGGCGCTGAAGAAAGCCTGTTCTTGAAAATAAGCTTAATTTTTCACATTGAAGTACTAGTATTATGGTCCCTACAATATCGTTATTGCAGACAAGAAATTGATATTTTTATTTTCGTTCAAAACACTCTTAACATCTTATTCAGGAAGCAATACCTGCCTGAGATAACGCAGAACGACTCCTTTGCTCCCAACAATGCTCCCAAAAGTTGTGCCAGAGTAGCAAGAAATCACCGTTACAATCCCTAGTCCAAGATCCTTTTTCTTGTTTTTTTTTTAACTAGTCATATTGCATTATTCTTGCTGCAGATATCGAAGATTGTAGTCTGCCGCAATTATATTAGCTCTAGCGCTAAAACAATCTAAGCAAGCAAAACACAAAGTAGAATGGTTTGGGTTTTGGTGTTTAACGTCCCAAAATGACTCCGGTTATAAGATGCCGCACTGGAGGGCTCCAGAAATTTCGACCGCCTGGAATTCTTTAACGTACACTAACATCGCACAGCACACGGCCGCCTTGCTTATCGCCTTTACCAAAAAGCGGTAGCCGAGGCCGGGATTCGATTCCAATTACTCTGGAATAGTAGTCGTGCGCCGTAACCACTGCGCCACCCCGGCGGGGCACAAAGTAGACTAAAACTATGCTACGAATAACCTCAGCGCTTTATTTCCCCAATAAATCCCTGATGCTATGCTCACGACAGCGATAACAATCATTCGGAAGCCGTTAGCACTACAGCGCACAAATAAAAACGTCCCTGATCAGAGTTAACGATCGCCTAATCTGGAACTTTCATCACTATAATTGCAAACTGATATGATAAATTTACTTTAGTTAAATGGAAGGCAAACGCAATCTAGTACGCTGACGAGGTGAGAACAGTTAGCTGGCATGAGCGTCACACTGCAGAGGAGCAGAATCATGTCCTTTCTTACATCGGTTGCGCACGCAGCGAATGAAGAAAGGGTTATCTCGCGACCCTCGCCGGGAACATCGCGCACACGCAACTACAGCAGAAACACAGTCCATACATTTGCTATGTTCAAAGTACCCATGTCCTATTCCCATACACTGGATTCGCGGCCATGCTCGCGATCCACATAACATACAAGCAGATGCTATGACGCATATAAACACATCAGACGATCCACCACCTTACCCTCTTCCCCCAGATCAGTTCCTGTCCCACGTTTCCGATTCGCAAGTTCTGCGCCACCGAACACGCGCTCTCATTCCTCCGTGTTCGCACCCTCTCTCCCGTAGTCTTACTCGGCAGGAGGAGGTGACAGTGCGCCGGACCTGGGCAGGGGAGGCTCTGACCCCATCTGTTCGACATCGATGACGGGAAAAAGACCTACCAGTGACTGACAGGTGCCCTCACTGTGACACTCCACCTGACGTCTGCGATGTGCGCCACTTGTTGTGGACGTGTCCATCAACAACGCACATCAGGCAACGGATAATCATGAAGGTGGGCCTGCGGTGGACTCTCGATTGTGATTATGAGAAATGGACAATGGACAATCGCTACACTGCCAACCTTCTCGAATTCATAAGCACAACTGGACTGCACTCCTTCTTTTAACTTTCTATCTCCTGCATCCCATTCCCCCTTTCTCAACTTATGCCTTGTGGCAAACTCTTCGAAAAAAAAGAAAACTACAGCAGAGGAAAGCGAGAAGCCCAAGCAAGGAGAGACAAAGCACTATCAGACGCACTTCGGCTTGGTTAGCCCCTCGTAACTGGCGTTTGTTAAGTGGGCTGTCTGGACGCAAGGCTGTTCTGCAGAACGCCACGTATATAACGTTGGAACGCACTCTGCTTCCCAACAGAGGCAGATTCGAGTATAGTGTGAATAAAACAAAACCATATGGTGGTACAGGCCAAGAGCGAAACCTGTTGTGCAGGGTTTTGGATAATTTAGCAAGGTTGTGCACAGTTATACGGTGTGAATATAGTGGTCACTCAAGCGTCGCCTTAAGAGCAGGCGCGAAAGCGCTTTTAACATCGCCTTTGCATTCCACGATGTTTTTCGTATTTTTTGCTTAGGTTGTATTTTCGGGGTTAGAGAGATGGCTCACACTTGTGAGGGTTATTCTCAATGCTTAGTTAGGCACTCAGTTTAGAACTTTCATTCACGACCCTACACCCCTGGAGAGAACATGGTAAGCCAATCCTCATTGCTTGTTGGGGCGGACCAAGCTGAGTGTGCATTAAAATTACCATAAGAGGCGGGTGGAGCCTACTCTACGTGCATAATGCGCACGAAAGCGCAATGCAAGGTAGGGAATGCTTGTTCCTGTTATCTGGCGTTGATGTGAAAACTTAGGACGTCCTACTGGCGAAGCAAATGCCTAAACTTTTAAAGCGGCAGTCGCCTCTCTAATCTCTTCTCTACGACTTTTCCGCGCCTCCCCGCGAAGAGGGCACTTTGCTCTTTCTGCATTCCTACGTTGCTCTTCAGGCATTCGGTGTCTTGAAATCAAGAAATGAGGTATTCCAAACTTGTGCTCTAAAAAACCTTGAGGTACTGACAGCTGTGGCACTGTTATGCCAAGTAGTCACGTCTAAAATTCTCACAACTTCTAGTTGTCAGGCAAATGTAAGATACTATCAGAGGCTGTTATGAGCACGTTAATAGGGTATAGAGGTCTAGGAAAATGATTTATGTTTTTCCTGTGCACTCAGCTAGTTGTCAAAACTGGCGTAAAATTAAGTAGACCACCTTTTGTTTGGCAAAAAGAAATATTAATTATTAAGCATTTTTGCAGCGTAGTAAGCAATCATAGAACGATGACAGATAGTGAATTGTGATTGAAGGATTGATTGCTACAGTTTGAGGCCAGCTTGAATCGACATCATATCAGCAAAAGGATAGGGAAGGTTGAAAGATGGCTATGGTGTCTTCTGTTTTGAGTATTGTCTACACGGAATGAAGTGGAGAAAATATATCAAATGAAAGTGTATGCGGGTTGGTTTGCTGTGAGTGACGTGTTTATGACGATGAATATTGTGAAATTTTTATCCTGTAAAGGTAACGAAATTTCAACGCAAAGGAAGTATCATTGCCAACATAAGGAGTCCTGTGTTCTACCTCTTCAGAATTTTCTATGCATTAATCCTCTCCTTTTATCCAATTTGTGTCATCCTTCGTTTTTGAGCTGGACATTATTTGGAATGATATGCGAGGAGCCTGTCGGGCACAGACCGATCACAATGTAAAACCACGCAATTCCTTCTACGCGCGCGCGCGAGCCATTATTTGAACACGTGTCCCTTCTCAAATAAGGGCCTGGCGTACCTTGTCAAATATTTTATGGGACTCCTTCAAGCTAGACTAAATCTGTAACAAAAGAATTAATTACTTATTACCTGTTACTGAATAGTACCCATACCGCTGAAATGTAAGATATACAGCTTTTTTAACTGCTAAGACTGTGATAACGCTGCATAGCTTTTCCTTGTAACTGTATGACTGCTTTGGTGGATGCTTATGAGTCATTACTCCTTTAATCCAATTCTACCATACATCAGAGGGATGTGGAAAAATTGGTGCCCTTTCATCGCTCGAACCCGTAGAACCATCCAAGTGGTGAGCCGAACCACGTCTCAGGCGCTATGAAGTTTTTTTACTGCGCTTTATATTTGGTGTGGATAAAAGCACAGAGCACAAAATCTGCCATTGCTATTATGAGTTAGTTCCGGAGCTGTCTATAGACCTATATACATCAACTTGAGAAAGCTGAGTCGATTAGGCCGGCCGAGTAAGAAGCCAGCTTTCGGGTTCGTGTATACGTAGTCGGATGGAATGACGTTTGCGGCGTAGTGGGTCGAGTCAACTCTCTTGCAGCGAGTAGGTCAACTCGCTTGAACCACTTGTCGAAAACTACGTAGACGTCTCCAGCCAGAGAGTTGAGTTAAGGGAACTATGGGTTCGAAAAGCTTCTGGAGCGTCGAGGAGCGTCGGCAATATTGAATACTTTCTAGCCCATATCAAAGATGTAAAATAATGAACGGATCTCTCCATAGTAAAAGGCAACCTAGTCCAAAACAAAGAAGACGCTTCCACAATAGCTGAAAATCTGGAAGTTAGGCGCCGCTGCTTTACATACATGTTAGAAGCGAGTTCATCTAGACGCCAAGTGGAATGAATAAGGTTGATCCGTCTTACCTGACACTGACTCAACCCGGTGTTGTCAAGTTCATGTATACAGAGCTTATGATTTCACAGTATTCGGCTCAAAACGCCATGCAAGTCGCACTGATTGATACGTTAAGTCGCTATGTTTAGCCTTACCCATTCTTTTTTCTTCACAGGTAAAAATGACATTGCGCCAAAGGTATTATCTGACTGGCGCCGGGAGTGTTCTCTAGCATTAGTGCATACGTTTGCTCTTTTCAGTTGAACACCAAACTTTCTACAAATACCAATATTCTACATGTCCAGCCGTCTGACCAAATTTTGGAGAAACAGGGGAGTGTGTTTTTGATCCCATGTTCAAGCCTTAAATTTTCATTATTATTTGTATACCAATTTACCCATGCTTTAACTTCCATCATTCGAAAAATCTCATAATTTAAAACAATGAGAAATATTGCAAACTTCGCAGCCTATAACGAACTAGACAGATCTTTAATATAAAACCAGGAATGATTGTGAATTGAGTGCATTGGATTGCAAGTTCTATGCTCCTTTGTGTAGTGGTGTCCAAATAATGTTAAAATGAAGGACACTGGTCAATCCCATCCGGTGCAGGAGAAATATATAACACCGCATACACGCCCTCATCATCTTGAAAAGCTTTACTTGGTCCAGAGGTGCCTGACTGTGACAGATTAACGACTCTTGGATTCTGACACACATCACCAGAGGCTTCACACTTCACGACTGCTTTCCTATGTTTTCTGCCCAACCATTCTATCTCAAATAATATTTATTGTAGTTTTTTTATTTATTTCGGCTAATGCCGCCAATAATCTGTGCTTCTTAGCTGGTACTTTGCTGCTGTTCAGTGTCAGGTATTCCGACAATGATCACAGCATATATGTCGACATTCAATATACCTGTACACAAAACACGCAGAGCGGAACGCCATGCTTTCTAGTGTAATGTCAACCCTCATTTTGTTTTCTTCTATCTACTGATTCTTCCCTGCAACTGCTGCGTAAATATATTATGGTGGCTGTATATTCTTATCACTACCTTCAGCAATGTTGAATCCTTTCGGGCATAACGTTCCGGCGGATATTTATTGAGTCCGTTGCGTGAAAAGCTGGCCGTATACGCAGCATGACATTATACCCCTTTTGAACGGCCTTTGGTGAGCTGAATTTACGAGGAGCGTTTTTGTAATGTTTTCGTCCTCAATAAATTTTGCGTTTTCCACCTGTGACGTCGAGTGTAAACAAAAGCCATCGCAGGTAATTCTTGACTGCCGTCTTAGGTAGGAAATTTGGAGATCGCTAATAAAGGACCAAATGCTTGAACTAAAAATATCTTCGAAAATATCGCACCAGCTTATGGTCGGCTTAGTCTAACGCTCGCTTCGCGTAGTTTTTGCTTCGTTTATAGAAAACTAGTTTTTCAAATCAAAATATTTATTTCCCTCCTTGCAACTGTTTACGACTTCTTAACCGTTTAAACATCACTGACTTCCACACTAGACCAATTATGGCTTTGACTATCAAGTAGCAGAGACCCGGGCATGGCTTTCCAAAGCCGGCTGAGTGCACTTGGGGATGTTTGTCTTTCGCATACGCTGGCAGAGGATATCGTTCTTTCCTTCATATATGTGTACTAATCAAGCAGGGAAAGCCACCCATATGGCAATGAAAACTGTGGATATGAAATTATTTAAAAAGGAAAATATAGTGGTGTTACACATGCATAGTGGAATGATTGAAGAACCTCGAAAACATCGATCAAGCTGATTATGCAACCACGCACGGGTGTTGCGGCTTGTTGCGTAAAATAGAAAAAATCAATGTATTCTCATTTTTTGTTGAAATATGTTTTCCCAATAATGCGCCTGCCTCGAAACTTCTTGTTTCTTAAGCCAAGAATGAGAGTGGAATGCGGGTAAGCGACGCATTCTTACATCACTGTTTACCGACAATGCACTTGAGGCGCTTCGTATACCACAAATGCGGATGAATTCAAACGGCTTTAAAATTTCTTCTGTACAGCTCGTGAAACGCTTTTTAAATTTGAAATAAAAAAGCAGGGATAAAAGCAAACCGATATAGGCGGCCTTATCGAGCAAAGCTCCGCCCTATAGGCCACACTGCGGATGAGGCAACCTTTATTCGCGGCTGCGGTATTCCTGCGTGAAAACATTGTTCTTTTTTAGAATCTGCATGAATCTAAAACCGTTTGAATTTCGTGTCGCAGCGTGCACATTTGAAAGGACCATGCTGAGTTGAACTTTCAAGAAGGAAGAAAAACAGAACGAAGACAGACCATAGCGCTGTGTGTTTTTTCTCTATCCTATTCATTTTTTCTTTAATGTTTAGCGCGGTTTTTTAAGATGCAGGCGCGCCTTTTTGAAAACGCGGAAAAGTAAGAAAAAGAACAGGGAACTTAAGCCTTCATGGGGTTCACCCACTGCCAAATTATTTCTATGAGGTGTTGTGCTGACCATTTGGTACGGAGACAATAGGTGGTGAACAGCTCAATCAGAGGCCCAATGGAAAAGACGAAGAAACTGGACACTATACACGAGCATTGTAACTTCTTCTGTCTTCTTTTAGTGGCGTATCCGCCTGCAGTGTATGTGTCATCTCGCTTGCATGTGAACTATCGACATAGAACGCGGCTTCGTACCCAATGCGGTCTTACAATCACGCAACGTGACTCCACAGAATGTATACCCAGTTTTGCCAAGTAATCACTTATCAGACATACCTGCGGTACCTCCTTGCTGGCCCCTGCGCCATATAAATTGACAACCACTTGGCGCATGTGTGTCCAACAGCTGAGGAGCTTTCGGTTGCACATCAATAGCGACAAGTGAAAGCTGTGCCGACAGAAAACCATTTTTGAACAGCCAGGTTCGAGTGGTTGCCTGACCATGCGCTCGATCATCGTAATAACCAATCCTCTGAATACCTTTTTTGTGTTTTCATGGCATGCTATCGGCGGGCCCGGAAGCAACTCAGAACTATAAATAGAAAGCTATATGAAGTAGATGTGCCAATAAGAGCTCAGTGCAATAATGTCCGCCTGAAAATCTGGAGCCTTGTACATTTATGTAATTATCAAGAAGACATAAACGAAATATCTTAAGATTTTCACTGAATACGTACTTCTCGCAGCCTTCGGTTTATACTTTGAATGCACTGAGGAAGAAATCTCGGCTTAGGCCGATATGTGAAAGTTCATTCGCCACCGCCAAATCACTACTCTACATCGTCCTATACACAGAAACACTGTGACTTCGTCCTTTAGTATAAAATTCACATTCGCTACCCCACGAGCGCTTCTCAATAGCCCTTTTACCGATTTTTCTTATGTTCTTCGTGAGTTATCCGGCCCCCTCTCAACGTTACTGTGCATCAGCGTAGCTCTAATGAAACACCAGGGGTGCAAAAACATGAAACTAAACCGCGAAGAAAGGTGGCTGCAATATGACAAGTTTATTGCTAAAAAAAGCCACTTGCATTTGGAAGAATGCATTAGTGATCTTACGCTTTGGCTCGAAATAATTTCAAGAACAAGGAAGCCGCAATACAGGCGTGAATAGTGAAAAAACAAAGCTGTTCGCAAAATCCTACTGTCTAATGTCCTGGCTTTTTCCTACGTGGCACCAAATGGCACACCGAATGTTAACTGACCGCAGTAGTTAGTCATGCAGCAGTTAGTAAGCGGTTAATTGGCGGTACTTTTAGGGTACTTTTTGGATCACATCAAAAAAACATTTGAAGCGTGCTGAGTAGAAAACCAGTTATGACTTGAAATACATATTTTATTCTGCTCGTGAGAAAAGAAATTTATTAGACCTTTAAGGTGCTGCAGTGTCCACGCTGTAGCTAATATGAAAACTTGTGAACTTTCTCTATGAGTACAATAATTTGCCACATCAAGCCGCGCATTCCACAAGTTTGTGATAAAGCCGGTATAATTGATACTTTCACAATGAGATTAATGTCGCATTCGTTTTCTTGTTTAAATTGCAGGCCTACATTTGAAATACATTGTTATGATAGTTGATATTTTAATTTTATATTAAGCTTGCAACCTTTTTTTATGTGTACTATGTTCTTATCATTTACACGTTGTGCAAAGTCGATTATTATTTTATGACAGGAATCTCAAAAGACAAAGACAGCTATAACGAACGCAAAAAAACTTTAAAATTGAAATTCTTATGGCACTAGGCGAATTACAAAATATTACTGAATCCTTTTTGCCAAATCGTTAGGTTGCTTTCAACAAAATGGAGACTTTCCATAGCTCTGTTCTTCCCAGCTGTGTAGCGAAACAAAGGGCCCCAACGCGCGTTGCAAGGAGACAGAGAACCAATGCAAGGACGAATGAAAGCGTCATTCCACGCTTGAATGTCAGCAACACTGCCGCCAATGCCTACATTGGCTTTTATGTATCCTTGAATCAGGGTTTGTTTCAGAGCGGGACTGCCAGTTAACATAAATAGTATAGATTCCCTTCGCAGAAGCCGCCACGAGAGCTGAAATTCAATCAAACCGGGAGTCGGAGTCCTCTCGCATGAAAGCGTATGGAACCTGTTTTCCAGACGAAGGATCTGTTTAATCAGAGACGCGAACCAAAATCTGGAATAGCACGTGAGGATGTCACCAACAGATCACTGCTTTTTTTTTTCATTATTCGTGCGCCGAAGTTTTCCCATGTGTGCGATATGTTAGTCGCCCACTGATATAATGCGTCATTCTTCCACCTACTCAAAAACAGTCAGACTGATTGTGATCTGTAATAAGCTTTTTACTGATACACGGGAAAAGCGAATAGATCAGAGATTTCATTGAGGATAGGTTAAGCCGGCTGAAGGCTGCAGAGAAGGGTGTCTATGTTATCGTTTTTTTATTGCAAGTAATAATATGGGCCACAAATTCTAAATAGCATCCCTTTTTGTGACAATTTTTATTGCGCACTACACGTGTGGCGCACATACTGCTATTTTCGCCAAGTAATAGGCGTACAGAAGTGTATAGCACACACGGTGCGAATTGTATTTACACGCGGCAGAAGCAGAAATACCAATCTCATTTCGTTTTGGGAGTATGCCGGTAAGGTATACAAGCTTATTTTTCATTTGTAGCACACTTCTCGAGCTTTGACGTTGTATATCTCAATTCTTGTGAAAAAGTTGACTTCTTGGGCTGCTCTTTTGTGTACAGGAGAAAATTGCGTATTATGTCGCTCAGTTAGGTCGGACCGCTATGTAGGACTGCAGATAAAACATTAACTCTGAATCGTGTGCTCACCGGCCACATAAATTATATCCAGAACCGAATTCAAATAATTATCACAGGCTTAGAAATAAACCTTTACAAAGGTTGCAAATATGTCGACCTTTGTGGGCTGCAGTAAAAAAAAATTCTGCTGGAGGCCATTTGTCCGTATTCTTGTATATGTAAGCTAGGTACAAGTATTCATGACTGCAGAGATGTAGCTTACGTGCCATCTGGATTTTTACTCAAGTTCACAGAAGAAGGTGTACAGTTTTTTTCATACCGAGGCAGAGTCAGAAAATGCATGTGAGGGGAGGCGCCTTTAATCCTCTGTAGGCTCTCATCGCAGGAGAGCGTGCAGCACAGCTGAAACTCTCCGCAACAGACTTTCCATTCGGCTAATCCCATCAATGGGAAGATGAGAGGAACAGTGGCTTCCCGCCGCTGCCAATAAAAAGGAATAGGAGTAACTGACCCCATAACGAAAAGAGGATATACTTACTACGTATGGAGAATTTCTACTGCATTACAGGTTAAAAAGAAAGCATATTTACTTACTCCGGAAAAAAACCTTACCGGAGAACTCCTACAGCACTACAGAATAAATCGAAACATATCCGCACACTCCGAAAAGACAACTTACCAAAAATTAAGAGGTAGCACTGCGGAATCTCGGCACTAATACACCGACACATTAGCTTTTTACGTTAATAAATCCCATGTAATGCTCTTAAAAATGTCAGTATCATACGAAATATATGCGTTTATATCACGAGGCGTGCAAATGTCTAAATATCGAGAGATTAGAGATAAATATAACCCGAAACTAGAGAATGCAAGACAATCTCGGCAGCCGACAGATATCGCCTGCAGAATAGCAGTCATCAAATAAGATACTTTAGGTAGGGACACGCATCATTTTTACTGAGAAAAAAAGTTTTATTCATTCACACAGATAAATAATGCACGCGTTGAGTGACGCAGAATTTTTACCTAAGTATGACGTGTACTATAATACGTGTTCTATAACACAAGCACATCCATCGTCTACGTCCCCTTCAGTGCACTGTATGCAGCATCAGGTTCCTTACGCGGTGTGTTGAGCGTCGAATATACGCATCAACGTCTGCAGTGTCTTTATATAGGAAGGACCACCAGGTCCTGAGGGAAAAGCCCGAGTGCTAAATTGAAGCATTCAAAAATGGCAGCGAGGTCTGCTACAGAGGGGTGCAGCCTCTATTCTAAAGGAATATGTCTGGCCTATAACAAGGAGACGTGGACCGATAAACCACATGCGTAAATTGTTCTAAAACACTCTTGCGTAAAAGCCAGCGCTTCCTTGAGGAGCGCTGCTTCTGTAAATGAACAGTTAGTGTTACGCATGCAAAAGTACCCATCAGCCGCTGACACCCATTAAACCGCCGGAAATTTTCTCAGTTCGTCTATGAGAAATATTGTAACAATCGTGGCGATAAATAATTTGAAATTTTTTAAAAAGTGACAAGCCACATGTAAATTCGAACCATTCGCATTCCCAGTTTCACTTCTCTTTTTTTGGAACACCCATTTGGACATAAAATTATATAAACGAAACATATCTTGCCAATCATTGAGAAGGGAATTACCACAGTGTTAAGAAGTTAGAGTCCTTTTTTTTTTTTTCCTTCACTATGAATAATTGCATGTTGTATTTCTCCAAGGCACATCGCAATGGACAACACTATACTACACGAAAAATGGAAGCATTTCATTCTTTAGCTTTGCCCTCATACTTTCCTATTATTAAGTAATAGGAGGCACTAAATGTGCTATAAAAGATGGATTGTGCGCCAAGAAAATATATTGTAATAAATGAGGTCTAATATTCACAGTGATATGGTTACGACGTGAATTTTTTGTGAGACATTGTTACTCCAAGGACTCGCTCGACATTAGGCGGGCCCTTAAACTGTTTTATCTGACTCTTGCTTAGTAGTTAAATACAGACGGAGTATGAACACAAGTGAAAACGTTTGGTTTTCATCTTTCAATTCCTTTTTCTACTGGTTTTCGTTTGTGGCTTAGCCCCTCTGTTCAGCGCTAAAGCATGAAACGCCAGTACACTGAACCCAAGTAGGCGAGGCGGGTTTGACTTTGTTTGCTATCTTTTTACTTTGGCAGCTCATCATCATGGCGACTCCTGCGGGGTAATGTTTACTCTCGCGGCGATGCGCAACCGTTTCCTGAATCGCGTGATGTCCTGCAGCGGTAAGTGCACCTATGTATACAGGCAATTTACAAAGGGGATAAAGGGCAGGCTCACGTTAGCTTCAATACCCGAGGGAAAAGCAAACAGAACAAAAACTTTCCATCCATATACCGCCACCCTATTTCCCAAGTGTGCTTCTCTAGGCCTCGCAAGCCTTCAGTTGCGACGCCAAGGGGGCATGAACGCTCCGCTCCGGTAAAGCACAATACACGAGAGACAACAGGATGAAGGGATTTAGGCGAAGCGGGACTGCGTCTCGAGAGACGCATGCCTCAGCAAAATACGTGCACTTTTGACAGTCCTCGCTAAGGTCAAAGTCCGGCGATAGAAGTATGTCTGCTCAGTGGAGACGCAAAGGTATCTCAATCTTTGTATGCGCTTTTTTACCAAATACAGTAGTAAACATTTCTGATATTTGGATCGCAAAGCGAAAGTCTAGCCACATGTACACAGGGGCTTAAAACAGCTAGCCCGTTGAAAAGCACTTCACAACTACCTGTGTCCCTTCCATTACGTGTGATATTTTCACATTATGAAATAGCACGTTTATAATTATCATTTATTCCCATGGACAGTCTCAGCCGTTTTCTGCTGGAATGTATAATTGGAAGCCGCAGCCTTTTCGCAGAAATACGGGAGGGTAGGATCCACCAGTAGCTTTGTTTAGAGTCCAAGCTTTCACGGAGTTTTTTGCGCAGGTCAGAGGGAAATTCTTGACTCAATCATGCCTATTTCCATTCATAGGAGATGCAAAACTTGTAGAATGCCTCCAACGAGTTTTACTTCTGGCTTAGGCAACGTGTAAATACACTTTGTCTTCCTTTCCACAAAACATCTGGCAGCTTGGCCTTCAAAATTGTGCTCGGACCTTCGCCTGATTAGGCGCAGGTGTCTTTACAAAAGCATACTGACAATTCTCCCCCAGAACCTAGCTTTTAGAAAAAAATTGGCTGTGGTTTATCTTCGGGTAAACGTATAGTGTGAAGCGACCGCTCCGACCGAGGCGTGCGGCGCGCCTTTATATATACTCGAGATTGACGTTAGCGATCATGTCTCGCCAAGTAGCTGCTAAGGAGGTAAGCTACTTCACATATTTTACATTTACTTTGACCTTAGACCTTCAACTTTGGTTGGAGCATAGCTACCCAAAGTTATTGTGGCTCAAGTTCCAATTTGACCGCAAAGCAGTTTGAAGGTCATCGGAAGCACACGGTGACCTTGATTTAGTCTCGCGTAGCGAAGCTCGTGTTCAAAATGGAGTCGAAATGAAGAGACGTGCTTGTTCTCGGCGCTTTCAATGCCCATTAAAAAACCTCACCCGGTCGCAATTACTACTTAGTCCTACGGCTTGACGCTTCTTTCTCTCTATGTACTTTGACTGCCACGTTCCTTCCTTGCCCCGCGTGGTAGTCCAGTGGCAAGACGCCCGCTTACTGAGCCGGAGGTCTCAGAAAGAAGGAAGGAGGGAAAAACTATATTTAGCCTTATATTATTTTAGCGATTCTGGGGACGCCTTCAGAGATGTCTGCTTGTTGCATCCACAAGAGTCTTCTCCGTCGACCTCGTTCACTTCCCAATCGTCGGTTGCCCTCAGTCCAGGGCTCCACTGGCTACGGCTGCTCGTTGAGCTCGCCGTACCAGACCTTGCTGGTCATCGTAGCGGTCGCTGGACAGCAGAGTCTCCCATTGCTCCGCACTCGGGTTTCGAATTTTGAGAACCACGTCTTTATTTTGACAGGCCCATGGGATGATATAGTGTGGGTTTTTCATTGCACCACGGACAACTGTCTGCGTATATGGAAGAGGGCATTTTGTTTAGTATGTGTAGGTTTGGGTATGAACCCGTCTGTAATTGTCTCCAAATGACCGCTTCCTCTCTGTTGAGAAAACTGGCGATGGGGAATATCGCATTCTTCTTCCTCTATAGATTTCTAGTATGGCCGAGTATGCCTTGGATGCTGGAAAAAATTCCGCGGACTCGTCGGATGCTCGGAAAGTAGTGTATTCTCATGCTATCCTGTCGGCCTCCATGTGCCCCGGAACCCACATAATTTTGTGTCGGGTCTTATTTTCTTTGTCGTTTTTAATTCTGTCACTGGCTTCGAGGAGTATACGGAGAGCGTGACGACCTATCCTACCATTCATGTAATTTCGACAGGCTGTTTGGGAGTCCGTGAGTATCGTTAGCCACCGCCCGGTTCTATAGCCCTCTGCCACCGCTAGAGCAACAGCCACTTCCTCGGCCTGGTCACTTCGCGTAGGGACGAATCGACCACCGTGACCACTGCAATTTCGTTGTGTCCTCCTCTCAAGGACGCGTCTGCATACATGGTCGTATTTTGAGGAGCGTATGTTTTGTGAATGAATTTGGCACTTGCTTCTCTGCTGCATTGGTGTAGGCTAGGATCCATATTTCTCGCAATTGGAGCTACCTTGAGGGACTTGCGAAGTTTGTCGGGGATCTTTTCCGTCCTCGCTATTTCTCGTATCTGCTCGCGGTATCCAAGTCTCTGCAAGAGCGCTCTTCCAGTCGTTGTCTGCAGCAGCCTGAGTTTTTTCAACTCAAGCTGCTCCTCGTGCAGCTCTTCGAATGTGTTTTGCAATCCAAGCGCCATGAGTTTTTCGGTCGACATTTTGCACGGTAGTCGGAGCGCTATCTTATACGCTTCACATAGCAGGGCATCCGCTTGTATTTCTCACTTATCAAAGCACTGGTAGGGTAGGCTGTACATAATTCGGCTCACTACCAGGTTTCTAACTAGTTTTAGCTTGTTCTCTTCGCGCATGCCATGCTGCCTGTTGGTGATGCGGGTAATCATGCGTGTCACTTGTAGCGTTGTTGCGTTGAGCACGGTAAAAGTGTGACTACTGCGTTGGTTGGATTGAACCCACATACGCAATATTATTTTTGTCGTCTTTTCCGGGATGGGCATTCCTTCCAGGTGGATGTTGTGTTCCAGGTCCTCAGTGGTTGGGACGGTCCGGTTTTGTTTACCTTTCCATACTCGAAGCGGTTCCGATTTCTCGGTCGAGCATGCGAGTCCTCTTTCTCCGAGATATTTCTCTACATAGGAGGCCGCTTCCTGTAGTTTTTCTTCCTTCTCCCCGAGGGAATCGGTTTTCGTTCAGACTGTTATGTCGTCTGCATACATGGCGTGCCTGATGCCTTCGATCTTCTCGAGTTTTCGTGCTAGACCTATCATAGCTGTATTGAAGAGGACCGGTGAGATGGCTGACCCTTGGGGTGTTCCTTTGTTTGGCGCGTGAATTTTGGTCGATCGAAGGTCTCCCATGCTGATGGTGGCCGTTCTATCCGACAGGAAGGCTTTGACGTACCCGTGGATTCCGTGTCCGCCGTCCAGGTCGTCTAGGCCGGTAAGGATCGCTTCCTGACTGACGTTATCGAATGCTCCCTAGATGTCGAGGGGCATTATGACATTTTGCACCCGTTCGGAGTACGTTGCGGGGCACATCGTCGTTTAATTTGAGGAACACGTCCTGCGTTGAGAGTTTTCTCCGAAGCCGAACATGGTGTGGGGTACACGGTCATTATCTTCCATGTAGTTTTGCAGTCTGAGCATCACCATCCGATCGTAAAGCTTGCCAAGGCACAAACGTGAGCGAGGTGGGACTGATATTTTCAATTTGGAGCTGTTTTCCAGGTTTAGGGATCATAATCACTTCGGCGTGTTTCCAGTCTTCGGGAACCGTCTTCTCCACCCGGTGTTTTTTTAGAAAGCTTACGAGCTCCTGTATTAGGTCGTCACTCATGTTGCGGATCAGGGCGTTTGTTGATTCTGTCCGCTCCTGCTGCCGTGTTTCTGGTCGTATTCCTTATGGCCGTCTAAACTTCTTCCACAGTTATAGAGCGGCCGAGTCTCTCGTTTTCGGCTCCGCGAGGTTCCTTGGTATCGTGAGGAGTTGAGATCACGAAAACATTTTTTTGTGCCTTCTCTAAAAGGTCGGTGTCCGAACGCTTGAAAGGGTGGATGAATCAGTAAATGCTTTTATTGTTTTCTGATTTGATTTTGGTCTGATTGATTCCTCATAGGGGATTCCAGGTTCTGGCCGGGCCTAAGGTTCCCTTGAGTGAGTCACTGAATTGTTCCCAATATTGCCTCGCGAATTGCGCTGCGTATTCTTCAGCTTTTGCCGTAAGCTCTGCTGTCTTTAGTTTTAGTTTCCTGTTGTGTTTTTGCTTCCGCCATCTTTTCATCAGACTGCGTCTCGCTTTCCATAGTCGCAGAAAGTGCATGTCTACTTCGGGCGTTGTTGTTGTTCGACTTACAATTTTTCTGGATTTATCTCGCGATTCTTTCAACGTGCCGCACTATTCTTCCAGTGATTGGATGCCGCCTTCAGATTTTTTTGCAAGCCCCGCGAAACGCATTCCAGTCCGTGAGTTTTGCTTGTCCGATCGGGCGTCTTACCCTCTCCGATACTATTCGTGTCCGGAGGATAAAGTGATCGCGGCCTAGGTTTTCCATCATGTTTTACCACTGTGACTCCCTGCTCTTCCTTTCGAACGTGAGGTCCGGGCAAGTGTCCGTGCTCACACTCTTACCGATTCTCGTGGGGGTCGCGGTATCTATGAGTGGACTGCAGCAAAAATATTCGGTTCCTTCCGCTAATGTTCTTCCCTTGATATCTTGATTCCGGTATACCCAACTCGTGTCCATGGCGTTCAAACCTCCTAGGATAATGAGTGCATTTTCTTTGGCCAGCTTGTGCGCTCCATGGAAGAGTTCGAAGAATTTGGCTTTTCTTTCTCTTGGCGGGCTGTACACGTTCAGTACAAATGTGCTCCCTCCCTTTCGCTTTTTCGGATTGATTTCGACAAGCGCGTGCTCGATGTCTGTGTCGGCGATGGTATCATGCCTGATAGCGATGGTGGCTTTGCTGACAGGAATGGCTGCTGTACATCCGTTTTGGTTCTCGTAAGCATCACACCACTGTAAAGTGGGCTTGGGTTAGCGCCCAACCGGAACACGCGCGCGACGGAGACACTTCTGCGAATGGGAGGCCAGCTTGTAAACACACGCACACACTCTGTCCTGCAACAACCGGCCGCTCTTCCCATAATTCAGTCGGTTTGGCGCCAACTGTCCAAACTCCAGGCAAGTCGAGCCCAACACCTCCCCATCAAACTGTGCTGCACAGTCTTCAAGCTTGCCACACACAACAAGATACACGAACGCGACGCTTTTCTACCACTTCACTTGTCGACAAGTGCCCCTCGGCCCCCCGCCGGCACAGCGACCCACGGCGACCCACAGCGAGCGGCTTCGGACAGACAAAGGCGACATCCGTGATTGCGGCAAGTAGTGCTACGCACTAAAAGCAAAGGCGTGTTCCTGGCTCTGTAGCTGAGCCACCTCCGCTGCCTCACGCGGACTGAGGAGGAAGTAGAGAAGAAAGAAAGAAAAGAAAGAAGAAAGAGAAACGCGCGCATTGTAACAGCCGTCGTCCACCCCCGAAGAGGTGGCGGGTGCACTGAATGCTTAACACAGACAACCACCGATGTCAGGCGAAGCACCGCCGCAAACGGCGGGAACCTACCATTATCCTGTACGGCCAGGAGCACCCATCATGTCCCCCATTTGAATGTCAAACCCGACAAACTAAACCAATTCTTTCTCTTGGGCGTATGACAGGTGTCCACATTGAAGCTACACTTATACAAATCACAACACAATTCCTTGCGATTTACTGTTGACAAATAATCATTACAGAACAGCGCCGTAACCTCATACTTGCTAGAACGTCTCTGTAAAAGCCCCTAATCACTGCTGAAAAAAATTCAATTCAAACAATGCTCTCCAGCAGCAGCTGCCTCAGCCTCACTTGGCATACGGTGCGTAAGCAAACGGATTATTTATACCCTTGGGGTCGCATTGTTTTTATGTAGGAAGCCAGAAACAATAGACCATGTTTTTTAACACTGTTGGGAAAGGGCTCATTTCTGGTATGTATTGCAAAGAACGGTAATCAAAGATTCTCCGCTAGACATGCATGGTATCCGGTACTCATGCGTAGACAGTGAGAATGGGGTACCATATGATTTAATTATGCTCATGTGTCTTCACTGGACATGGGGCTCAAGAATGGATGATTACTATTGTGATAAAGATGCACGGCCTGACAGAATTTATTCTCGGGAAAGCGCGGACAGGTTTTCAGCGATTCAGAAGCTACTGTGGATCCTCCCGAGTGGCTTTCAAAACTAGAGCCTTTGTTGTGTATGCGTGAATTTTAGCGTAATAAAGCCCGTTCCGTTCTGCGTGATCTCGATATGTTATATGTAAATAGCGTTTTATGTATTTTTATGGCCTTGTTTTGGTGAAATGGAATGTGTCAAAGCCAGGAAAGAGAGAAAAAAATTGTCTACCGTGAAGCGTGAGTAAGAGCAATTTCGCTTATTGGAGTTCATAAATACACTAATCTTCTTGGTTTGCCTCTTATTTTCGCAATTAGAAAGCCAAGCTCTTTCTGTGCGGGATTCTTGGATTCGTGACGTTCCACCAGACCTCTGCCCATGTCTCTGCGGCGCTCACAGCTCGTAACGGGTGCAGTGGAGGCGTGGCATTACTTACCCTCTCTCTTCTGGACTTGGGAAACTACCTATCGTTCATATACGAAATGAGGCATAACACCAGTCATCTCACCGATGACCCATAAAGTGCAGCTAATTTAGAGGCCCAGATGATGTGAGAATGTGCGAGCACATCCCCAGACGACCAGGTGCAAGCGCTGAAGTGCCCCGAGGGAACACAAGCTATATTTCCTTCCCCCTGCCCGGGAAACTGTTCTTTCGCGGGAGGCCACAGCGACCTGCGGGAACCTATGGAGTGATTTTTTCTGTTATTTAAGTTTCGTTTCGATCTCACCTCCTCATACCTTATTTTTCTCAGCACAAGAAAGTACCCGCTTTGTTTGTTTCCGCTGCGTTTAAAAATTATTTTCTATGTTATACGGGTGCATCTAATTTTCTGTTCCCTTTGTGGCTTTCACTTCGACATGTTTGGAATCGACGAGAGAGAACTTCTCTTCAATCTCGTTCTTCTACCTGAAAAAATAAAACAGAAAAAAAAACGTCGTGTCGCACATTGGAGCACTAAACAATATTTATTTGTGCAAGGACCCATGCACATGCACGTGTACGTTGCAGATCTGTATGTAGCCCGAGGCGGCACGCATATGCAGCAAATCCAGTTCTGCATCACTAAAGTGGAGCGGTGAAAATACTTGTGTTTGGCTTGTGGCTAACAGAATAATTGCATTTGTAGCTGCTACAATGAGGCGTGCAGGCTCAGACCTTGGGCCACACCGGCTTCGAAGCGAGGAATACTGTAGTCGGTTGGTAACGAAAATAATTGGGTTATGAATTATTCTACCTTAGGAATATTGTGAAAGATAATATGAAAACAGCTTGCTACAGACTCTTACGTGCTACATTCTACATCGCCGACATATTCACGAACATTCATAAACCTTAAATTTCCAATAAAGCTGTCTGAGTTTTCATTGTTGGGCACACCTGCCCCTCATTTACATTTTTATTGATTGCATAGCGCGACTGGGATTCAGTAGTATTTATTCCAGTTAAATTTTATCTATGCCATTTTTTCCTGCTAGTCCACAAAAAACAACCTCCACGTGAACTACTATGAATGAATATTTTTCGTTGATGAAGCATAATCTTTTTGTAGCTTTGGATTGCTTTAAACGTTCATAGTAATTGTTATTATTTAGCCCAGAACTAACGCTGTGCACTTGCATGGACGTAATAACTGCTAAAATAATGTCTCAATTTGAACAACACAAGCAGACTCTGGTAGTGTTGAATTCTAAAAAGAAAATCTGCCGTTATAGCAATTATTCTGCTTTGAAAGATACCTCACTCTTTGTCTAGGGCACATCTGACATACATCCGTCTTCGTAATGGGCTCCCGAATATTGTTGCGTTGCTTCCGAATGTGAGTTTCACATCAAATTGTATATGTAGATTTACAACGGTTCTTCATGTCGTAAACTTGTAATCAACACCAATATTTTGAACAGATAGAAAGAAAAACAATTTGATCCTGTATTTTACCCGATAGCGTATAACGCTCTTATGGCCGAAATACGTTGCCTTTCCCGCAACGCAGAAATAAAAGCAAAAAGACATCGAAAAATAAAAATACTGACGGGAATTCGCGCAAAAATTGAAATGCAGTCGTTAATTGTGTAGCATGTAGGTTATGTTCCTGCAACTTCGCTTCCTTGTTAACATGCGTCTGCTAGCGAATTTGAGGCTACTCTATTATAAGAATGCCAACCGACGATTGATGTTCTTCCAGTCGCATGATTTACACCACTTATTGTAAGCTTAGGTGTCCATCAAATATACAGAGATAACGCAGAAATGCCGCCCTATGTTCCACTAGCACGAAAAATGTCAAATCATCGAACCAATGTTTTTAAAATGTTACCAGTCTCCATCTCATTTTTTTCTAGTTTACCTATTACCAAGCGCCAAATGAGGATACAAGAATCTGCTGTCATACATAACAGGGTGCAAAGCTGAGGATTTAAAATTACATTTCCCCTGCTTAGAATACCCAACAGCGTAATATGAACAAATAGACAAGGGTGATGCTGTTCCTTGAAGGCTCTCAGCTGGCATCAGGACATAACGCAGGAATTTATAAAATCAATTTTATGGTGTGCTGTACGCCTTTGCACATGCGCTGCAAATATAGACATCAAATGTCCCAAACTGCAAAGCAATTACCCAAAGTTTAATACTGCCAGTAGCATCCAGGAGCTCTTGTTTGTGCCAAGCGCTTCGCCTGCACCTGCTTGTCTTTAAATAGCTATAAAGGAAAATTCAGATCCAAATATTTAATAAATTGCAGTAACGCTAGACCTTATGCTGGAGCCTTAACGAGGGTGAGATTGAAGTAAACTGACATCAGTATGTTGAAAGACAGTTCATTGGTCAAACAAAAAGAGTAATAGAAATGTACATAGATACACCCGCGTGAATATGAAATACATTCAGAAACTACGTATTTTTCAAAAAACGGAAGACAACACTCTTTACACAGAGCATTCTATCCCTTCCTGGAGTTTATTTATGCTACCCAATTTAACCAATATATGGTCGGTAGTTCTATTCAAAAATGGAGCGAGCAAATATTGTGGATTTAAATGCAGTTTTCATAATAAGTAATCAGAGTAAGATGTTTTATTCGTGTAAAATATGGCATACATCTGGATTGCCTCGAAAACACATTTCGCTGGTTTAACTCCTTCGTTATCACGCCTATTCAAATCGATCAGCGATGTTCGATGCTCTAAACTGCTAATTTCAACATGGTTGAATTGTTTCTCGTGCACCTAGTGATTATTCTTGGCACTGCACTTGTGAAACCAGCTCACACTTTCTTGCTCTGCCGACGTTCTGACTTTTGATGGACCTTTCTGAGAATTATTGAGCATGTGTGGTTGCGGCTTGAAGGCCGCGCTCGAAAAAATACCTGTCACTCGTGGTAAAGCAGCATAACATCAATTTTGTTTTATCAAACGACTTCCAGCAAGTCGAATATCGAATCATATTGTTTGCTTTGATATCTGACGGTGATGAGCGTAATAACTACCCGAAAATTGCACCAACTATTCACTAGTGAGAATTTAATCTTAGCTCGGGTGGTTTTATTCCACAAAAACACATTCCTGAAGGTCCGCCGCATGTCGAGCGTGTGTATCCAGCCACTACAGTCATTTTGCACCAGTATATATTTTGTGCCTTTACGAAAACCAGAAACTACTTCACCGCAGGGTACAAGAGATGAGAATGTTTCTTTCTGTAGCTCTTTTATGTAGCGGAATAAAGATGCTGTACAGATCATTTATTTTTTACTCAGTGTTCCTAGGCCATTGATCTTCAAAATGTATATTACAAATTTTTCTTGATAATAATGCGTCTGTAGATAGCGGGCCTTATCTATCTAATTTTTACCCACTTGCCACAAAAATGGTAATTTTCTCATTTTTTGTGCTCCCTAACAATTTTTCTTTGTAACGTTTTGGAAACAGCGTTCTATTATGTGCAATTTTGTATGATGCACCGTGCGCTGAAGTAATATTTCTACTGCGAAAAAATATCCTCCGAGACCTAGGAAAAACGGCAAATTTTCCGCGGTAACTAAATAGCTAAACAAGAATTAAGCAAACGCACAACCCAATTTCTGTTTTATAGCCACCTCACAGCTGCTCTCTTCTTCTGTAACTGACGTGTTGCTTCACTGGTTGAAGAAAGATCTGAATGCTTTCACCAGCATCTTCTCTACATTATCGATACTCAGAAAAGTAAAGGGATCTAAAATATCATTGGCATGTCAAGAAGCGTTAAGGCAAGAACTTAGTATGCTAGAAGATTCAACTTGATTAATTACGAACGAAGCGCTTCAAATATTGTAATTTTAACAATGCATTGTTAGTTAATATAGCAATTCGACGGTTCCAGCGCATCCCTGGATGATTTCAAGAACAAGGTGCATATATACTAGCAAACGTTCGGCCAAAATGCAAGCGAGGTGCGAACACGAAGTAGAAATTTACTGCATTGTCGGCTCTCTTATCTGCACTTGTGAAACAATTCAGATAATGGAGGCATCTACACGCGTTTTTTATGTCCCCATAATTGGTGACTGCAACCTTAACTTATCAGTCTTCTGTGTGACCATTAGAAAATGTTACTCTTAAGCCTATTTACTGTTCGGTACACGAAAAAAGTACTCTAAGGTATTCATCGAAGGGACAAAGTGTATATGTGTAAACAAACCTTTTAATTTGCATGATATATTCATGCTTTTGGAGCATTTGAGTAGCTGTAGGTATACGCCCAAATGCGTTTACAGCCAGATGTTACATTTCAGCCATCTGGGCCAAGAGCAAGTTGACCAATTATATTTCAAATACATGCTGCAACGAGGTTAGTAAAGTCTGCTGCCATCGCCTTCAATTAATTTTTGCTCTGAATATTCTATCACGTGTCATGATAGGCAGATGACATACAAGTTTCTCCGCCACAGAGAACAAGAAAGAAAAAAAAAAAGACAGGATTTCTGTGCTTGAATGAAGCTTTTCGCTTCCCTGTTTGCAGTGCGGGGACACAATTTTCTCTGAACTGATAAAATACGTGTATACGTCGCCCATCTGCAGCATCTACAATCTGCGTTTAAGGTACCACGGAAACGCCGCTTCTTTATTTACAATGTATTGCATGCATTATCGTACGTCTTGAGGTGTAAATATATGTACTGGAAGACGAACCTTGTCGCCTGCCCTGCAGAAAAGTAATAGCTCTAAAGTATTTCAGGGTTCTCTTTAAGACCACTAAGCAACTTCTAATTTCTAGGTATGAAGGAGAACTGAACTAGGAGAAAGGGGGGAAGCCCCATTTCGCCAGTCGAGCCAACATTTCGACAAGTGAACTTGTCTTCGTCTACATCGTGTAAGCCACCTTCTTCATCTCGTTCTACTTGGATTCTCCTTTCTAGGTGTTTTAACAGCGGTGTTGCTCCTTCGGAGCCCCCCTTTAATGACGTCCGAGCGCTGTGCGATGTCAGTGCAGGTTAAAGGACCCTTAATAGAGTCGAACGATGAGCTAGTTGGTCACACATCTCTTCCAAGAGATAAAGGACCCTAGGCGGTCGGAATGTCCACAGACCTCCACTACGGCGCCTGTCATAGACTGAGTCCCTTTGATACGTTAATCATGTTTAGTCAAGACAAACTAAATCTCAATTCGAGCTTTATTCAAGGGATAACGATAAAATGAACTTTGTTTCCTCTTTATATAATATATATGACACACTGATTCCAAGCCAGGTCTTCTTTAATTCGAATACAAACGAGGCTTTCGAAGCAGAAAGTCGACTATAGTATTGAAGAACCCGCCTGATGCCTGCTATCCCTGACTTCCACAAATCCATACAGGCTGAAAACTAACACAATGCTTTCCATGCTGCGTCACTTCCTATTTTTGGATCTAAACCTACGTGCCATACTGCTCATTTTATTGATAAACGTGCCAGAGCCGTATATTCGGCAAAGAGGTTGCCTCTCAAGAAGGAGATCCAGCTGCCTTCCCCTGGAAAAATGCAAAACTGCGTGTCCAAAAAAATTCGAAATATTCTTCTCTTTGCATGTGTCTTCTTTCAGAAATTTGCTTTTTAGATTTTGGAGATATCTCTAGCTTAGAACCGTTCTTGTGCGCGTCTTGCGGACATTGATTATCGTTGACCGAGATGTCAATAAAAACCTCACGTAGCCAAACGATGTCATTGTGTTCCTGGTTTGAATGTTATCGCTTTGATGATTCTGCTGCTATGCGAAGGCATACAAGAGCACGTAACGCTCAGCAAAAAGGTAATTTCACTTATGTGCGCAGATCTGAACCCAAGAAAAAGGCAAGGCAAAAATAAAACATCATCGCCCTTGGTGCTGTTGTAAGATTTTGAGTGTCGAAATGGGCTTAGTGCTCGTCTCCACTAAATTGAAGTAGCGCTTTAAGATTTGCCATTTATTATACGAAAATAAAATAAATATAGTGAACTCGCGGTTTCATTGAATGTTTCTCTTTCATGTCAAGGAGCGCTTGCATTCGTATTTTTTAAATTCAGCATTTCATGTCTTATTAAAGGATGAAATTTGAGATCTAAGCGTTCATGGATCCCGCTCTCATTTATTTCTTACTTCTGGGTAAAATCATATATATAAGTCTGCTTGATTTGAAGCCATCGGTAGGGTTTCTAATGATGGGGCGTGGCGATAATACTTAGAGCAATAACTAGAGACGAAGCCAAATCTCCCGTGAGTTTTAGAAGGTATGGACACGCACACGCGCACACACACAAAAAAAGAAAACTTTTTTTATGCAAATAGCTTGGAACAATGCGAAAATATTCGCGCTAATGGATCGCATAGGTCTAGGTAGGAAGTTCCGATGAAGTCGAGCATTAATTATGTGCATTCTACTTTTACAGACGGAAATGTTCATTTTTGGGTACGTATATTTAAAACCCCGATCACAAACTGATGTTATTGCGATAGAATGCAGCCAAATAATTTTTCAATTAGTCGAGATAAAACAAGGTACCAAAGATCATGACAACAAAGCAGGACGAAGTAACAAATACAAGTTGAATATGCGAATGACAAGAAACTTGGGCAGGTTATCAGGAAATATATTAAAATAATATTTAAATTACTGAGATAATTGAGCTGAAAAAGTGACCAGCAGAATTGAGCAATCATCGTAGATTTATCAAATTTCGATACGTTGCCATTATCAGCTATCAAAACCGAACAGCTTCCAACTGATTTCTATGGCCAAGACGTTAAATAGTTTATTTATAAAACCTGGTACTCACACGAGCTCTTATCAGCTCTCAGTGCGAGAAACACGGCGGCCTGAATTACGACTGTTTTCTTGTCACACACTTTCAATATTCATCGACGAAGCTGTGCATCTGCGCATCTGCGCCATACCAACCTTGCATGAACGCTGCTGATTTGACGTGACAAGCATGTATGCTTAAACTCTAGACGAAATTGTTTACTGGTGTAAAAAAAAAGGTGGCTTGTTAAATGCAGCAGGCCTTCACTTGCAAATAAAAGAAACAAATGAATACATTTTAACTCAAATCATGGAAATAGTTTGCTTGCGCAATTCTCTTTTTGTTTTCAGCCGGATGTTCACAGCCTCGATTGGATCCTTACGTCTTTCAACAAAGGCTTAGCTATAGGATGTAATTAGTGAACGAATATATTACTGAAAAATTAATTTTGGTCCCTCGATTGCGCCTAGCGCCTCAATCCTAATTGCACACTGTGCTGAGTTTTGGGCACCCAGGAGTAAGCAAGCCTTTCATTAAAGTTTCGCTGTGTTTCAGGAGTCTGGCTCTTCTCGAGCGAGTGGGTCATTGAATTCACGGGCTCACAGAACGAAAATTTTACATCGATTTGTGATATGCACAAACTTACGATATTTCCAGAAAACAAGAGAATAGCAAAATGAGGCTCAAAATGTCCTAGAGAAAGTCTATCTTTGTTTTCAAGTACACGAAGAAACATCATTTTCGAGGAAGAGAGTCCTAATAATAGTAGTGCACTGGGGGTACTACTTTCTCCAGCCCTATGTCGCTTCTCCTGTTGTGACACATAACTGTAAAGTAATAAACGTTTTTCGAATCGTGCACTTGTGAGCATTGTTTACGGTGCAATGACATATATTCGCACTCAAAATATCTTTTTTGCTTCGGTATGGCTAATATAGAAACAACCACCGGGAAGAATTCAAGGATACTGCCAACTTCAGCATGACTGACGGCATTAACTGCCTTTTCGGCAGTTATGGAATATATTGTTTCTTAGAATATAAAAGCAGAGACAAGAATTCTGAATGAGTAAATAGGAATGAGCAAAAGAGAAGACCGGCGACATTTTGAAGGGGCCGCCTTATTTCGGCCGTGTTAAGGAATTGACTGTTCAATCAACTTGATCTCAATATTGATGTTGATTCATTAAAACTATGTAAATAAAATTCGCTTCCAACGTCGACTGGCTGCATCTTATGCTGTACTACGCTGTGGAACCGACAAACTTCGGAAAAAATCACGAAGTACAAACAATTCACATCCCATATCATCTAATGACATCCGACGTTTAACACTTCTAGATTATGTCCTAAGCGCTTCTATTTTTTTCTCTTCCGCTTTTCGGTGAGCCTTAATGAACAACTTCCCGCTCTTCAAGCTCATCGCGCGTTTCACTACAATAGTTAATACATAAACTGCAACGGCGCACAAGAAGCCGTCAGAGACACTTCAGACGAAGAGTTTTGCTTCGACGTTGTGAGCGCGCCATAAGCCGCGTTTAAGGCCCAGCAAAGCAAAACGAAAAACATTATATATTAAGCTGAACCTACACAACGGATTAAAGACTGTAAACACCCGTCTATTCTGCCATTGTCATTGCATTCCTCTATTCTGTTTTAGTGTTTCCTAAGAGCATGCCAAGATACTTTGTTGGGCGAGTTGGTGAACATTCGTTTTTAATATAAAAAGCGCGGACAGGCAGACACAGGACAAGGTCAAAGGAAGCCACAGCACAAGCGCTGACTCACAACTCAGCCTAAGCCTTTACTCCAAGGCTCAGATAAAAACAAATATGACGAAAAGAAAGCATTCGCGTGAAACAACCCCTGGTTAACCTGCTAGACAAGAATTTGTCACTCAAAAAAGAACGGCAAAGACAGATAAAAAAGCAGCCAGACACCTGCAGAGAGGACAGGTAGGAGAGACACGACAACCAGATGGCAGGAAGCAAGTCAGCAGAAACAAACAGAAGGCAGTAGTGCAGAACGATACCGGCAGGGCAGGACACGGCAGCCAGATAGACAGATACACAGACAAACAGACAGACAGAGAGACAGACATACGTGCAGATACAGCCAGGCAGGACAGGTAAGGACAGGCAGACACACTGACGTACTACATAGAAATCTGCAGCTGTGCATAGGCGGACAGACAGACGTAGGCAGTCACAAGCAGGTAGGCATGAATAAGCATCAGTTCAGTCGTTCAGTCGTGTCCGACTCTTCGTGACCCTATGGACCATGTCACGCCACGCTTTCCGGTCTCTCACTATCTTCCTAACATCACATAACTTCATCTGCAGTGCCTCGAGGATGCCATCTAACCACCGCGTTCGCTGCTTACCCCTTCTCCGGCGACCCTCAACCTTCCCCAACATCAAATCTTTCTCCAGCTACTCCTCTCTTCTCATCAGATGACCAAAGTAGCTGAGCTTTAACTTTAGAATTCGACCCTCCAATGAGCAGTCAGGGTTCATGGTCGACAACATCGACTGATTTGATCTTCTGGCTGTCCACGGAACTCTCAAGAGTCTTCGCCAGCACCACAATTCAAAGGCGTCAATTCTTCGGCGGTCAGCCTTTTGCACAGTCCAACTCTCGCATCCATACATCACAACTGGAAAGACCATAGCACGAGTTATACGGATCTTGGTTGGCAGACTAATGTCTCTGCTCTTTACGAGGCGGTCAAGGCTAATCATTGCTTTCTTTCCCAGAAGCAGGCATCTCCTAATTTCATGGCTGCAGTCTCCTTCCGAGGTAATCTTGGAGCCCAAGAAAGAAAATCTGTCACAGACAGACTGTGTAAGCAGACTGACATAAACAGACGCCCAGCCAAACAAATAGACACAGGAAGGGCAATCGGACAGGCATATGTAGGTCTTCATAGGCAGTCAAACGTATGGGCAAAGACATGCAGAGCGACAGACACAGGCGAAGGTAGTCAGTGCAGTCAAGACAGATATATGACCGTCGAGGCAGGCACGGCAAGCGAAGGTGGCTGCATTGATTGAAAGGCAAGGGCGCTCGGCAGGTAAGACGAATGCGTACCTTTGATTGTGCTTTTGGGTAAAGAAAGATGATAATAAAAAGTTTGGTTTAGTTTGGAGCGCTTCGCGATGTAAGCGACTACTAGGCAAACTATGCTTATTGTGACTGAAAAGTTCGACCTCCTGGGTTTCTTGAACATGCTTGCACAGTGAGCTGTAGTATTGTTTTACGCCGCAATCGAATTGCGGCCGCTGCCTTGGATTTTATCAAGCGTCCTTGAATTAAGCAGTTATATTCCCTAAAGACTGCGCCACTCAGCGGGCAAAAGACTGTGTCCCAATGGATGCCACTATGGTAAAGGGGTTATCATATATAAACGCATTTATTCACATCAGAATTGCGGGTTACGGCCTGGGCCGGTCAAAACAGTGAGCAAAGTCCACATTTCCTAGACCACTGATCAACTCTCTAATCATGCATCTAACCGTATGTTGTCAGAGAGTGGCCAGCTTTTGAAACGATTCAAAGAGCTCAATGGTATTCTTTCGAGTTCAATACTGATGAGACTATTACTACTGCTCCCGCTCCCAGTTCTCTATTATGCCACATGAGAATTGTTTCCTACAATTCAATTTGGATACTGGCTGTATAAACATCCTCTTATAACGCGTCTCTAGAGAAGCGTGGAAATTGCGAAAAGTCATTACAGTTAGAAAGCAAGCATCTACATATTCTGCTGACAGTTATCGATCCATATCATTTACTACCATATGTTCAAAGTTAATGAAGTGCGTAATGGTATGATTAATTATTTTGAAGACACTAGCCATCTCGCTACACCAATTTACTCTGCGATGTCAGTGCACGTTAAAGAACCCCCGGTGGTGGAAATCTCCGGAGTCCTCCACTACGGTGTCTCTCATAGCCTGAGTCACTTTGGGACGCTAAACCTTACAAACCAACCAGCCATCTAACCAATCTAATAAGCATGCATTTAAGGGGTACACTGTTTATAATTCTGTACATATCATGAGGCGGACCGCTCTGACGCTGTGAGGAGCGACAAAATGAAGCCTGTGGGCCAACGAAGCTATCCTTTATTTAGTGCGTGATTGTGCAAGACATTCAACCAATTAGGAATGTGTAAATATTCTATAACATGCGGTGTCCAGCTATCTTTTCAATAATTTGTTCGAAATATTGTTCTTCTTTCTGAACCCAGTTTTCACGACCCCAAATGTGAAAGTCAGGATCCACATCTGCTCAAATGACTCGAGAAAACCCCCTGTGAAATACTGGAATTATTGTACTTGATAAAGCGAGCCTTACACTCTGCAATCTCTTGTTAATTTCTTCTATGAGGTGTAAGCGCATAAAAGGGCATATAAATACATTGGTCAATACGTGTGCCTTTGAATTTAGCACGTAATATTACCTTCCAGATGTTAAATAAGAGACTAAGTCTGTGTTACAGTAGGAAAGGAGGAGCAAGAGCCAGAAAAAAAAAACGCCATATGACACCCAAATTGTCCGCCCAACGTTATAAGCAATCCAACAACTGCTTACGGAAGGCATATTTTAGTGTAACGGCTAGCGCGCCCTTAGAACCTAGTTATACTACCACATTTAAATACGCGGATATATATCGGGATTGATTTCTCTTCGTATTGCAGAAAATTGAACGAGAAGCCACAAGTGTTTAGCATAACTATATGCTATTGAAAGAAAAGAATTAGTTATAAGCACAGAAGAGTTCTTTTAGGCACACCAAATTGTGCTTAAAGTCAGCAAATATATTTGATGCTGATTTACGTTTACTAATGAAAAAAGTTAAAATAAAGAAACATAAAACCCTCAGTGATATCGTTTCGCGTAACCCTTTAATTGCGAAAGCAATACTACACCAAGTTTCGGCTCGTCGCGTAGTCTGTGGCCGCAGTCACGAATGACCTCGAACAGCCGCGAAGAAGAATAAGAAGTTGAAGAACGCTCAGTCATCCGCAGCTAATGCTTTCGCTCCATATTCGGTTCAGCAGCGTTGAACCCTTCTCACTTTTTTCTCCAGGTGAGCATGCGCGCTCTTTTGTTGCAGTACACAAGTTTCGAATCGCCATTTTAGTTCGCACTCTGCTAATTTTCTCAGATATGCGCAACATCTGATCGCATCGCCCCCTCTTACGACCCTCTATTTCTCCGCTTCTTCATCTGCAGTGTGTAGTGGCAGGTTTGGGTAAAAAATTTCAGAGCATCCGGGAGTTACCAAAGTAGACAAATACCGGTTTACTGATCTCCTTAGCGCTTACCCCACGCTCAGCCCAACCCCAGCCACTGCGCGCGCGCGTGATCTGTCCGGCAAAATGGCATATGTGTCTTAAGTACATCTCCGCTGGAGTAACAATCTGCAATAGTATTCAAGTATGGCCTTTCTGTTTTTGACAATAAAACTCTCGTAGTGATTTTCTGCTGGTACTAAAGTTTGCAGCAGCTGTGATTTCTTTTCCTACCGTTATGAAGTAAGGTAGTATAGATTAGCATGGATAGGCCAGTACGGAATGCGACAAACGTGATTAGCGATGTACATTTCCAGCGAGACCGTTCTAACCATCAAGTCAATAGCTGCCATACACGTCAATATTTCTAGTCCATACCCAAATTCTTTTGGTTCATGCGAATATGCTTCAAGGTTAGTTGAAACTTTCATTCAAAGCCTAAGGCTGCTTTTAAAATCTTACTGTCCCGCGTTCAATTCCATATTTTATTGTATTTCCTTGTATTTCTAGCCTGTGTTTTAAGTACCTCGCACTTGTTGCGCCTGGAATAGTTGTTTATTTTATGTATATTTTTATTACTATAATCAATGTCAGTGATTTTTCTTTTTCTCTGTCTATTCTTTTTAGTGATGTGCTCTACAATTTTCTGACTGTGTATATAAGACATGCTACTCATTGATATCTTTCTTTCCGTGACACTTTTCGTCTTAGTTTCATTTCATACGTTATTTGTTTTCTTCTTTTGTGTTCTATCTGTGTGTGTGTGTAAAACTTGTGTATGCGTTGTCATATTTTTTAGCTGCAGCACGAAGACTACATGGTTGTTCCTGCTCAAATTAAATAAAGATTGATTGATTGATTATTATTCGTCACACTTTGCGTCTCAGTTTCATTTCATGTGTTATTTATTTCTTCTTTTGTGTTCTATCTGTGTGTGTAAAACGTGTGTGCATTTTCCTTTTTTGTTTGTGCTGCAGCACGAAAACCACATGGTTGTTCCTGCACACATTAAATAAATATTGATTTATTGATTTATTTATTGATATTTTGATTTAATAATTATATTTTTATATTGTTAGGACTATTTATATGGATTGGGAAATTTCTGCGTGTCTTTTCCTGGGCCTGAAATTCAGCATCTGTTTTGCTGGCTTCATGCATTCAAATAAATTTACTGGGAATTGTTCCTTACAGGCAGCGCGGTTTGTTCTGTTTACAGACATTTGTAAAAACATTAGCGCAATAAATATTTAGGCCCCGGACGACAATTTCGTCTCCTCAGGATAGGAAGGAATACAAGAACTAAGCAGGTGTTCCCTGCTGCTTTTTCTCTCTGACTGTTTCTGCTTCCTCCCGACTCTTGGCAATTTTTACGCTCTAATAAAACAAAGAAGTCATTTCAGCTCGTTATGGTTCTCGCTGCTTTTTGTCTTGCAATTGTGCCTCAGCTAATTTCGTCAGTGTTTTGTCATCTGAAATATTCAACTCCAAAAATAGCCACCTTTTCTTCGCACTTTTCTATGCGGACCGACTTCGCCGCACCACAAAACAGTGCAAACATATTAAAACAAATCGTTGGCACCCTCTGTTGGTATGCAGGCAGCCTAATCTTCTGGGATATCATTCTACGAATGAAAGAACGTTTCCGTTTGATGTGCTTTGCTTGGTGCCGATTCTATCGGGACTACAATCTTGGGCCCGTATCCCGCTTACATAACATGCCACTGTGATGGATATATCTGCGGTTGGCGCAAGAATGCGGGGCAAATGGATGTGATGTGCATGGTCGTCGTCGAGCTGATTCTCATTCCAGGCGGGAACTCTACTCACTCTTCTGCGGCTCTAAGTAGCGCGACTGCCTCCGTAACACATTCTGCATGTGCAAGGAATGTTTCACTTACACCCATGTCCTGAGTGCAATGCGGTAGAGCGCAAGCTGTCGCTCAGGAGCGCATCCTAAATTTGACCACATACTGCCTGCGTTTTTCCTGGATCTGATGTAGTGAATCGCAGTCACACATGCGCAGTTTAGAAAACATGCCCTCATAAAGAGCACAATACCTCTGCATGTGGAATTCTAATACTTTTTACAATAGTGCTTGCCGTTTTTTTCGACTGTCTCAACCACTAGAGAGAAACAGGTAATAGGTTAAAATGAAAGGTAGCCCAGTCTCTATATTACATTCATCTCTGCTTCTTCCGGATCTCTTCTTCTTAAGCCGCTTTGACTGACTGTTAGGCCAAACACGGCTAGTGCCGAGGCGGCTGTTTATTTCGAGCCAGCCTTTCTGCTATCTATAAAGGCTCTCCACGTGCCTTAAATCAATGGGTACTCGCCTCTTTGTAGCTGTTACGCTTATTCCGATCCGGCTCCTCTCTGTTTTAGTAGTGGTGCTTTTTACTGGGCGTAATCTTTATTCTATGTGAAGGTAGAGTTTTATATAGTATAGGCATTTGATCTTCAGCAAACCTCAATATCAAACCTTCAAATTCAAAGCACAGTAACATCAGTGGTGAACTATAGCCTTGACTATCCCCTAACGCTCCACGTCCAATTTCAACGTGGTATTTGACATATGACACCACCGAAAACTGATTGTCAATGGGATGTGTTAGATAACGATACTATATTTTGCCCTAAATTTGGGAGGAGCCGCAAACCTGTGCTAGTCATTTGAAGGAAAATGTATGGGATGTGAATAATTTTTCCAAGACACTTAGATGCCTGTCACGAAACCGGTGCGCAATTTTAATAAGTCAGCGCGGCTCGAAAGAAGCCCCGCGGCCTCTGGATAGAAAATTATAGCACAATGTAGAAGACTCTCCCTTTCCTCGCGAGGAGAGCGCGTAGCCTTGCACGCTCCTTCGTCACCTTCCTTGTCATCACTCGGCACGATGGTGACTCACCTGCCGAAAATGTCCAGTCTTTTCGAAAACGTTTTTCAGCGCCTAACCAATGACGACGCGCGGATCCACTGGAGGAAGAGGGGATGCTTAAATAGCGAGGTTACGTGTCGTTACGTGTATGTGCTTGTCGGTCTTGGCGCGCTGTTATAGACAGATGCGGCGCGCCCTATTTATTCAATTCACGTCGCTTCAGCAGCCAGCTAGCCATTGTTATAGCCAGTGTCGCTGCATGTTAGCAAGTGGCAAGCCCAATGATTTACTAGGGAGCGGCGCTCGTTACATGGCGGCCACATCGTGACCAGACGACAGTTTGCGACAGTGCCCCCTGAAAAAATTGGTGTTATTTGATTTTGTCGTGTATTGTTCAGTGTTGTAAAGCATACGTTCTTATTGAAAGCCGTAGTTTTATCCTTTGCGTTGCCTTTCTGTGAACCTCGTGTCAATGTATTTTCGATGTTAGTGTGTTTGGTTTGGTTTGTGTAGTTTAACGTCCCAAAGCAACTCAGGCTATGAGAGACGCCGTAGTGGAGGACTCCGGAAATTTCTAGCACCTGGGGTCGAATATTCCGGAGTCCTCCACTACTCCTCTGTATCGTCTCTTGCTTGGTATAAAGTTCGTTTTGCTTGTTACTACCGACTCTGACCCTTAATCTGGTTTGAACCGACGAAAGCTGTGGCACCAAACGGCCACCCCCTTCTCTTTCTACTGGTAGTTGAGTTCCGGCTATACTGGCAGAGCAAGTCGGAGGCATCTCCTTTGAGACCGCGACAGCTATGCCTACTCACACTAAGGGTTTCTGGGAGTGTGCGCCCCATTAGTGGCGCATTGTTATTAACTTTTAATTATTTACGGGGGGCACTGTCGAATCAGGCAGGCCACTTGTACAGGCCATGCCAGTAAGTTTACAAGGCATGAATAAAGGGGCCATAGTAATAATATTAATAATAATGGTTCACAGGAAGGCAAAGGCGCAGTATCTGTCACACTTGTAGCTGTGGACACCTGAACCGCGCCGTAAGGGAAGGGAGGAAGGTTGGAGTGAAAGTGGATAGAGAGAAAGAGGAGCCGTAGTGGTGGGCTGCGGAGTAATTTCGACCAGCTGGGGATCTTTAACGTGCGCTGACATCGCACAGCACACGGACGCCTCTTCGTTCCGCCTCCGTCGAAACGCAGCCGCCAAGGTAGGGATCGAACCAAGGTACTCCGGCACAGTGTCGGGCGTCTTACCACTGCACCACCCCGGCGGGGCAGGGCTGTAGTATATATATATATATATATATATATATATATATATATATATGTGTGTGTGTGTGTGTGTGTGTGTGTGTGTGTGTGTGTGTGTGTGTGTGTGTGTGTGTGTGTGTGTGTGTGTGTGTGTGTGTGTGTGTGTGTGTGTGTGTGTGTGTGTGTGTGTGTGTGTGTGTGTGTGTGTGTGTGTGTGTGTGTGTGTGTGTGTGTGTGTGTGTGTGTGTGTGTGTGTGTGTGTGTGTGTGTGTGTGTGTGTGTGTGTGTGTGTGTGTGTGTGTGTGTGTGTGTGTGTGTGTGTGTGTGTGTGCGTGTGTGTGTGTGTGTGTGTGTCGCGGTCGTATACGGCCGCTACTACCAGGACTGTACGGCAGATATGAAGACAGCTTGCTAACGTTGCAAGATCCTGCAGCAACTTCAACTGGGATCCCAGGACCTTAGTTTCTGAAGCTCGGGATGTTTCTAAAACTGAGCATTGGCAGCTAATTCCTAATGGCATCAACTGCGAATTTAGCTCGTCGAAAAAAAAACGGCGAGATAACATTAAAACCAATCCGATAGAGATAGAGGAATTGGCAACAAATCTTGAAATCAAAAACCAGTGAAGAACTCGCTATCCGCTGTAAAAAAGCTTGTGAGAACCAGCCAGCAAGCATCTGGTGTCGCCAGAAAGCAGTAAATGGAAATAAACAAGCGATCTCCAGTAGTGAGAGCAGTCCTTGTAGACCCCGTGCTTGTAATCAAATATCGTCTTGCACTGATTCGCATGCTTTCCTCCCTCTTCACTTTTGCTTTCCTTGCTTCCAGTCGACAAACAATAAATGCTACGAGAAGCCACTTCACTCGGTGACACGGCACTCAAATCACGACAGCTACGTTTTGTTTCCGTGGAGGAGAAAGCCATGGTGGCAGTGTACTTTTGCGGTACAAAAATGCATGGCATATGCGCGTGCCATTCTACATAACCTACAGTGTCTACATATTATGTATAGCGCCTGCTACTAGCGTAAATGTGCGAAATTTGAGTTAATCTGCTACTTGGTAGGCCTGGGCTTGATATAAACGGACCTACAACGTTAAACGAAAATAGATGTGAATATAAAACATAAGATTACGACGACATTTTGGTGCAGAAACGGTGCTAGAAGACAGGAAATGATAGTCTTTATTTCTATGTTTCTAAAACATTTCTCTATATAAATGGCATGTCCTCTTCCAACAAGCCGTTTCATAAAAGGTAAATACTTCTCTATAATAAAAAAATATGAAGGAATGACTTCGCACTTGGACCAGAAAAATGAAATTGTATAGCACTCGTCGTTTATCAGTTTAGATAATAGTTGACAATGAAACCATGGTGCAAGCATTGCGCCTAGTTTAGCACAATATTCATATTCATAGCACAATATATGCACAATAGCATATTAGCACAATATTCGCCAAATGGCAAAACTTGCCATTGTGTTGGAAGGGACAGTATAATACGTTGGTAGGCGAAGCAGGAAACTATAATGCCAGCTTCTAAATACACATTTTGGAACTACATTAGCGATCAGCAATGGTTTAGCATTGCATCTAATATTCAAATGCATGATGCTCTCGCAAGTTTTAACTAAATTTATAGAAACGCCTCCGCGTTTCCAAAGCAGCCTTATTTACTAGCATTCTATGCGAGCAGGCGCCAATTCTGAGATGACTTCCTTGAGAATGACCCTGATGAATAAGTGAGAAGCACCCGTTCAGATACAAAAATAATACTCCTTATTGTTGATCCCCTTATCTTTCATGTTTTTTTTTTTCTTTCGTATACACAACTCTCCGTTAGCGCGCAAATTTATTTCTTGAAGTATAGGATGTTTCTTTTCATTTCTCAATATTGTTACATACAACACCAGATTTTATGCGCAGATTCCTAAGAATTAGCAACCCAAACGTCTGAAACGAATAACGCAACCGACTATTTTACGGGTAACTAGCGGAGTGCACAGAGCTGAATTTCTTTATTGATACTGCACAACAGGGGTTTGTGCAAATTCTGCCAATGTATTTTTAGTCCAATGGCCCTAACGTTTCGAAATGAAGTCCAGACTCAATAATTATAACAGAAAAGACATTATTTCACTTCAAATATGCATAACGTTGGTAACTATTTGCGTCCCTTGTCATATCTGGCGGGAAGATAATTATTTTTTATGAATTTTGTCTTTATGTTTTGCATAAACCACAAAGTATAATTTTGGAACGCGTATATTGCATAAAATATCAAATTAAAGTTCGCACTAAAACATGTGTCAATAGTAGGTTGATGTTAGCCATAGCAATCTTTCTCGTGACCACGTAAGCCAAGTTAATCCTGAATACGTTTACGAATGGCCACGTACGCATTACCTGAAGAGCATAAAGGGTGTTGCACAATTAGACGCGCGCTGTAGAATGCTTCTCCCAGCTAAACCGCGGAATCCTTGCAGTTCAGATTTCGCACAGAAATCACATTTTGTCGCTAGTATTTTTTAATACTAAATTTGTTTAGGGTACTTGCCTGATTCGATCAGAAGAAGTAAAATATTCCCATCGCCTGCGGCGGCGGCGACGCCAGACAAACCGCTGCCCCAGCGATGGGACTGGTGGCGCCACCTCATGCTGCTTACAACAACTTTGTAGCAGGAAAAGAGGGGGCGAACGTTTCTGGCAGAAGGTTTGAGTTGTTGTAAGCAGCATGAGGTGGCGTAACCAGTCCCATCGCTGGGGCAGCGGTTCGTCTGGCGTCGCCGCCGCCGCAGGCGATGGGAATATTTTACTTCTTCTGATCGAATCAGGCAAGTACCCTAAACAAATTTAGTATTAAAAAATACTAGCGACAAAATGCGATTTCTGTGCGAAATTTGAACTGCAAGGATTCCGCGGTTCAGCTGGGAGAAGCATTCTACAGCACGCGTCTAATTGTGCAACACCTTGTATGTGGCCAAGATGCGACGCAGCATCCCGTGGCTCACAAAGACACTCAGCTTTGGAATGAGGAGCTGTAGGCGACAACATAAATAGCGAACAGGATAGAATGGTGCGAGCAATACAACGCACTCCTTCATCTTAATTTGCCCGTGACGGCTTAATCGCGACCGAGAGGGTTCGCGCAGGAAACGCGATGTGAGTCCAGAGAGGATTGTGAGATCGCGCCGAACACTGACAGGCCTTGAACAAGGACAAAAGGACAAGCGCGACAGAATTAAACACCGTACTCGTAGATGAAATACGCAGTTATAGTGGCCGAGTCGCACGGGTCAAAGAACCATCTCCGAGGGGATGTCTGCGAGGCTTTGAGAAACACTCTCTGAGCAGGAATTGAAAACAGGTTTCGGCCTTCAGGTTGTCCCTTGCTCCAATATACCGATGCAACGTCGAATGAGAACTACTTTATTGTATATTTATTTCGGTTTCATAATCTAATTCACATGCTTGTTGTCGGAATTTCTCTAAATCCGACAGAGAAATGTATTGTACTGACTAAAGCATGCTAATACGGATCCAAAACGACAACTTAGGAACCTAATTCCAGCTACTTTTATGCTTCACCGCTGTGCACTTTATAAGCAAGTAGTGCTGCAAATACGACCAAAAAGAAACCACGGGCAGTCAGTGGTGCTCTATGATTTAGCAGACGTGGCACTGCATGATGTGGAGAAGGCATACCGAATATTATGAGAAAAACTGCCAAGCGCGTACTGAATGGCTTTGAAATGAGCAGATTTTGAGAAGTCAAAATTAGTTGGAAGGCCACCCCATTTTCTTGCCTCGCAAGCAATGGGCGACTGTAGGAAGAGAGGTGCTGTTTTTACCATCACAAATGTCATTTTTCAAGAAAATGTAGTAATTGCTTTTAGGACCCGGATATATAAGGTTCCCTTTTTTTTTTTCATTCTAATTTAACAGTGTAGTACGAAGACCCAGTTGAAGAGCACGCGCCCTGTGTCCTTAATTTCATCGAATCTGGGAACCTCGAAAATCTCTAGGAGCTCCTACAAGTGCGCCGTTTTTATTCTGAATACTTCCAGTTTCGGTTATTTTGTTATTGTTTGTACTCACCACCGCTCAATTCAGATTATCTTGTTCTTGAGGTAATAATCGACTGTGCCGACCAAAAGGTCAGCCTAATCTGGCCTCTCGTCGCCAGATATCATCCCCACGTTGTCTGCTATTCGCGGTTTCGGCTGCACTCATTTTGCATGCACGTCGTCGATGGTGGTCAGTGAGTTTTTTTTTTTCTTGAGCAAAAATATTTTATTCACATATTCTCTTTTCGTTGAGAAGCCTTCACTATAATATGCGACCTTAGTGATCCTCGGACTTGTTTTAGGCTTCGTCTAGAGATTGTTGAGGAGGCTGAAATCAACACGTGCATACTGTCTAATTTTGGGAAACAATCAGAATCATATTATTCTTACGTTATGAGAGTTAGCTTGTTTTAGCAACAAGCTGTCCCGCATTTAAAAACACACTTGCAAACATTTCCTTCCGCAGTGTACATGAGCCGTGAAAGGGCGGAGGGGTTAGTGTTATGTTCTTATTGCTGAGCTATTGCCCGTCGCTCTTTCGGTAAAAAAAGTGAGAATAATTCTCAAACAAGCATACTTTGACGCGAGAGCATACCTTGAAGCGAGAGCATACAATGCGACATTAGAAGAGCAGACAAAAGTTTTGAACAAAGCGATACCTTTCGTAAAGCATTTTTGCAAACCTAAGTTCAGTCTGGCCACGGCCAGCGCACGAAAACATGTGCCACCGCCGCCTCTTCACTCCGTCATCGTAAAACCCGCTATCCAGAATGTGCTTCACCTTCCGCACCGAACAAGAGCCGTCCATCCGCCGCCGTCTGTCTCGCCTCCCCCGCAGCCGCGCGCGCAACTGCGATCAACTGCTAAGCCTAACCTTGCTATTTTTTAGAACTTCTCTGGAAAATTACTCGTGAGTGCTTCAACGTAAGCATACACCAATTATGATTTAGTGTGCGAACCCTAAACGCCCGCAGGAATGCGCCGATTCGCGGATTACGACTGCGCCCCAGCTTGTTTGTTTACATATCATTTCCAATGACTGGATGTACGCTGCTCGTTCGCACGGCATAAAATGCAAGTTGAGCTAGCGATAACAAAACTATCCACTTAAGTTCGCACCGGCTGAACCTTTATTTGTTCACAGACTACAACGCACTGCAAGTAGCGCCGTGGATGCTACGTCCCTGCATGCGGGTATATACACAAGAGCCGTCGACAGCTGCCGGCTGCGCTCGCTAGACAGGGCCACATACTGACGCTTCCCGCTCCATGTGCACTCACTGTTTTATGTAAGCATTCGTCGATTTGGGGTAGCCAATGCCAGAACTACGCACGACAGTCGCATTCAACCACTAAAGCTTGGGAATACGTGCTCTATAATCGCCGAAACTAGACCCGAACCACGGGTACTCGCTATAGGCCTACTCGTCGCTGAACGGGTCGGCAGTTTGTCGCTGACTAACATTTCTGGCAAAGGTCATTGCTGATGACAAGTGAGAACATATAAAGTCTACCTTCTTGTTTTCCTTTTTCTAACACGATTAAGCCACAGACAAGCGCAGCTGTTAAGGCCGTTCGCTCTTCGGGTGTCAAGTTCTCGCTTGGTCGCTGATCCGACCAAAACAGATCGGACGATCGTCCGCTGATCAGTTTCGTCAGCGTCCCGGGGCCGAAAGCTTCACATTACGGGGATAGGCACACCATTGGCCGTGCTGGCGTCCTCGTCGGTGTAATGAGAAATACCAGTGCTTCGATAAGCTAAGGAACCTATAATCGTGCAGCCCCCTGACTCTATATCGCTTTCGTGCGGTGACATCTTCATCAAGCACTGCTGCATGAGCCACGACCACTGTGTCAATCATCCAAAAAAAAAAAAAGAAACGTGTCCTTGGATGTTGCCGCCCCCATTGCAAACGACGCTCCGTCGCCTATACTCTGTGATGTCACATGAGCATTTCGAATGGTTGTCGCTATCGTTGGGAGGAACTTCCCGATTACGATTTCTATTGTGTTCTTTTGCAATATTCGCCGCGAGCTAGGCACTAAACTTTGGGAGTAGAATCACATACGTGTATATTATTCAGAGAAGTATAGAAAGGAAATACAATACAAAAGGCAATAAAAAGGCATAGGAGCATTCAACGCCTCTCTCCGTACCAGGAATATAGCACGCATAGGGGCATTCAGCGTCTCTTGAAATTTGTACCAGGAATATAGCACGTGCCCCGCTGGGGTGGTGCAGTGGTATGACGCCCGACTACTGTGCCGGAGTTCCCGGGTTCGAACCCGACTACGGCGGCTGCGTTTCGATGGAGGCGAAACGAAGAGGCGTCCGTGTGCTGTGCGATGTCAGTGCACGTTAAAGATCCCCAGGTGGTCGAAATTACTCCGTAGCCCACGGCTCCTCTTTCTCTCTTTCCACTTTCAATTCCATCTTTCTCCCTTCCCTTACGGCGCGGTTCAGGTGTCCACATAACAAGTGTGACAGATACTGCGTCTTTCTCTTCCTATGAACCAATAAATAAATCAATCAATAGCACGCCTTGAGACCCGATGCAGCGCTAAAAGTGATCAGGGACAGGAATAAGAAGGAAAGCCTCTGCGCAAGAGGTTTTACATTGTTTTTGTTTTCTTTCCATTCCACTCTCTTTGGCAGTATATCTATATTCCTCTCACTAATTGTTCCCATCTTTCTCGAATAACTGTGTCGATATTACTATATCGTTTATTTATATATTAATATATTTATTTATTTATTTGAATACCCTAAGGCCTTCCGGCGAGGGTATTATATAGGGGACACCCTGAGCACTTTGATAACGCTTAGTTCAGTAACAGAAAAGAGAAGCAAAATACAAACACAATTTTAGACGTACTGTCAAACAATACCAGAGAGTGAATGGAAAAGCGTAAACATTCAAACAGTTGAGATTAATAATAGAAAAACAACAAAACAAACCTTTCTGCTCTGGCCATGGAGGGAATTCATACCGGCTTTGTACAAAGGTTTTGCTCCGTAGAACGGCCCTAATGTATTATAATAATTAAAGAACTTTTTGTAAAATTAAGGCCATCCATTTGGTATTCGTACAGTGTTACGAATGTCTGCTCGCATCTTCACATAAGCTGTGACTCTGGGCCTCTTCCGTACCGATTGTATAATTTCTGTAATCTAATAGATAGCCGAGGGTTTCAAGATGTGCCTGAATCGAAGTAATCCGCAACTGACCAGTGCACAACTGTATCTGGCATTCGATGATGTGCAAACTTGAAGGACTCTCGTCTTATATGCTATTATAGAAGTCGGAAAAGATGTGAAACATGCAAAAGTACCCAAGATGCTGTTTGTTCCAGGCACTTTTTCTTTGTAAGAAGTTTTTTCTCATCGTTTCATCATGATTCAAGATTTATCAATGACAACAGCCAGGCCAAGAAATCATATCATCTAAAATCATTGCGTTAAGGTTATTTTGTTTTCATTCGGCTAGTGAATCTGCTTCTTCTCCTCCCTCTTGCAGAATCTTGGCTAACAGTAGTAAGTCATGTTTCGCGCACAACATGCACAAATGTGAGCAGCATAAGGCATTAGAAATCAAGGGAGCATTAAACGAATTGTTAAAAGAGCTTCAAGAAGCGGTCAGTGGGTCGCAAAATAGTCACAATACGTAGTACCTGTTTGTCACACAGCCTTAGGACGACTTTCTATCCGTAGAAAAAGGGAGCATGCAGGAATAACATAGATTTTAAGACAAAATGGCAATTAACAATCCATATGAAAAGAAGGCTAGTGTCCTGTTTTGTATCGCTCATCGGGTACAATTTATTCCTTCAACATCAGTGAAAACGAGCCTCTTATAAGTTAACTTAAAGTTCATTATTATCAAAATATCAGTCGGAAAAACTTCCTCTGAATTTAATGCATCCTTTTAATGCTCTCGTCTACTCTTCGTTTTGTGGCGCCAAACCATAGCCCCAGCAGAACAAAACACCACGAAAAATCTGGCTTCGAAGTACAGAAAGAAAGTGGTTCTGGATTGTTTTGGGACTAGACATTGCTTTACCATCTAATTATGTATACAGTTAAGTGTTGTGAAAAGTTGAAAATAGCGGATATGATTATGCCAGGGGTTCCACAATGTAATTGACTGGAGAGATGCGCTCCAGGACACGGTAGAGGCCGTGATACTTGAAAATACATTTCGAAGATAGTCCGCGAGTATCTGATGGAATTCGGAGCCAAGACTGCAGTGCATTTTCGGAGCAAACATTTTGAATTAGGTTTAAGCACCACTCTCAAGCATTGGAGGGTCTCTTAGATGTCTCTTAAGAGGAGAATGGCTAAAGCCTACCTGTTTTTTCCTACCTAATGGCTCTCCTCCTATCGGCCTTCGCTGCAGTCCTCATATATTTATATTTGGTTTAGAGAAAAAGCAAGACACCGTGTTTGTCACACTTTCTCCGGGAAGTGTGAATTTGGATGGTACACCAACGCTCCAGTCCCGTGGCGTTCCTTGGTACACTTTTAGCCCCGCCGGGATGGTGCAGTGGTAAGACGCCCGACTACTGTGCCGGAGTACCCATGTTCGGGGAGGAGGAGGAGGAAAAAATTTATTTAGCCCTATATTACTTGGAGGTTTTCGGACGTCTTCAGAGGTATCCGCTTGTTAAATCCACAAGAGTCTACTCCGTCGACCTCGTCCACTTTTGCACAATGGTCAGTTGCCCTCAGTCTAGGGCTTCGCTGGCTACTGCCGCCCGTTGGGCTCGCTGTACCAGACCTAGCTGGTCTTCGCAGCGGTCGCTGGACGGCAGAGTCTGCCATTGCTCCGCACTCGGGTTTCGAATTTTGGGGACCACATCTATGTTTTTACAGGCCGATATGATGTGATATAGTGTTGGTTTTTCATCGCACCACAGACATCTGTCAGCGTATATGGTAGGGTGCATTTTGTTTAGTATGTGTAGATTTCGGTATGAACCCGTTTGTAATTGTCTCCATATGACAGCTTCCTCTCTTGTGAGAGAACTGTGTGGTGGGGGATATCGCATTCTTTTTCCTCTATAGTACGGCCGAGTATGCCTTGGGTGCTGGCAAAAGTTCCGCGGACGCGTCGGATGCTCGAAAAGTAGTGTATGCTCGAGCTATCCTGTCAGCCTCTTGGTCCCCTGCGACCCACATGTACCCATACAATTTTGTGTCTGGTCTTGTCTTCGTGGTTTTTAATTCTGTCGCTCGCTTCGAGGAGTATACGGAGCGCGTGACGACCAATCCTACCATTCATGAAATTTCTACAAGCTGTTTGAGAGTCCGTGAGTATCGCTAGCGACCGCCCAGCTCTACAACCCTCCGCCACCGCTAGAGCAATGGCTACTTCCTCGGCGTCTGCTACTGTGCACTGTCCGATAGAGGCGCTGGTCACTTCGCGTAGAGACGAATCGACCACCGTGGCCACTGCCCTCCACTACGGCTCCTCTTTCCACTTTCACTCTCACCTTCCTCCCTTCTCTTACGGCGCGGTTGAGGTGTCCACAGGAAACAAGTGAGACACCGTGTCTTTCCCTTCCTACAAATTAATCAGTTTTGGCGCGCTTTAAAGTGTGCTATTACATATAACCGGAACGCTATCCAAGAGCACATGTCGCGCAGTATCGTTAAATGTGACCAATCTCGCGCCCACGTCGGGATTTCGTTCCAGGAGCCTAGAATTTTATTCGTGCGCCTTAAAAATATATGACACTCCAAGGTGACATTCCAAGACCTGTCCTTTAAGAGAATTCTATTCTCCAATATACATTTCTCATTCAATAACATTTTAAATTAGTTTTAAGCCCCACTCTAAAAAATTCGAGGGTCTCATAGATGTCTTTGAAGAGGAGAACGGCGAAAGCCTACCCCCTTTTTTTTCTATCTTATGGCTCTCCTCTTATCGGCATTCTTTGCAGTCCTACATATATTTATAATTGGTTTAGAAGAAAAGAAAGGCACCGTACCTGTCACACTTTCTCCGGGAAGTGCGAATTTGGATGGTACGCCAATGCTCCTGTCGCGTGGCGTTCCATTGTGCGCTTTCAAGTGTGGTATTGCATATGGCAGGAACGCTAGCCAAGAGCACATCTCGCGCAGTATCATTAAATGTGACCAATCCCGCGCACACGTCGGGATTTCGTTTCAGGAGCCTAAAATTTTATTCGCACGCCTTAAAATTTATTACACCCCAAGGTGACATTCCAAGAGCTGTCCGGTAGGAGAATTTACTCTCAATTATACATCCATCACCCAACCCGCTTGACGATTGCCTTTTGAACTATCAGTGATTGTACCGGTTCCGTCCACAAGTGGCTGGAAAACAGCCATAGAGGTCCAAGGGAGGCTGAAAGAAGTTTCTTAAATTAGCATGCACTGTAGAAATAGGTATCGCTTCAAGGATGTTATCGTAAAGCAGTGCTAAGAGCTAACACGTTTTTAATCATTACCCATGGCATTGCCAAGGCAGAAGATAGTTGGGGCGAATTTCTAGAAAAATTGGTTAACAATAAAGGCGCTGTATCTATACAACACCACCTATCTATCACCCACCACGATTGACAACAGACCCACCTTCCTCCCTTCCCTTCTGGGGCGATTCAAGTGTCCACACAAACAAGTTTGACAGATACTATGACTATGCCTTTTCTTCCTGTGAACTATGTATTATTTTTTAAAGACGAAAGCCTTTTAATGGCTCAAGGTGTCATGGACAAAGTGTATCTCGCTTTTGCAGCTTTCTGATTGGCCGAGGCGGGATTCGTCCTTACCATTTGCAATGCCACACTTGAATGCGCGCCAAGGAACGCCAGCCCCGCCGGTGTGGTGCAGTGGTAAGACGCCCGACTACTGTGCCGGAGTACCTGGGTTCGAACCCGACCTCGGCGGCTGCGTTTCGATGCAGGCGAAACGAAGAGGCGTCGCGTGCTGTGCGTTGTCAGCGCACGTTAAAGATCCCCAGGTGGTCGAAATTACTCCGTAGCCCTCCACTACGGCTCCTCTTTCTCTCTTTCCACTTTCACTCCCATCTTCCTCCCTTCCCTTACGACGCGGTTGCGGTGTCTACAGAAAAACAAGTGAGACAGTTACCGCACCTTCCCCTTCCTATAAATAAATCAGGTTAAGGAACGCCATGCGACAGGAGCGATGGTTTACTATCCCAATTCACACTTGCCGAAGTGGTGTGATAGATACTGCGCCTTTCCTTTTCTGTAAACCAATTATAATTGTATAGAGCACTGCAACGAACGCCGATAAAAGAAGTCTCATCTTGTCTACCGCTCCTGCCATCTGCAATCCTACACGTGAAAGCGCGTCAAGGAACGACGAGACAAGCGTGGTTGTGTATCGTCCAAACGCACACTTGTCGGAGAGTGTGTAACAGATACTGCGCCTTGCCTTCACTGCAAAGCGATTACAATTATATGTAGCACTGCAATAAATGCCCACAAGAGGCTGATGATGGGAGGCAAATTATGGGATGGGAAGGGTCCGCTTTCGCCATTCTCATCTTAAGAGACATCTAAGAGACCCTCTCATTTTTTAATGCTAATATTAAGTCTGCTAGGGACGGTATTACAGAACTGCGTTCAGTTCGTGTTCAGTAGGGCTGGTTGGAAGCATTTCCACTCAAAGCCTCTCAGAACCTGCCATGACATACACCGATTTATTTTGTAGAAAGGGAAAGGCGCAGTAACTGTCTCACTTGTTTTCTGTGGACACCGCTACCACGCCGTAAGGGAAGGGAGCAAGGTGGGAGTGAAAGTGGAAAGAGAGAAAGAGGAGCCGTAGTGGAGGGCTACGGAGTAATTTCGACCACCTGGGGATCTTTAACGTGCGCGGACATCGCACAGCACACGACACCTCTTCGTTACGTGCCATGACATAAAAGCGTTGAGTTCAGCAGAAGTGCTTCCAACCAATCACAGAGCGTTCCGAGACTGAGCGCCAACTGAACGCAGTTCTGTAATACCGCCTGACAGGTTAGATTTTGGCACTGAAGAGAATCTTGGCTGTCTAATGCTGAGTAATCCCTTTGGTGTAGGAGTTTGGAGGTGGGAGATATAGTGGGTTTTTGAAGCGAAAAGCTTCACTAGGCTAGTGGTGGTAATAGATTTATTTTGGGAACCAGAGTACATTACAAGAGTTGAGGTGGTTCCTGATCCCGGCTGGTGTCTGTCAGGCCATGCCTGGGAGAGACCGCTTCAGCCCAGTCAACCAGCATCTTTTGCGCTGCTGGGTCTGAGCTGGAGACCGTGATCTCCCAACCCTGTTGGTCCATGAGGCCCCATTGGGTGGCTTCAAATCTTCGCATAGAAACATTATGTGATTGAAGGTGGCTCTAGGTGCGCCACATAGAGAGCATGTGGGGTCGTACCGGCCCTGGTGTACCAAGGCCAACCAAGCTGGGGAGGGAAAGGTTTGGGCTTGTAACTGTCGCCAGATTATTTTTTCGGGTTTTGAGAGAGAGGTGTGAGTTGGGGGATATAAGAGTCGTTGTTGTTGGTAGTGAAGTGTTATGTCATGATAGGTGAGAAGTCTGTCCCGCGTGCTTCCGCAGTCCTCGGTACGCCCTGCTAGGTTGACGCGAGGTCGAGCAGTTGAGTGGGCTGTCTTGTTACCGAGTTTGCCTGCACGGCCTGGTACCCAGACAATGTGAATGGGTCGGGGAGCTGTGGAACCAGAGGTCAAGATTTGATGGGCGAGTGGGTGTATTTTTTCTCTTGCGAAATTTTGAATGGCCATTTTAGAATCGCTTAAAATGAGTGTGGCAGTGGAAGTAGAGATGGCTAACGTTATGACTGCCTCTTCGACATAGGCAGAAACTATGTGATTGAAGTTATAAGAAATCACTCTGATGACATATGCCATGGCGTGACTGTATTCTGCCGCGTCTAGTAGGCCGCTTCGGTGTCAGTCGCGTGTGCTTTGTGTAACGCCTTGGCTCGAGCATCTCGTCGTGCCTTGTGGTGAGCAGGGTGAATATTTTTAGGTAGGGGTTGTACGGTAAGGTTGTCCCAGATGTGTTGGGGGACTGGGTGGCTGTTTTCAATGGGTGGACCAATTGGTTGCAGTTTTAGCGCTTTGAGAATGAACCTGCCCGTCTCTGTGGAGGAAAGTCAGTTGATCTGGGCAGTACGATGAGTTTACACTAGTGCTTGGATTGTGCTTTGCACTCCCATGTTTACGAGGCGTGTGGTAGGAGTATGTTTCGGGTCGTGAAGTGCTGTTTTGTATGCCTGACGAATGAGTGCATCCAATTTCTCAGTTTCTGCATTTGTAAGATAGAGATACGGGAGTGAATAGACCATTCAGCTGATGACAAATGCCTTTACAAGCCGCCAGAAATCGTGCTCTCGCATGCCTCTGTGCTTGTTCGCCATTCGTTTGATGAGTCTGATAGTTTGATGGGTGGTTGCAGGAACATTCCCAGAACTCGAAGTTTGCTGACCTCGGGCACTTGGAGCCCGCCTATGGTGATGTGTATGGAGGGAAGTTTTTGCTTGGTAAGGCGGCGGTTTGGGTGGAGCAACAGGCGTTCGGATTTAGTGGGGGAGCACGCTAGGCCAATGGATGCTGCATGCGTTGCCACTACGTCCGCTCCTGCTTGAAAAGTGTCCTCTATGTTTCCTACATTTCCGGTGGTTGTCCACAGGATATTGTCATCCGCATAGAGCGTGTGGGAGAGGTTTGGAATTTGTGTTAGTTTGTGGGCCATGGGTATGAGGGCGATGGAAATAGTAGGGGAGGGGAGGGGGGAGGACTGATCCCTAGGATGTTCCGCGATTACTTCGACAGAAGGTGGGAGATTCCATACGATCGAGTTTCAGTTCCGCGGTGCGGTCGCAGAGAAAGGCTGCGATATATAAGTGAGTGCGTTCTCCTGCCCCTAGGCTGGAGATGGCGTGAAGGATTGAGTCATGTTGTATATTGTGAAATGCTTTGGTGAGGTCCAGAGCCAGTGAAGCTCTCGTGCGGTTTCGATGATGCGGATGTGGAATTTCTTCGGAAATTTGAAGCATGATATCTTGTATTTATAAGTGGCTTCTGATTACAGCATCGTGGGTGGGAAGGGATTGCGAGTACAGATGCGGTTGTGTAATCTGTTAAGGATTACACGCTCGAAAAGTTTGCCCATGCATGATGTGAGAGAGATTGGTCGGAAGTTGGTTATGTCTAGTGGTTTGCCTGGTTTGGGAATGAAGGCGACTCTTGCATGTGTCCCTTCCGGGGGGAAAGTACCTGCCTTCAATTGCTCGTTGAATACGTCTGTCACTGCTTGGACAGAATGGTCATCGAGGTTGCGCAGAGATTTGTTTATTATCACATCTACTCCCGCGGCGAACATAATGCGGAGTTATGCATCGCTGCTCGAACCTTTCATGTCGCTATGTCTGCATCGAGATCGGGGTTGGGCTTGCCCGTATATGAAAGGAGTATAGTTCGTAGCGTAGTTGTGAGGTGCTTGGCTTTTAGGGTTTGTATTAAAATGTCATCATCCATCTTTAAGCTGTGGATGAGACGATTTACGTTACGGTGTTAAGAGGTTTTTGTGTGATTAGGTTCTAGAGGGAACCTCAGTAGCTTCCGCATGTTTCGAAGTCCGAGGTTGACTTCCATGCGGTCGCACACCTGTCCTCACTGTTGTCGGTTTAGTTGCGTTGCATGTGCCTCTATGTCTTTAATCACGGCTGAGATCCTTCTTTTCAGGGAACCCCTCCCCCCTCCCCCCGCCGGGGTGGCGCAGTGGTTACGGCGCTCGACTACTGTTCCCAACGGTGCGGAATCGAATCCCGGCCTTGGCGGCCGCTTTTCAATGCAGGCGAAAAGCAAGGCGCCCGTGTTCTGTGCGATGTCAGTGCACGTTATGTCTTATGTTGGGTTTGCACATTCGGGTCCTTCTTGTACAGTTCTTCTGTGTATTCCTGCCACCTCTTCTTTATCTCTGAGGCTTCAGTGAGGTCCTTGCCTCGTTTGTCTTTTATCACGCCCAGCTTAGTACAGAAGCTTCTTTTGATATCTTTGATTGTCTTATACAGAGCTCTTGTGTTCCTTAATTGGTTGTTGTCCCCAACTGCGTGGCACTGTATGTTCAGGAAGGCGTTCTTATCTCTCCTTGCTATTTTCTGAAAATCCGCATTGAGAACCTTGTATCTCTCTCTTTCCCCCATATCGTTTGCCATCCTCCTTTCCTCAGCCATTTGCAAAGCCTCTTCAGATAACCAGTTTGCTTTCTTGCATTTATTTTGCTTTGGAACTACCTTAGTAGCAACTTCTTGTATTATATCACGAACATCATTCCACATCTCTTCGGGCAATTCCACTGCCACACTCTAATTTCCTTGCGGTTTCCTGCCATCGTTAGGTAGGTTGCAAGTTTGGGTAGTCGATGTTTTGGGGTGAGAATATATGATGTGATTGAGCTTGGACTGGAGTTGGCCTACGATTTTCGCTTGGGAAGATTGCTGCTGCTCGATCGCTGTCAACCGAGTACTGAGGTCAGTGGCCCATGAATTTGTGCTTTGGGCCATTGCTTCGAGCTTTTAGGCTAGCTTTTGTTCGAGGAGAGCCAGAGAAGTGAGGAGGTCTGATTGATTTTGGTTTGCCGTTTTCTGCGGGGTCTGTTACGCTTGGTTGGGGCATTGTGGGAGGTGGAAGGTGTGGGGCTTGATTGGGGGACAGGTGATGGGGAAGGGGATGGAAGGTTCTGTGCTGGATGAGGGGTGAGGGGTTGGACTTCCATTCGCTCTGTGGCGGACACACCAGTAAAAGCTGTAGCTGATTGCTAAGCTTGGCTATTTGCACGCTGTGTTGTTGAATTTGTGGATCCTGTTTCTCTGCCCGGGAGTTAAGAAGGTTGTTCTCACGGACGAGGGAGGTAGATCGCGGGCCCAGCTCATCTGTTTGTCTGGAATGGGCTGGTCTGTCAGAGACGGGGAGGATGGCGACGGTTCCGGGACTTGGGTGGTTTAGATTCTGTCCTCGCTGTCACTTCAGAAAGGTTGTGGAGCGGCTGCGATTAGCAGAATTGGACCGGTGCCTGATGCGGGACTTCCGGGGAGTCGCCTGATCCTCTGCGCCTTCGGCAGGGGTGGATGTTGTCCTCTTGTTGCCTGGACGGTTGTAGCGTCCTTTGCTATCTTTAGATCCTGTGAAATGGGGACCGTTGCAGAGAATGTATTTCGCCGCGCACGTAGGTGGTTCCAAGGGTGTATGAGCGTCTCCACACTGCTGGCATAAATTGTTCTTAGGCATGGTGCACACATCACGTCTACGGCCAGCCTGGCGGCAATTATAGCAGGCTTCCGTCTTGGCCAAGAAGGGGTAGCAATTATATACAGCACCATAAAAACGGAATTGCCGGGGGACCGTCTTCGTATTGATTATTGTAACCAGGATTGATTTAGTCCTTCCCAGCTGTCGGTCGTCCGTGATGATGAAGGATTGGCTTTGGTTGAACATCTGCAGTTAGGGGGACCGTCTTGGTATTGATGAATGTAACCAGGATTGCTTTAGTTATTCCTAGCTGTCCGGCGTCCATGATGGTGAAGGATTGGCTTCGGTTGAACATCTGCAATTCCTGGAAAACGTCTTCTGGTGTTTGGTCTTATATGGCGTTGTATATTATGCCTCTGATCGCTGTGTCAGGTTGGGCGATGTATGCCTTCATCCGGTATTGTTTATCCGCAACTTGGGGGGATGGAAGTTGGACGTAGCGTTTTGCTCTGTCTTCGTAGGGAGTACTTATGGCGAAAGAGTTGTTTCGGCGATTGATTCGGTGACGTCGTGTTGACGGACTGCTTCTACTGGGAGTTTCAGAGTAGTACTCACTTGGTATACGATATACCCTCCGTTATGCTTGCTGAGGTCAAGGCCTCCATTAGGGCGGCAGATAATCTTCAAATCATCGGCAGGTAGCTTAGGTAACGGGGCTTCACGCCTCATAGTGGTAGATGAAGACTTGCCTTGGTGTAGTTGTGCCGGAGTGCTCTGGCCGGCAGGCCGGTGGCAGAGGTAGCGAATTCATTATTGATATAAACAGCGCGAACACGAAAACAAGCGACAAGAAACAAGAAAGCCACAGTACATGCGCTGACTCACAACTAAGCCTAAGCCGTTTACTCCAAGGCCCAGAAAAACAAACATGAAGAAAACGAAACAGTCACGTGAAAAGCCCCTGGGTTCACCTGCTGCATAAAAATTACTTTAAAAAATCACTTAAAAAAGACACCTCTTTGCTTGAAAGAGCAAGAGACGTCTTGCTGACACACTTATTGTCCGTTGAAATAAAATACGCTTCCCCTATCTCTCTCGTTATCTTCTCTTTGTGGCGATATAAAATCTTAATACTGTCAAACTTAGGAGTGCATTTCTTCTTCTCCTTCGTCATTATTTCACATGACTGGCAATGGGATACTAGAAACGTTTTGTCCTTTCCAATTTCCAAGTTGTTACAGTGTTCCTGTAGTCTCTTATTTATACACCGTCCGGTTTGTCCTATATAACTGGCTCCACAAGAGAGTGGAAGCTTATACACAACACCTGTCTTGCATCCAACATAGGGGTTTCTATGTTTCACCCCACATTCTTGCTTCTTCTCTTCTCTTTCCCTTTGAACAGCCGGGCAGATCCTCTTCATCTTGAGCGGGGCGGTCAGTGCGACGTCCACATTATACCTCTTGCCTACATTTTTGAGGCCAAAACGTTTCTAGTATCCCATTGCCAGTCATGTGAAATAATGAAGAAGCAGAAGAAGAAATGCACTCCTAATTTTGACAGTGTTAAGATTTTATATCGCCACAAAGAGAAGATAACGAGAGAGATAGTGGAAGCGTATTTTATTTCAACGGACAATAAGTGTGTCAGCAAGACGTCTCTTGCTCTTTCAAGCAAAGAGGTGTCTTTTTTAAGTGATTTTTTAAAGTAATTTTTATGCAGCAGGTGAACCCAGGGGCTTTTCACGTGACTGTTTCGTTTTCTTCATGTTTGTTTTTTTGGGCCTTGGAGTAAACGGCTTAGGCTTAGTTGTGAGTCAGCGCATGTACTGTGGCTTTCTTGTTTCTTGTCCCTTGTTTTCGTGTTCGCGCTGTTTATATCAATAATGAATAAGTACCAACTCGCCCAACAAAGTATCTTGGTAAGAGGTAGCGAACGCGTGCTGGGCTGCCCGGACGCGATTGGCTTCGGGTGATTCAGCGTTCGGCCTTCAATTGTCCTAATCCGTTTCGGATCGGTGTCGAGTACCTCAGGAATGATCGCTTCTCCGTCGGCTTGAAGCGCCATGCTTCTTTGGGCACGCCCATGTACCAGGAGAGGGTCCCGGTGCACGAGGGAGGCCAGCACAGCCGCGCCTGGGATCGGCGAAATCGCTAGGCCTAAACTACGTCTAGCAGGCGGCCGCCGTTTCCGGTAGAAATTGCACGGTTCATAGCAAGTCCGTGCGCGAAATTCCAAAAACGTAGTAGTGGGCAGGTGCAGAGAAGTTTCACGAAACGTTTTCAGCACTTCAGTGCATAGGGAGTCGACCAGATCACATAAATAAGCCGAAAAAGTGAGGACTCAATGCAAACGCGCCCGCTCATTACGCGGGCCGGTGAACCTCCTCACTAGGATATTCAACACCGCGTCTAGCGTGTTTGTGATTACATTTAGCAACAGCTGTGCGTGCGAGAACTCGCCGTGTGACGGCGAAAAGCTTCACTACGAGGGTCAAAGCCGAGCTTCGCGTATGCCGCATGCCGTGTGCCGTGACGTCACAGCCAAGGCCAAATGCGCAGCCCCATCACCAAGCTCTGCCGGCGCTGCAGAGCAACGTTTAAAAGGTCTGCGAATTCTCATCATAAAAAAAAGAAAATTAGATGGCCTCTTAGATGTCACTTAAGAGGAGAATGGCGAAGCCTAACTTTCCAATAATATAATTTGCCTCCCATCGTTAGCCGCTTCTTGGCATTCGTTTCAGTGCTACATATGATTATAATTGGTTTACAGGAAACAAAAGGCGCAGTATCTGTCACACTTTCTCCGGCAAGTGTGCGTTTGGACGGCGCACCATCGCTCCTGTCGTGTGGCATTCCTTGGCGCGCGTTCTATTGGCGGGTTGCAGAAGGCAGGAACGCTAGTCAAGATGAGACTTCTGGTTGGTCGCTTCGAAATTGGCGGGTAATGACGTCAAGTTCTTTGTCGACCAATCAGATGCGCCTCTCGTGCCGATAGCTTTTGTAGACGACAGTACGATCCATTAAAGGCATTCGCCTTACTATGTATATATATTTTTTGTGCAACATTGCTCGCAGGGCTCTAAATATAGTTCGTGGACATATATTTCAGACCTAAGCATCTATTCGTGCTGAATAAAGCGCAGGCCACCAGCAGGTAAGTGTACCAGGAGAGAAACTGTGCATTGCTGAGGTATATTCTAACCGGAAGGACCATTGCGACCATTAGGTTGTACATAAATAACATATAGAGAGCTGTATGACCAAAAATAGGTTCAGCACAGAAGTTGAGATCACTGAGACAACGATATATGTTTCTTTCTTCGACCGAAATGCTGGCTATACTAGTTATATATTTGTTTTGATAACACAGCTGTGTTCCATCCAACTCATCGATATAAATGTTGTTCACGTGGCACGGAAATCAGATCTCCTCTACACGGGGAATCCAAAGCTTCCTTGAGTCCGGAGCGTCAGTTCATTGTATGCTTTGACTAGCTGACAGGGGTGAGGGGAAGTGCGGAATTCGCACATTTTTTGCTGCCAAGAAAAATAGGTGGGGCGAAGCATTGGTATTGGCCTTTTAAAGAGAGGGCCTGAGGCAACTACATGCTGTGCGGAAAAAAACTGTTATGGCTTATACTGAAGGACGGCTTGGGTGAAGACTTAGCTAAAACAAATAGGCTTTAAGGCAAAGCTGCGGTGCTGCATCCCACATGTATACGACAAGACATCAAAGCTCGGCCACTGAGATTCTGGCTCAGCAGTGCAGATTTGGAATTTAATCTTGCAGGAAGATTAGAGTCCAATATGTATAGGGCAATCTGGTTAATCTTGGCAGTCGCGATATTTCATAAATTATCTTCGAAGCGTTTATCGTTGTTTGCCGGAAGCCAATTGTGCTGGCTGCAGTTTACTAATCCCTGCTCGTATAAATATTTGGCAGTGCGAGTGTAGAAATGGGAAACGATTTTTTGAAACGAAGAAATAGAGATGCATGTTCTTAAAATCAGCAGTGCATATTGAAATCGCTGTCACAACCTATCACTTTTTTTCTCCTACGCTATTTAAACTACCAAACGATATGCCACTGATGCGGTGCTCATTAAGAGAAAACATTTTCAGACGATAATAGCAACTTTTATTCGAAATAAATGTGTGTTTTTAAACCATGCTCCAAATCCATGCGGGTTTGAAAGCGCCCGTGCATGTGCCATTTGTATTTATGCGCTCTTAATGTTCTTTCTCTAAAAAAAGACGGTTCTTACTATAAGCTAGAATGCTTTTTTTTTTCTCTACACAAGACTACAATTCGGGTATAAACAGCTTAAATGTGAAGGTGAAAGAATAGACGATGCAGGACGTTTAGTTAACGACGCTTTTCAAAGTTGCAGTTGACTTCAAATCTTCAAAAACAAATAAAGCTTCAATAAATGATTGACTGAAGATAATGTGTTTAGTGCTGTGAAATTGCCGTGGAAACAATTTTGTGCCTTGGCCGCGGCGGCCACCCGGAGTAATTGCATGTTATTCCTCCATTACCGCGATATATTCGACGTAATAAATTGTCTGTATATTAAAATTCTTGATTTGCGCTTTATTTTGCGACACGTAACCTTTGGCATGTTACTAGTTAAATGCATTTCTGCTGGGTTGTTTAGCACCATTGCCTGAAGAAAACCGAACACAGCTGTCTAATTGTCCACAACACCAACCACTCGTTACTGCTGCTGGAGCTTTGCCGCCATGTATTCTAGAATATCATCTATATTATTTTGTGAGCACCCTTTCAGAGCGGAACTCTACTTCTCTCATACCAAAACTAAAAGATTCTATCCTTCAGAGAAAATACCGCAGGTGTTCCTACCTGCGGTGCGTGGAGCTGGCGGCGCTTCTTTCATCTTCAGCTGCACTTCTTCGCAGACCATCTGCTTCTTCTTCATGCACCGCGTTCCGCTGAACTTAATTCGTGCCACCACATACCTCCTGAAATGTACAAAATTGCCTGAACCAATTCAATGTGTTTTTCTAGTGCGCTACCGATCCTTTCTCTCCACAGCCACGGTGGCTCATCAGGTCGCCTCCTGGGGCATCGTCCTTTAAAATGCCCTCAATACCTTCGTGACTAAGATATGACTTTGGTGTCCATGGTGTTCGTACTCAACCATGCAGTTGTTAATCTACAGCAAACCGTGTCTGTCTATCCTTAATGAAATTTAGGCTGTGAAAACAAGGTTAAATTCTGTTACAGAAAACATTGTTTAGTTACTCGAAACTTAGTGTAGCAGTCGATACCTGAAAATGATGCAAAACCTATTTTAAGGTGTTGTTCATGCCGCCGCTTGTGCCTGGTAGGTCTAAAGAAAATAAAAAAGTACTGAAAGCTGGGGGTAATGTCGTTTGCTTATTTCTGTTTCGAATTGTTCGGCACCAGAGATTCAGTGTGATAGAATTTCTAGATATTCAAACACCTATTAAAACCTCTTTGAGTAATTATGCAACCTATGCCTACGTTATTACAAAGGATAATACGGGCCTGTCACATGCAGCTAAGCAACAAAATAAAGACAACGGCAAAACGGGCTCGTAATACAGTTTGATGCGGAAACATTTGCGCATATTCACTTATAGAGAACGAACTCGAGCGGATTTCCTGACTTTCTTTTTTCTTGAAATTAACAAGCTACCTTGCCAGGTGATGTCGTGTTGCAATGTGAGAAAAACTTATTTAGAAATAAATTAAAAGGAGACGACCTGTTAGCAAAAAACGTCCACTAAAACTGAATATTTCTGCGCAGCTAATACAAAGAGAGTTTAAAGAAGAAAATCAAACAATAAAAGAAAGAGGTGGCCAAAAATTCCAAACTTCTCCTTCCTGAGTAGCCAACTTTCCTCAATAAAATAGTCAACGCAGTCCATATATTTGATTTCTGCGCGAGCTTCTAGAGGGGCAGAATTATATTATTCACCAGAAGTGTGACCAAAGAATACCGAAAGAGTGTATTAGACTCCGCAGAAGAGAATGCATTGCAAAAAAAAAAAAAACATACTTTAGCTCAATAAACAAATTGCTTCATTGAACACTTTGCATATTGTTATAGTTCTCATTCTAAAGTTACCCATCATGTGTGGTCATGTCTTTCTTATCTATTTCTTATCTAGCCTATAACATCTAGCAATGATGTTACGTGCATGTCAGTAACTCACGTAACATGATATAGATAATCTATTCAGAAGATTGACAGCGCTTGGGAACATGTTGAAGCGGAATTCCTTTCAGAACTGCAGTGACATGAGCTCTAAATACGCCTTTTATTATTACCTTCAATATTGAGATGTCTACCACTTGCCGGCAAGTTTCGCATCATCATTATCATACTAGGCCTCATCTGTCCACGGAAGGACAGATTCCTCTTCCAGCGAACCAGAACTAACGGAGCTCTTATGCTACTCTTCAAAATACAGCCCTCGTAAATCTTCCACATCTGAAGCCTAAAGGGTCGGATGTTACTTTTCTGCTATGTTGGAAACCATTTCTTTATTTTTACTGTACGTGCGCTTTAAAAGCATAAGTGCGGTAGCAAATAAAATTACACTCTTTTATTGATGACTGCGAATGCACATGAGAATACTTGTATGTAAAACTTACGCCCCCATATAATGTTCGATAGAGGCTGGCCCATAATATAGTATCTGAAATGGGATGAAAATGTTGACCAACGACAAAACATTCTAATGTAGGCATTTCTTTTTTCGAAACACTCAAGCAATATTTGTAACCCAGGTTTTCAAGCGGAAAAGTTCTGAAATGAGCTTCATTGTTTGCAAATTCCACTCAAGTAGGCCTGAAGTCAATGCTCTCACCCTTGGAATCGTCGTTCAAGAAAAAAAAAAAAGAAACTGCGTTTATTGCTCTTAGATGTAATTTACTACGGTCGGAATAATGGTTTCTAAATGTAAAGCATAGACAGTGAACGTTTTCGAAGATTTTGTTGTCGCAAATGAGATGCGAGTGGGGAAGTCCAATATATTGCTCTGTTCGTTGACGATTGATCGGATGGCAGGGATGAGTTTTATTCGAGTTGGCGAAGAACAACAAAAATATTGTCATTTTATACATTAGTACACTTCAAAACGTCGTCGAATACATATGTCTTATTTGAGGATATAACAAAGCTTTCTAGAAGTCTATAAAAATGTCACGCTGCAGTAAACAAAGTAGATGTATGAAGCTGTCCGCAGAACCTCTCTCCTCTAGAGAATACCATTATGCTTTCGACTAAGTAAAAAAAAAAAGACACCATCCTTCATGCACAACCAAGTCTTTTTTTGGATGCTAAAAAAAGATAAAAAGTTCGCAATAGATGTAGCAGTCATGATAGCATGCGTGTAACACTCCGTTTACTGTGTACGTTGCGAGAATGCATGAGTAGTTTTATGAACAGTCTGAATCGCGTATGTATGAGCAAAATCAGCGTATATGCCATAGAGCCCTGATAATTAAGGGTGTTTTAAACTAATTTACAGGTGCTTGTGTTTAAAGCTAATAAAACTAATTCACTTTGATATCTAATGCTTACTTTTTGTTAAAGGTGGCATTAGCAAACAGTTATAGTGTCCTTAGACAATGGTCATATTTCACTAACATTTTTAACAGCGTTTTATTTTAGTCTTCACCGCAACACTGCATTTGAAAATTTATTTAAGGCCGCCAAAACTGAATACGATCCCTCCTTATAAGTTTTCAAATCGGCATTGTCCTTGATAATGCCAAAACCTCTTACAGGCTCTCGTAATATTCAGTCTTTCATAAAGCATTTTGGTAAACTGAGCACTGCCTTATACTAAAATAAAAGCACGGTTCAAAATTCTTGGACGCGAACAATGCTGTGTTAATCCTCATGATGTAATTGCTCGCAGAAACGAATATTATCAACAAGGAAACCGAAAAAACACTGTAACCAGCACCCGAAGGCGTATTTTGTACGTTCAGTATTCCGTGCATATTACATGTTCAGAGGTTCTATTAAAGCGTGCCTTTGTCCTTCAAGGAACAGAGTTTCTCGAAATGTTGCGGCCCCTAGTACCAGAAAATAAACATGATCGGTTTATTTGAGCTGTTTGAGCCTGTCCTTAAATATAAATGAATATTAAAGGCCATGTGTTGCCATCCACATGAACAAATTGCGTAAACGTATCTGTCACGGCGTTTTGAATGAGTTTGCCTCGTTTCTAGAAGTGTCGCTATCACCCTGACCGCAAGTCGTCTGACAGGTGAAAATTAACTCTGGAACCGGAAGGGAAATCCGGTTCCAGAGTTTCTACCAATCCTGTGACTGCAAGTTATTTAGATAACGACACTTCTGAACGCGACGTGAACTCGAAATACTGACCCTGAATTCATGATTGCAAAACCCACTCCTGTTTCCAGATTAAAATTGGCCACATGACACCTGTGCGAGTGCTCTTGCACTTTGTTTAAATTATATCCCAAAATTTACTGTAACTTACATTTCGAATGTAAGCGTATAGAAAAGCGTCTAGGTATGAAACATTGCAAATCTCTGTCTACGAAAAAAACAGAAACAGTCAGGACAATTTGGTATGCATGAAATACCTCATTTCAATCACCCACACTAGCGAAATAAAAGCAGCGGCACAAATTTTGGTCTTGAGGTATGCTTGGGACTGTGGGACGCGTCTACATATCGTATTTATAGTAATAAACTCATTATGCATACCACAAGTGCAGCCTAATTGGTGCTTGCGAGCATTCACTACTCAGTTCATTGCGAGATGAGCAGCCCATACACTGCTTCGCGTTAAACAACAGACAAGGATGTTGAAAATTGTATATGAAGTTATGTGGGCTACCTGGGATGAAAAAACTAATACAAGCGGGCGGGATATACCGAAACCTTATTTTTGGAATTCCATTTTAAATAATCGAGGAGGTCAATATGACAGCTGCGATATTTCAGCGTGAGAGGGCCCAAACCTCTTTACAAGTGGCATCACTAAAAAGCCCAATATGAACCATACGCATAGAAGTATAACTTGAAGAGGTAATCAAATCTGAGAGGTAAGCAGGATATCTGTGCTAAAAACCCAATCATGCAGAAATTTATAACCGACATCAAGAAAGATATCTATTGCAACATACAGCACCAACAATCTAAAGCCTATCATATAAAGAAATCTTAAAATCTAGGTGACTCATTGTTTCGATATGCATTTAATTCCATCAAAGGAATTCAATAACCGCGGTCTATTTCCTCAAGCATTAGATTACTGTAATTTGTCCTGTACGTCTTGACTACATTTCGGAGCGGCGTGTAATGGAGGCTCCAATTTACATCTTCCGAAAATATTCTTATCCAACACTTTGTGGCAGAGATTTCGTGATTCGAAAGGTTGGATTCAATTAGAGGTATTTTTAATTCTGGCTCTCCAGTTTAAAGTAGATATTAAAATGTTACATTTAAAGATGTGCATCCTGCTGACTGCAGCTGTTTCTTCCACCGCCGCCTAAAGCCGTCATGCCCAAAACACTCATATTATTGCTTTCATTCAATCAACTTCGCCAGTTATTTTTAGCTTTTTTAATGCATGCGAAAAGAGCACAGAAATATACCTAATCTAAAATGATTGCATGACGGCTGCGTGCCAGTTTCGGGTTTCAAAACCTTGTGTGTGCTGTGTACAAAGCCGTAAAGATCTTTTTATTAACTGCGGCTGGTGGTCCCTGATAAATGTTTCTTCCTAAGGTTTAACAAAATATATGAACAGCCAAAACGGTTGGCATTACTTTTCTAATGAACTCAGCAGGGCAAATAGTGCAATCAATGTTCAGAAACATTTTACTGAACTACTTTTATCTACCATACAAACCATAGCATCCTAGATGAGCTGACCTTTATTCACCTAATCTTATAAGACATACACGCTACACAAAGAGTAACATCAGCTACAATGCTTTGGGGCTAGCAAAATAAATTACACTCTCTTTATGTCTAATCATTCATTACAACAACAAAACAAAGAGCACATAATGTGCAGCCTCTAAATACCTTTGAGTTCTTTAACACTCTTTACAATAGCTATCATTTTTTCGCGGCCGTTGCCAAACACATATCAAAGAAAAAAAACCCAATAAAAACATAATGTTCTTCCTTCGTCTTACTCGTACTCTTAGCACATTCTATAGACGATGAGAAAATAGAGAAAAACCTCCCCACGTGGAGTCCTTGAAAGCACACTTAGGTTTTAACGACGCTACTTTAGGCGATATTCTTGTCACGGACTTATGGTTCGTTCTTCATGCGTGCTGGAGAATATGCAAATGCATTTTATAAACGCCTAGCTTTGTCTTTCTTTAAAATCTTTGTGCTGCAGTTTTATACCAGGAAAGTTGCGCACATGTCTTCAGTGCATAGAAGGGAATTTTCGAAGGCAGCCTATAATGACTGTGACCTACTGAAGAGGGTTTACGCACGCGCCAGTACCAAGGCACGTGTGCTTGTCTCCGTTCAAAGCGAAGCCTGGAGCCTTGGGAAAGGTGTTCAGTTTCCCGTTCTTGCATTTCGCCTTGTAGTAGAGTCTTTAGGCTGGTAATACTAGACAAGAGAGAATAAAAGTTTTCACTGTATCTTGAAATAAGGAAGTTCTAGGGGGGTATAATTACAACCCTACTTTTTCCAATGCCGCCCGCCAACTCGTAGACTTAGCCCAAAAGGTGTACATATTTGGTGAAAACAGGTCAACTGCTGAATTTTTGCTATTTTTAGCGTGATATTTATCGCCCAGTTAGGCCTTTAGCAGAATATGAACAGGAGCCTTTCGTTAACCTTTGATGACTCTGATATAGTTATACGTGCAGTAGCTGAGCAATTTACTGCTAAAAAGCTCACGTTCTGAACTGAGAACTGTCGACAGACATAGCATATCAGTTGAGGCTTTAGGTCGCTGCAAAGTGGCTGTGGCCCGACGAAATACTCCAGAAATTCTATGAACATTCAATAGCTAACATTTACAATTTCTGCTGCAACAGGCCACTGGTCTGCTAATATATATATTTAAAACATAAATTTTGGCTGTCGAACTGACAAGTAAAAAAAACTGCCATGCTTTAACCTTACTATACACAGGGGATGCGAAAGCTTCGTTAAGCTTGGTTTCAATTCTCGTTAATCTCTATCATCACTAACACTACTGTCATCTTTATCAGCTAAATGCACCATCGCTATCATTACTACGATCATTATCACCCTAGACAAGGAGAATTAAGATATGTTTCTTAGGAGCACGGCAAGGAATAGTGGTTTGTGCACTCGGCTTGTGTTTTCAAGGATTGTGGTTTGATTTCCAGTAGAAAGGAATTTTTGCTTATACACTAGCTTTGTTGCCAGGAGTCTTGAAGGTAAATTGTCAGCTCCCGCTGGTATTTGTCCGAGAACTCGTAATTAGACTTTCGCTTCAAAATGTTGTCAGGGTATGCAGATTTAAAGCGACAGACGTAGTCACTGTACCGAACCAAAGTCGACGGCGCCATTGTCAGCTTCGATGTTGTGGACGAAAGCTAAAACCACACCTTTGGCAGGTGGTAATTGGTAGCTCACATTGGCGGCTCTGAGTGATTACCTTGTTTTACGCGACGTGTCAACGTATAGAAGATTGATATATGCCTCCCATAGAAAATATGCGTCCCACGTACCGACTAGAAGTTGCTAAGCCAGCCTTCTTGTCACCCATAGCCTCTCCCGGCCATGACGGATAAGAAATTCTGTCCTCTGTACAACAGTCATGTTCTCAGCCCTAAGCCCGTGACAACCTGGCAACAAGGGCAGAAAGTAATGTCCGCCTCAGAGGCTGTTTATGGTAGGCTTTTTTTGTCTGGCTTTGCAGAGGCAGGTACGGGGAACAGACGATCACCACAATAGAATTTGGTAAACCTAAAATTAATATTTAGAGGAACCAGCTTCGAAGCAATATCTTAATCAAAACAGACAAGAGAAGTGTGTTTACAAAAGCTACCTCAAAGAAGCTGTCGTAATGCGCGGGAAAAGTGCCTTGAAAATCCTGCATTCTCAATATTTGGACGTTACTCACATATCGCGTGTCATCATGAACGACTTTATTGATGCGTATTCGATGGCACATCTTGACCTCACGATTTTTGTGCAAGGCATTGATTAAATCAAGCATGTTTGCAGCCGAACGGCTTCCTCAGTCCAGTGTTATTTTGTCGTCCTTTCCGATGATATGACAATATTTGTGTGCATCTGCAGCATATCCTTCGCAATGTGCGCTGTGCGTGTGCAGCGCAATCCTGAAGTTTTTCGGTTCTCAGATTGCAATATGTCGCACTGATCGTGGATTAGGGCAAAGGTGTTCCTCAACTTAGTCAACCGCAACCAAATATTTTGATGCGTGTTAGTACATAATTTTTTTATTCAGCGGGAAAGGAAAACGCACATTTTGAGCGTTGTGTCACGTTTAGTACAATCCACCAAATATCGTTCTGTGCAACCATGCGAGGTTCATTTTGAGCAAATTAGCTTCAGCTTTTGATGAAATAGTAGGATTACTGAAAGTTTCTGATCCCCTCAATGGGAGTAGATTCTGTGATGTCCTTTTTCAAACTTTTACGTTTCTGCAACTCTTCACAGGGGAAAAGTTTGGAATAACCGTTTTCTTTTTCCAAATATAGTCGTGTCTTCGTCCGTCTCGATATTTAAAGGCGTTTTCAAAGCCAGCACTTATAGATCTGCATGGCGAAAAATAGTAAATAAATATTTGCTGGTAGCCACCAATGTTCGTCCAAAGAGCGCCCCAAAAAGCTTCATCGAAACAGCAAGCAATGACTACTTCAAAAGCGAAGTTTTATGTGTGAGCGTTGAGATATAGGATCGCGCAAACGTGACAGCTTTTCTAGGAACAGCGAACGAAATAAGCCGCTAAGAAAAAAGACGTTCACGAAAAAGATATGAGAACATGTACAAGGTGTATCTCGTAGAAATGGCTCCCGGTCCCGCCCGTTTAGCGCCAAGCACTTCGAAGCAAACAGTGTTGTCGGTGCAATCCCCAATTCTTTATCCTTTTCATATTATTGCGAAGGTTTTGGAGAGGCTTAAAGCGTTTCAAAACTTCGTTTAGTACATGAGTGTATAGCGTGTATAACGGTGTACCTCGATTACACACTTGTTTCAGCCGACGTGCGCTTTCGACAAAATTGCTTCGCTAGGATGGCCTGTGATGGGATCGAACTTCGCAACTCCGCTGCAGAAGGATGGGCAGCTTTCGAGTGTCTTCCAGTTATATTTTTTAAACAAAGAAAGCAGTCATCTTTTCTCTGAAAAATTTAGTGTTCCTCGTTTTTGTGCTTGTGCGGAAACTCGGTGCGTAGTGCAGAACTTGAAAATGTAAATGAAAAGTAATGACATCAAAAAAAAAAATTGTTTACGTTCAGAATAAGTTTAAGGTCGGAGTTTTTATACATCTTGAAGAGCATCCTTAAAAGACGTTCTCAAGACGTACGGTTTAAGCTAAATTTCTATCCGCGGACATCCAAAGCACTCCGCTGCTAAAATAAATACACACAAAAACTGCACTATATATTGAAGTTTTGTGGAACTGAAAAAATAATTTATGTCCATGCTCTCTAACTTTTCATTTAGCATGCACAATATTGGGGTAGCGCATTAGCGACACCTAAATTTGCTCTTCTAGTACTCTCATATGATTCCAATAGATACGAAAAGGAGGAAAAACTGAAAAGCCAAAGCATTCAGTGTTGTTTCTGTGGGTCGACACAGTCTGCCATTCGTTTCAGTCCTTAGGCTAATAAAATTGCTAAAATAACACGCACCACAGGATGGTTATAGGTTTGATGAAACCTTTTATGGCTGGTCTTCACAAAATTTCTACACCCACATTATAAATGGTCTTGACAGCATCAGCAACAAGCTCACAACAAAGTGCATTGATGCTTGCCATGTTAACTTGTCCACCCCTCCTACCGTGACTAATTCCAGCCCTCTGTCAATCATTCAATTGTATTAACCAGATTCTACACGCGAAATGAACAATGTATACTCTTCTTTAGACTATACGTATCGTTCTCCAAACATTTAGATGCTTAAACTTTCTCTGAGGGGAATAGGATACCTCGTAACGTTTGCATTCTGCCTTTATATTAAATACAATGAGAACTCCCCCTAGTCTGACTTATCGTAAGCGTCATAGAAGGCTCATTTCGATGATTTTATGCCGAAAGAAATTTCCTTATATAGTGATCAGCATAATGTTTCTTTTACCTCAAATTGTGTTTACTGGTTGTCGTAGTTCTCCCTTTTCTGAGTTGTCATTACGACAAACAACGAGACGGACGCAAACATGGTATAAAACGACACCCCGCTAGGCCATGAAGCTGCACTGCCCTATTTGCAGCTGCCGATCTGGTTTTAGTCTATATCGAAGATAGACAGCAGGAATACGAACCAATAATGAGTAATGAGCTGAAAGAGGTAGCCGAGGGACCGGCCATTCACTCTAGACTCATGTCATTGCTTGTCAACCGACAAGGGTGTCCAGAAGCAGAGGCCACTTTCGGAGCTGTCACTCTGTTGGGAAGACACTATTGACAATACGACAGTGCGAACCAATGAACTGTGGCCATCGCAGCCATTTCACAAACCATGGGAACATTGACACGTGTTGAGAATATATTTCGGAAAGATGGGAGAAGAGGGAACTAGACGGAATAACCGCTGTGTACCACGTCGGCGTCAGAGCAGTTACTTTTTAGCGTAAGTATTTTATTCCAAATGCGGAGTCTCACCGACGTAGGCTTGAATATAGAAATGTATTCATTTCATTTCATTTCATTTTATTACCTTAAAGGCCCCTAAAAAGGGGTGTTACATAAGGGGTGGCAAGAGCAAAAATACATAATCACAATAACAGGAAAGTTTTGACACTATCGATGAACTGTGGTGTGCAAGTGATGAGAACAATGTTGTCCGGAAGGCCGTTCCAGTCTGCAACTGTATAGTTTTTGGCTATACATTTCTTGCAGGAATTGATCAGATTATTTACAAGAAGACAACACAGAATGCGGCTCAATAAATTATCCACAATGCTGAACGCGCCGACAAGGAATAACCGCTCGAATACGGCAACATAATCTGGTAGGAGTGACTGAGCTGGGGTTGCACTCATTCGCTACAGCATTTCATTCATTTGCTCATCTGGTGTATCCACGGAAACTACAGATTAAAGCAAATGTGCGCAAATACTAGGAGTTGCTTCTTGCGCTTAAAACTCGCCCCGTTGAGGGGGCGTTCTGTATGCGAGCGTCTATGTGACATCAAAAGAAATTAATATCTCACCAGTCAGTCTGTGTCTCGTTGCTTCTAGAACACATTACTTTCATTGACCATAGTACTAGCATATTATGCCATCGTCACAGCCGAACACGACGCGTATCTAACTGTCACTGTTTCTCGCTTTTTATTGCATATCATCAGAAGTGCCGGATAAAAGCACGGCGCGTAACACAGACATACACACCAGAGTCCGGCAGATTGCACACACGTAGCCATTAGAGGTGGCACACGCAAGCAGTTGGCACACAGACAACAAGAACGCCATCTTTGAACCGAGGTCTAGGACACGAGCGCTGCTTGAGCAAATGAGACCCTTATGCAGAAGCAACGCAGTCTTTGAAGTGCCATTAATATGAGAGTAGTTCGAGAAAATGAAACGCCCTACGAACGAGTGGTGCTTGTAGAAACAGAAGCTTCACAATTGTGACATGTTCCAGTGCACGTCATTTGCATTTCAACAGCTAAGAGAAATCAGTGCAATATATAATATATATTTTTCAATTTTTCATTTGCCTGTTTAAGAGCAATGAAGCTTATGCAAAACTCACTCTGATATAATACTCTGGGGCATTAGCGCAGCCATTCCTTTTTTTTCTTCTAGCAAAATTGAATATCGTTGGGGCTACTGCCATCATTAAAATTTTATTTGCTCATATTGCGTTCGGTGTTTACAATATGCTGTTCAATCACTGCAACCTTTCTTCACTAGACCAGGAAATACCCTTGGAACAAGCAAAAAGATGGTACAAGATGGCGCCAGTATGAACGGTGATTCACTGTCTGGCCTAGCGCGAGGGCTCCTCTCGTGCCACTGCCGATCTTCTTCTTCACAACACTTACCGGGGCCACCATGCGGTCGTCCCGACAGATTCGTTGAAGTCGATGGTGATGTAAATGTGTAAATGTTCAAGAAAAGATAGAAGACAATGATGCGCTTTCCACCACGATGACGATGAATACGATGATGCTTGAGTGATCCGCCTCCCCTGAAGCTTTTCAATCATCCGTCAGCAGAGTCCATGGGACCGATGGCTCGAGGCTGCAACGAGATGGTGAGCGGGAATTACGTGTACATGTCCCGTTCGTTTGGGTCATTCGGGTCTTTCGGGTCCTTGGTCTTGGGTCTGGTTGGTCTGTCTGTTCTCCTTGTCTTCAGATCCGGGCTGGGAGCTGGACGGTGGTAGTTGGTCGGGTCTGGGCAGAAAGGGCTGGGCCGAAGCTGCTCGGCGATGTTCCAGGGCTGTCGGTCGATGGTTCCGGCTTACAGATGGCGTCGATGCTCCAAGGCGAGAATGGGGATGACGTATGCCGCACCTCCAACCAAAATGTTACGTGGTGACAAGCAAACAGATGGCACAACATGGCGACAGTATGAACGGTGATTTAATGACTGGCATAGCGCGGAGGCTCCTCTCGCGCCACTGCCGATCTTCTTCTTTGCCACAATATCTTTCAAGTTTTCTCTTATAACCACCATTCTCGCTTTAACACTGCTGCGAAATTGCCAGGATCAAAAACCGCACTTGTGGCAAATTGTCTTCAATGCTAGCAACGCAGAAAGAGTAGACAACACCTAAACGAATAAGTAGCATACATTGGTTCTTTTCGAGCGAAAACACTGCATGAGTCCCAATAACCTCATAAAAATTTTTAATACTAAACTCTACAAGTCTCATGCAATCTCATATATTTCTCATATGTTGAATGATGTATACATGTATGAGATTATATGAGACTTATACGAGTTCAGTATGAGTTTAGTATGACAAATCTGTACGAGGTTTTTGTGACTCAGGGTTTATTCGCGAAGAGCCTCCGTCTTTTGTAACTTCCAGAAACGCCCACCATCTAATTTCAGTTTACTGGCCTTATGTTCCACGAAGCTCGCAACGTTTGACACTAACCAAAAAGTGCTTCGCAAACGTTTACCGTTCTTGCCGATTCGGATACTTTACTTACGATTCTAGATGCTAATTCATTGTTCTTGGGGATTTTTTTATGCGTGTAATCAACTCTAGCAGCGTCACTAATAAATACATTTTTATATCACAATAACAGCGCACCCCAGGATTATAATTCGAGATAAGTTTTTATGATCGCAAACGGTTGAAAGCTTAAAGCAACATACTGCATTCTGTTTTATGATAAGGTTTCCTATTTCTAAATTAAGTTCCCGAAGTTCGCTCATACAAAGCAGTCAGTACTTGTGCATAGACACCGCGCATTGTCCCTGCGGTGCTTTCCGTTTGGACTAATCTGTGACAGCCATCTTGTCATCGCATTGTATTTAACAACCTGTTCAATCTCCTAATCAACAAAAGGGAGCACAATGACATTGTTCACCCTATCCTTGATTATGAAACATTGATCCCTAATGCGTTCTGAACAGCGGTGCAAATAAAATGTTAGAATTAAGAGAGCGAAAAAACAAGATTTATTCAGCTCAAAAAAAAAACACCTTTCGGCAAAAAGCCCATTCAAGTTTTTATTTCCCTCGTCCACTCTCCTAACTAAATTTGGAAATCAAGTCATTTATTTCCACAGCCGCAAATTGCACGGAACTGTTGCCTTCCCAGCGAGGTCCACAGCCGTGCATTTCTATGGCGTGGTCCCTCCGCCGACGTGCTGTGCCAGAAACGTGCTGTTAATTTTTTATCGAAAGAATCAAAAGGCTAGAAGCGGTTCCCCTTTGACGGCGCTTCTTATTCGGCCTTAATCTCTACATAATTTAAGCCAAGGTATTCCGAGCGCTAGTTATTTTTCTCGGTGTCGGTTGAACAGCGCCGCTAGCCTCCATGCTATATATACGTTGTGTATTCCCTTAGTTTGGCGTATAAATCGCTATCCGCTTTCTCTTCGCCTCAGTTTTAATTTTGCAGCTGAATTTGTCCACGGGTTAGGTTAGGTGTCATGATATTTGTTTAAGCAGTCGAATAGAAAACTTTCTTACCCGTCCGGCAATTTAATCACAATATTACATTACTGACGACTCAAACATACGCAGGGGAACATCGAAGCACAATATATTTCCTTCTATAAGTTCTCAGTGATCCGATGCGAAGCCTGAGTGAACCACACTGAAACCTTGTTTGGCACTCACAAGAATAATGAGCTTGTTGCCCATGTAAACATAACTGTTATAGTGTCTGTAGTTCTACACAGCGTTAGATCGAGGTTACTTGCGTCCTTGGTTATATTACCCCTTCACATCCGAAGTTTGATTGAGTACTACTTTGCCAGCCTTTTTGGCTACCTTTGTGACACATTGGCTGTGGGTATTGTGTTCGATAGTGTTCTGCGAGTAATGTTTTCAACTGAATAGAAGGAATTTCGCTTCATTTAAAACTGGGACGTTGTATAAGATAGCTTAATATAGTTAGCGAAGCACTTGAACTGGTAGGCTGACATATCTCATTAGAACAGGTAGTGACCGCAGATCCGAAGCACGAAAGGGAAATGACTAGGAAAATAAGGTTGGGATGAAGCACATTTCGATCGTATTCAAACATTATTACTAACAGCTTACCGCAATCACTCAGGAGGAAAGTGTATAGCAGTTGCATCCTATCGCTACTTGTGTATGTGAATGAAGCATGGAGGTTAATGAAAACGGTTCTTCTTAAGTTGAGGACAAAGCAGAGGGCTATGGAACATAACGTTCTCGGTGTAACGTTAAGTGATAAGAATCGTGCAGAGAAAAAACTCTAGTTACTGACATTCTAGTTGAAATATAGACGAATAAATGGACATAGGCAGGACATTTAGTGCCAAGAGATTATAACCGATGGTCTCTAAGAGTAGCCAATTTAATTCCAAGCGAAGGTAATCCTAACAGGTGGCGGCAGAAAATTAGATGAGTGGATGAGGTTAGGGAATTCGCAGGAGCCAAGTGGATGCAGCTAGCACAGGACCAGGTTAATTGGAGGAAAATAGAGAGGCCTTGTCCTTCAGTGGCTATATTCACAATGATGATAATGCTGATAATATCCAATTGTACATTACACATGCGCGTCAAACTACGTGAAGCTAACTTTATTAGGAACAGGTTTTAGCGTGTACGAGAACATCTTGCAGTACGCAGCATATTAGAGAGCTTAAGTTATATTTTATATTACCCTGTCTACAGAATAATGAATACTTCTGGTCAGATATTAAAGAAATCACCCAAGGTGTAGCAGATTCAAGACAGTAATTAATCATTGACATCCACCCAAGCGCAGCCGTATGGCTACAAAAGAATGCTATACAGCTTATGTGAGAAACATCGTAGTTATAGAAAAATTCGTCCCGATCCGGGGATTGAAACCGGGACCACCGCCTTTCCGGGGCAGTCGCTCTACCAGCTGAGCTAACCAGGATGGTCAGCAGAGCAGATGGTAGGGCGAGAGCGAATTAATCAATAACTCGTATTGGGAACGATGTTGGTCGGATATTTAGGGGAATCCTCTAAGGTCGACTAGATTTGTAATAAGGCAGTGATTACTCAATGATGTCCACCAAAGCTCAGTCATACGGCTACAACACAAAGTTATACAGCTTTGTAAAAATTTTGTAGTGAAAGAAACATTCGTCCTGAATAAATCCTGCAATCATTCAGGCACGCTTAAGAGGTAAGTCAAATATCTCACCGCATTCTTTTAATCATTACCGCTCCTGTTTCTCGCCATGATATTTACAACTACAATGGCGGAAGGCGTCTATATGTCGACGTAGCTAGCATTTTAGATGAAAGCACACATACTAAAACATACTTTATTGCAGTTTGAAGGGCCAATAAATTTGAACAGTTGGTAATTGGTAGAAAAATAATCTTCTTTCTTTTCCCGTATGAACAATCTGCCGCGTTTCCTTAGTGCTACGATTACAAATTCCCTGCCCTGGCGCATTACCTTTAGCTGGCCTTGACATTTACATCATCTTCAAAAAAAAAAAACACATAAGAACGAATGTCCTTTATATAAGCCAATGCATGCAACCGGGTTCTGATTATCGCAATACATGCTACCGTATATTTATTCTATCTTGCTCGAGAGGACGGAAATGAGACATGGTGACTCGGCTCGCCGCGTTTATCGCATATAGCAGTGCCGTTTCCGCTCCGGAAATCGAATATTGCGCCCCTAAAGTTCCGTTACGGTCTATGGCAACCCCTTCTGATATAGCTAGATACTTCCGAAGCTACGTAATAAGGTGATGGATAAATATGCAAGTTCCCATCAAGTGGTTCCCGCGTCAAAAGGCTTCTGGGAAAGCATCAGGAGATTCCTGATTGCGCAAGGCGCAATCACATGCAACCAAGGTTGGGCCGACACGTGCCTGGCATGGAAGCTGTGTTGCATCAGTATATGAAGTAAGCTACAATCTCTACCTGCTACTGCTGAAGGGATAATATTTGTTCAATGTCTGAAGTCGCATTATATTAGCCACCCTTTCATTTGTCAGGTACACAGCTCCATTCCCCTGCTAGCATTCCTACGCTGCAAGCCTATACAAAACCAGAAGACCTAATCATTGCTGTTGTGAAAGAACTGTCTTCTCAGTATGGCACAAAGTAAAATGAACACATGCGGTGCACAGTTCGTACTCTCAAGTATTAGCGACCTCTAGTAATCAGTATCCTCTCTAGCTATCCTATCGATTACTTCTACCGCGCACTGAGTAATGATATCTCTGAAGGTATTGTTCATCGCATCTGAAGTAAGGTCATCATCCTCTGTTAATGCTGAATATCTATCGTGTAGCGAGATCCTGAATTCTTCTGCCTTTTCCCTCACAGGTTATTGGTTGGCGAACTAATCTTTTCCTTACTAATCTGATTCGTTCCCTGTTCATATCTAGAATAATTCGGGACCTTACCACCCTGTGGTCCACTGCGTCGAACGTTTCCAATTACCTTTAAATCCTGCATAGTGCCAGGGTTAGAACACAGTATGAAGTCAATTTTGTTTTTATTCTCCCCGTTAGGTATCTTCAATGTTCACTTCGAGTTCTACCGTTTGCTGAAGAAGGTATTCATAATCGTTAATTTATTCCGGTGTGAAACCTCCACTGGTAACTCTCCTTGCTATTTCTAGACCAATGCCATAGCAACCCACTGCCTGGTTCCTAGCCTGCTTTTTCCTTTCCTTGGCATTGAAGTCGCCCATTAGTACATTAAACTTCGTCTTTACCTTCCGCATTGCAAATTCTACGTATTCGTAGAAGCTTTCAACTGCCTGGTCATCATGACTACATGCAGGTGCGTAGAACTGCACAATCTCTAATTTATAGCACGCATTAAGCCTAATTACGATGCTTGTCACTCTGATTATTGCTATAAAAGTCACCTATATTACCAGCTATATCCTTATTGACACGGAACCATACTCCTAGTTCTCATCTCTGCGGTTAACTCTGAAAACAAAATATATATCTCGGACTTCAATAGAGTAAATACCTCATTTGGACTCCTAGCCGCACTAAGCCATATGACATCCCATTGTGTGCTTGCTAATTCCTCGACGAACGCTGCTAAAGCCTCACTAGCTAGTCTCTTAGCAATAAAGGTTGCCAATGTCAGTTTCCAATGGCGGCCTGTCCAGAGCCAGAGATTCTTAGCGCCCTTTGCTGCGTTACAGGTCTGACTGCCGCCGTGGTCAGTTGGTCCGCAGCCAAAAGAGAGTAAGAGACAGGGGTTTGTTGGAATGCTCATAGGAGGTAGCAGCCAATTGCTACACCTGGGCTGCCAAATTCTGTTTTAGTGAGGAAAAGCGTTACTGGGGTGGTGTACACCGGCATCAGGTTACACCCCAAACCTGTTTATGCAATATTATCAATATTCGGATTTTTTTCTAATCCAATGAGACATAGTGCGCCACCGGGTTTTGAACCATGGTGCTCTTGCATACGAGGCGGATGTTCTACCTCTACGCCACAGCTACAAAGTAGCATACGTGCCCTCCGCTACTTTGTAGCGTAATTCAGCCAAATTATTTATAAAATATCTCAATTGTCATAAACTACTTGATATCCTCCATGATACTTCTTTCTGAGGATTTTGAACAGGGTTTTCATTTCTGCTTAAGTTTGCTTGCGCTGTTCAATTCGCTTTTAATTTTTCTAGCTTTTCTTTCACTCTTGGATGGGTTCAAGAAGAGAACGCATAATTTGCAAATAAAAATGGAGCGAACCGTTACAAGTGCTGCGTCGCCAAAGTATAACTTCAACATTGAAAAATATCCCCTCTGATAATTCGATGGATCAATATTAAAGCAGTCACTTTTAAACCTTGGTTTGCTTTGCGAATAGGGAAGTTATGTTGTGGTATAAACATCTTCTCGCAATGTCGCGAATTCCTTTTTATAGCCCTCACGAAAATATTTTGTCAAATTTACGCATTTTGCATACATCAATCTTGCCAGCAGATGACGTATTTCCCAACTCTTCTTTCACCAATACATCCGTGAAGACCCATACGCATGGGCCTTTTGAATGATTTTCCGCACTTTTTTATCACGGTGTCATATGTTGCTATTACCAATAATGACATCGCAAAGAGTTTATAATATAAACGAAGCCTAACTATAAAGACCTCTAGTGAAATACACGAAAACCTTATTGCTTTATTACCTTCAAATTCAAGCCTATTTATCGCACCATACGTACCCGTCGTTATATATCGACGGACGACGGTAATAACAAGCCCGCGCTTTCACTGAATACTCAATGCCTTCATATTTTGTTAGTCGTTCATAATCGGTGATTCTTTAGAGACTCTTCTCTTTTCTTGCCTTAAATGTTTTAAGTAATTTTAGCCATAGAAAAACTGCTTTATCAATCATTTTTATGGCATGTGCCTTTATTTCACGAAATAATATTTTCACGCGCTTTCTGACCAAATTCAAGATTTCAGTTTCCGGTAAACCCAGCGGACACTTTCCCGCAGCGCCATTCAACCGCTGCACTGAAGTGTTTTGGATAAAGTTCAGTTAAATAGTATTAACTGATTGTTTTTTTCTTGGTCGTAAAAAATCATAGCACTGTTGTTTTTTCAGTGAAAGTCAACTTCGCTTTCCTAAGTGAGGCCTCCCAGTTCGCACACTATTGGCAGAGTCATTTATAATTCATTTTAATTATCTGGGCCGAAGTCGTAGACATGCTTCAAAATTTAGGTACGAGTGCTTTGTCGAAGGACTGTCTTAATACTGCTTTCCTTCAGGTTTCACGTTTAATTTTTAGTTTTATCAATCTAAAGAGAAATATTGCTTTTAGCGCCAACCTGACATATACAAAAAGGCTATTTGGAGAGCTTTCATTACTATAAAACTGCATAGGCACCATATGAGGGCACTAACTGCGCCACAGGGGCAGCACTACTTCTTCGCCCAGACAGTGGCAAAGTTCAAAGCGACGATCATGACAGAAAAGATTTCATGCAGCATCTTCATATGTTTTATAGACATGAAGTATCGAAAGTACGTTCAGCGGACTTACATCCGAAAATATGGGCCCGTAAGGACGTAGAATGTATGGGTATCGGCTCGCTCTAAACATAATGAAGGGTTCAGTTGAACTTCGACAAATGACCGCGTAATTATTAATATAAACAGCGCGAACACGAAGACAAAGGACAAGATAAAAGAAAGCCACAGTACAAGCGCTGACTCACAACTATGCCTAAGCCCTTTACTCCAAGGCCCAGAAAAAACAAACATGAAGAAAACGAAAGGCATAGTTATGAGTCAGCGCTTGTACTGTGGCTTTCTTTTATCTTGTCCTTTGTTTTCGTGTTCGCGCTGTTTATATTAATAATTATGAATAAGTATCAACTCGCCCAACAAAGTATATTGAAAAGACTGCGTGTTTGTTCGCATTTTAGGAGTCTCCGTACACAAAATATCTCTCTACATAAATATCTGCTGTTTAGAAGCTATATATTCTTCAGGCTCTACACAATGACTTTAAAAATAAAACTTCCAATCCCTTCAATTCTCCTAGAACAGAAATGTCCCCAATATAAAATTTGATTGGTCAGGGGCAAACCAATGCAATTTGCAAGCGGGATAAAAAACATTTTTTTTTTTTTTCAAAATGGCCTTGCGACCTTTTGCTTATGAGCATCAAATTGCTGCTTCCTTTATATCACTTTCAAAATATAAAAAAAAAACACTGGGATCATTTGTGCATTTATAATGACCATTTCTATACGTCTTCCACTTTACAAACGCGCTGCCTCGAAACATACAGATATAAAGAAAGATACGATTGCAGACATCAGCAGATTAATATTCACATAGCTTTGGGAACACAATGCAACCAAAACGTGGATGTGATAAAGCAGCTGCGACAATTTTGTGTAGAATTAATAAAGAGTAATCTTCAACAGCCGTTTTTAAGGCTGACGTTTTCAGATAATTGCGATACACCAGCCTTTTTTTCTTGGTGCTTAGCTTTGTACACGCCATCCGTTTAACAGCATTTAGTCCTTGAGATCCTTTGAATCAACCGTCGTTGCAAATTGGTGACTGTAGGGCAGTTTATGAGTCATAATGTTTTCGTTTTGGTAATTTTAGTATAATAGACAAAGAACTATTCGAAACACATTCGGCCCTACATACCGCCTAAGAGTACCGAATTGTGTAATTCATGCGAGAGTGAAGGCACGAGGTGAATACAGATTTATATTATTACAGCCTGCCCTACATACCGCCTAAGAGTACCGAATTGTGTAATGCATGCGAGAGTGAAGGGACGAGGTGAATACAGATTTATATTATTACAGCCTGCAGATAAAATAAACCTTGGAAAGCCCCCCCCCCCCCCCCCCCCCCCTTCAATATTTGCAGTGGCTGGGGCTATATTTTCATTGCACATTTCATTCACGTATGTCATGTAACCTTTCAGTTCGCATTGCACAATCATTTCTAGCATTTAACACGAGACGTTTGGAGCAAAAAGTCAAATTGTTCCAGACAGTATGCATGAAATAACTAAGACAGATTTAGTGTCCAATAAAACGTCTTATTCCTTGAACAAGCACACGAGCTCAAAATGTGCGATATATGCAGAACATAATGATGACCATTGCCCTATTCTCTCCATGTACCCACCAATCGATGAATTCATTTGGATAATCCTTTAGTGAAATTCAAAGTTCATAGGAAAGTTGAATAGGTGCGATTATCTTCTAGAACATTCCTGTTACAAAGAAGTGGTCCACCGGACAGCAGTAATTAATGGCGCTGCATTAAAACCAAAGCAATCATAAAAAAAATACGCCAAAGCTTTGTTTACAACAGAAATATAACACATGTTCATATGACCCCACGGGGGTGGTGCAGTGGTTACGGCGCTCGAATACTGTTCCCAAGGACGCTGGATCGAATCCCGGCCTCGGCGGCCGCTTTTAGGCGGAGGCGAAAAGCAAGGCGCTCGTGTGGTGTGCGCTGTCAGCGGCGATAAAAAACTTTATGTGGTCAAAATTTCCGGAGTTTTCCACGACGGCGTTTATCATAGCCTGAGTCGCTTTGGGACGTTAAACCCCCCAAACGAAACCAAACATGTTTATATGAGAGGAATACTGCACTATAGGAGCTGTCCGAAAAATATGTAACAATATCGTTCGTTTTCCGTATTTACTACATGATGAAATTACATTTTAAAATGTAATTTGGGTCTCTAGTCTCGTGTAGAAACTGAAAAGCTTCATTTAGCCACCCATACGACCCCACTCAAGGTTTTCTTAGACAAACTAAACCATTTTAATTTGTGCTTGTAAGCATTCATGATTCACGAAGCAGTGAAAAGTTGTTTCTTGTCTTTAAGCACACTTGTCTTTTTATTTGTTTTTTTTGTGAATTCAACCTGGTGTTGTGGCTTAATCTACTAGATGCTGGTGCTTCAACTACTTTTATATTCTTCGTCTATAAGTGTAGGTAAGCGCACTTGAAAGATAATCATGGGCAGTAAAAGTGACATCAAAGCCAGCTTTGCGATGTTAGGCGTTAGGGATGTTAAATAAATAACACGTGAATGTAGGCGTTTCGTTGTTATTTTCTCTGCTCTCAATGGCAGTGTGAATTTAGAGCATTTTTTTTTCAAAACATATTTTGGTGCCTGTCATCAAATGAACTGTTTAAAACAAGCGAGGAGCAGAATTTCAAAGGAAATAAAAGACAGGAACAAAGAGCAGAACTTCGCGTAGTCTATTCAACAAAGTTTATTTCCTTAAGCAAGGTTTAGTTCAGAAACGTAAAATGTTCTTGCGTGCACAGTGAGTGCTTTTCAAAGGCTGTACGAGATGCCTCACCACGAGAAAAGCTGGAAATGCGGGCAGTAACCTAATAACGCGCACTTGCGCAGTAACTTTTATTGACTTAGCGCACGAGAAGCAAAGTTCGAAACTTGAAACTTTGAAAGTGGCGCAAGCGCTGAATATGCAAATCAAATTTTCAAGCGCATAAACACTTACAATGCGTCGAGACCTTTAGGCTTGTCTTCCGTTCCAGGAGGTGCATCAATATGCTGTTGTGCCTTGCCCCTTAAGAATGCGGCGCATTTCTTACTTCCTTAAGCGAAAGCAACAATTCAAATTAAAATGTTTCATACAGACTAGTGGATTGAGAACTTATAATACGCAATGGTAAACTGTACTGTGCTTTTTATCTCACAAATAGAGAGAGGAGGAGAGAATTAAGAAGAAAGAAAACAGGGAGGCGACCTAGACTGTAGTGTTCGGTTTCGGTGCTTTGTACTGAGGTAGAGAAATGCGAGGACTAGAAGCTAAAAAATAGAAGGGCTAAAGACTACCGTCCGAATTTGAAGCATAAGCCAGGTACTCCCGAGTGCCGGAACTACGCATTGTGATAAATGTTGAGGGTCTTTGATTTCATTTGCATCGGACAGAGGATCTCGCTGTCAGTTGAAAAAAACTGGAGGTAGGTCCGAGCACAACAAACCGAAAGTCTTTAACCCTACATTAAGAGCACTCACATAATAGTGCTGGGGAATACTGCGCTACTTGATAGACAGAGACAGGTGAAAGACGACACATGAACCTGTCACATAGTATATCTGTCGTTATCTCCTGGCATAATTACCTATCACAAGCAAAGATGTGTGATTTTCAATTCGGCATGACTGTTCGCTATAAACGCCACCTGAAACGTTGCTTGCAGTAACATTCAAATAGAAGAAATTTCACAGAGGTGATCTCTCTGGGCAATCGAGTGAAATTTTAAATGATTTCATGCGGCCTGTACTTTACAAATTAGTTTTAAAAAGTGCCCCTGGTGGTCGCTCAGATCTGATTAAGGCGGCACAAGCCGCGCGTGCTCCCTCCCCGAAGACAGTACTGGGACATCCTGGATGCTCCCTTTTATCGGACGCTTCGAAATAACGCCGGCGGAACGAACCGCATTGAGGCATCGTTGCAACACGTTTTCTACACTTTTCCTTACGCGCTTGCGTTCGCTGAATTGGAAGGATGGGGAGGAAGAGGTGGGGAGGGGAGGAGCTTGAGAAGCATCATTCTGAATCGACGATATGGTCGCTGCTAATGAAGCTAGCACAAAGTTTTTTCGTGAGAGAGAGTATTGCCTCTACGTATTTTCTAGTTTTAGTAAATTGCTGCTAGTGAGCCCATTAAATCCAACACCAAGCAACAACAGCATAACACTGTTGCTACGCGGTTTTACGAAGCCCCAGTCGGGTACGATTTCAATCATCCCTGCTGCGGCGGCATTTCATAAAAGTTAGATGCATGCCCTTAAGCGCTGTAAGTACTATGCTACGTCAGAGAACCATAAATACTCCCCTCACAGGTCGTCCAAACTAATATCGTTGTTTTATACTACGGCGTACCCATACCATCATCTCTTGGGACCCTAAACCTCATCGCAGACTAACGTGCTAATATGTACGCATATTGAGATTGGCCTAAGAAAGAAGAGGCTGGTTGTGTCACGACGGAGAGCTCGCGATATATAAACCAGGGCCCATAAATTGTCTAGTCACCGAATATCTGGTTTCCTCTCTCGGCTCGTCGCCACTAATATTATGTGGAGATGCTGGTAGTTCATCAATATCATCGTTATTCTAAGCTCTATAATTCGCTATTCTAAGAGATCTTAGTAGACTTCTTGTGTTTGGCGCCTTGCGGCAATGCTCTAGCTTACGCTACGTAGCCTTGACTCGCCGCTTTTCGCCTGCCGGCCAAAGCGCGCGACGATTGACGATTACGACAGGCTACTGATTAAGGTCACCGCACATGACCCAGGCCTTGTTAACTACTCAAGCGCTATCCACACAGAACCCCCACTCTTGCCGCTAGATGCGTTCAAGGACCTAGGACATTGCCTTCTATTGGTCAGAAGCTAATTGCGTAGGTCAAGATTGGTACGCTTACCTCGTTCATCAAGGCCGAAAGCACTTCTACACTAATTTTTAATCTACCATCATGTCAAACTTGTCCTATCTTGCGCTTCATCACCTGTGATTCTATTGCGTGACTTTTTCGATCGCTCGTTGATGCCTTTAGTTTTACGAAATAAACGATAGATGAAACTGGCAGTCACGCGGAGCAGGCTGTTCACACTAGTCCCGCTTTCATTAAACCATCGCATCGCCATAATTCATAACGTCTCTTAATTCTCTAATTGGACTGTGTGCTCCTTAACAATTCCTAAAATAAAATTTAATAAAAAAAGCATCGATCGCTGTTAAAGTTTAATTTGCGATGACGGTAAGATGAGAAGTATAAAACGTTTATACCACGCGTTTAATCTATTGATTCGAAAGCAGAACAAACAACAACTAGTGCTACCAGAACTCGAGAAAGTTGAAATATAACTATCAGGTCTATTTTGTCATTCAGCAAAATAACCTTTGCCACATTTAATTATTTTCACTTATTGAGTTTGAATATACGCTTATGTATTATATTACAGGAGCTGTCTTGCAATCTCGAGCCGAAATACCATTCTCACCGATATGGTTCTCTGATGTCTAGCAACCTTACTGCGAAGAAGCACTGATGTCCAGTTCTGTATTTCTCTGACTGTGTTAAATTTCAGGTATATGTGAAGGAACTCTGCGAACCTGCAATAGGTCCAGTGTTACATTCTTGACGAGTGGTAATATTATTGTTCACGGTGACATGGTTTGGCAGAGAGCTCGGTAACTGGAGAACTGCATAATATACTGTACTATCTTTATTCAGAACAGGCAAAACTTTGGGTGGGCAGTTGTGATCAAGAAGCTTGCTGGGATCAAACGTAAGCATGCGGCAAATAGCCGCATTAACTGGAATGACATGGGAGAGGATTTTGTTCATCTCCGACAACAAGTTAGCCTAGTTCGGAAGAAACCCATGTGTGGCCGTGTGGCCCTTTTGTGGTCTATTACCGTTTTGCCAAGCATTTCAGCCCGGAAGGGCCAACATCAGGCCACGGGAAACCTTGTGCCCGTTTAAACCCGGAGAGCACTCGGCAGCACCAGGGATCAAATCTGATACCCCCCGAATGCAAGGCTCATGTTTTACCACAAGGCCAGCACTTAGGTGGTAAATGGGATTGTAGTGGGACTGGTTATGAAGACTATGCTTTTTTAACCATTATGAACATTGCAGTCGTGGTTGCGGACAAAATGTATATTACAATGGCTTGCGCCAAGCCAGCGAATAAATATTCTGAAATGATTATTAAACATGTATTTAAAAAAGCTCATCTCATCAGTTTGCATTTATGCGGCCACTAGAGCGAAGGAGAAACCATATTACCATATTATTGACCGAATGATGCTATCTCAAAACCCCTCAGGGTCTTTTCACAACATAAATATGAATGTGCCTCTCTATATTTCAACGGAGGGCTCTCGTTGGAACGGAACTCTTAAGCTACTGAAATCAATGGAAAAAAAAAAGGTTTATTTTTGTGCATTTCACTTCCACGCAGGCTGTCTAGTCAAAATTTTTATACATTGTGACAAGAATCGCAAGCTCGGTTAACATGTGGAGCTTAAAGTGTCAGATTAAAGGTATACCCATATAGGGAACTGCGTTCCTTAACAACGTCAATATACTTCTTTATCGCCATACTACCTTTTTGGTTTGAATTCCAAGTTATGCTATTTCAATGACATGCACAAATTGTCACGAAAGATGCAAGCTGATGAATTTTTGAGATTGTATTAGATATGGTTGAGTGTCACCTTAATAATTCATAGTAGGCACCAGTCATACAGCTAACAAAAAAAAACATTATTGCACAATAACTAAGCCGCGACGTTGCATATCCAAGGCGCTGGCCTTGAGCCGAGCCAATTTAGAATGCAAGGATAGCCTTCGAGTGCAGCGCCCCTGTCAGGCCCTATCGTTGTCCTGGAAGAAAGTTAGGCAAATTTAGAAAGCCCGAAGCGTTGTACCTTAATATATTTGGTTTGTTCAGGTCCCTTCCTATCGTTCCGGCGACAAGGCACCGGCGGGGCTCCTATAGAACGGCCGTGTAAGGCGCGCGTGGATGGACGACAATCTAGATTAGCCGCTTGACATCAGTTGACGACAAGCCGGCTGCATGAATAAGAAAACATCTGAGGATATAAGAAGTTTGAAAAAAAAATGTTTTTTCTTGCCCCAGCATTGTGACCTCGAATCCCGTAAAAAATATACTAGCAGGATGCATTAACGCATCCCTTCTGTCATGGCGACGCCGAAGAAACACGGTGCAGACTGACAGGTAGGAAACAGCGAAAACCTGTAGCCAATGTAATACGTACGTATCCGATCGGGGTACAAAGAGATAAGTTATCACTCTATTACTTTGGATCTGGCACTAGGACGGATGTTAAAATTTTGCAGAAAGCTACCGGTACAAGTAAAGCGTGACCTTCATGATTTTCTGAGTATTTCTTTTAACTGCGCCTTTTCTATATGAGAGAATAGGAATGCATAACGCCCCGCCGAGGACAAAAAGAAATGTTTAGATGTCCTTTATAATACACATCAAAAACAAGATGGCGGATAAGAAACCTCGGTTTATGCAAAGAGCTCTTCGTATTCATTGTCACAGGTATCCCCGTGGAGAATATTACCGTGCGCTTGATTTAATATATCTGCCTCCACAAAAAGTTCAATTTAGATGCCCTCGTAGCATTAATATGTTAGAGTAAATCATAGCAGCAGAGTCGAAAACACACTGATCAAATTCTGTGTTGTTAGGACAGGAGCTCCTACGTGAAACTTTGCCCCAGATGCATCTTCAAAAGAGCATCTGAAAGATATGAAAGCCGAGGATATCCTAAAACATGCAAAAGATTTTCCCAAAACATGTGGTACTTCTCTGAGGTGGTCTCTTCTTGTAACAAAGCACCGAAATATAATAGCAGTTGGCCGAGTTTGGCATGCCGTCGAATGTAGCCGATTTTAGATACTTTCAAAAAATACGAATAATTTGGCGAGCAACAACTTGATGGGAACTAATCTGTCTGTCTTCCTCTTCTACAGACATACTTGTCTGCACGCCGAATGGAACAGTGAATTTAAAGACTAATGAGAAAATATAATCGCAGTTATGACCTGCTTTGAAGTAATGATGCGCTTCTTCATGGATATCTGAAAATCATTGTCCTTAAATGAATATCAGCTTCGCTATATTACAAGGTTTGATAACAGAGTGAAGGAAAAGAAATGAACAAAAACTGCTTTGCATAATAACAAAAAATTTCATTTTAATAAGTTTTAACATGGCTCAAAACATACATTGCCCGGCTTCTGCATGAAATAAACTTATATATATTCTTTCACGATTTTTTTTTTGGTGTGTAGAGTTCAGTATTCTCTGTCGCTGTCTTATTTTCTGTTCTTAGTAACAATAACAGTTGTTACAGATTCTTGAATGCAGTATTATTTTCTCCTATTATACTTAACGCGTGCTTCAACAACGAAAAAATGAAGAAAACAGGCATCTGAGCACAGCAATTATATATACAGAGGCATTTCCCCTGCGTGATGTGTAACAAATTTTCATTAGCTATCACTACAGCTGCAACTGCATAGAGATTATCAACTCCAGTTCAGTTCAGGCGTTCAGTCGTGTCCGACTCTTCGTGACCCTACGGACCATGTCACGCCACGCTTTCCGGTCTCTCACTATCTTCTTAACATCACATAGCTTCATCTGCAATGCCTTGAGAATGCCATCTAACCATCGCGTTCGCTGCCTACCCCTTCTCCGGCGACCCTCAACCTTTCCCAACATCAAATCTTTCTCCAGCGACTCCTCTCTTCTCATCAGATGACCAATGTAGCTGAGCTTTAACTTTAGAATTTGACCCTCCAATGAGCAGTCAGGGTTTATGGTCGACAATATCGACTGATTTGATCTTCTGGCAGTCCAAGGAACTCTTAAAAGTCTTCGCCAGCACCACAATTCAAACGCATCAATTCTTCGGCGGTCAGCCTTTTTCACAGTCCAACTCTCGCATCCATACATCACAACTGGAAAGACCATAGCACGGGTTATACGGATCTTGGTTGGCAGACTAATGTCTCTGCTCTTTACTAGGCGGTCAAGGCTAACCATTGCTCTCTTTCCCAGAAGCAGGCGTCTCCTAATTTCATGGCTGCAGTCTCCTTCCGAGGTAATCTGGGCGCCCAAGAACAGAAAATCTGTCACAGCTTCCACTTCTTGTCCATTGATGCTCCAGGACTTGATAGGGCAAGACGCCATGATCTTCGTCTTTTTAATGTTCAGTTTAAGCCCAAACTTCTCACTCTCTTCTTGTACGCGCATCCGTAGTCTCTTGAGTTCCACTTCACTTTCTGCCATTAAAGTGGTATCATCCGCATATCTAAGGTTGTTGATACGTTTTCCAACAATCTTCACTCCAGCTGAAGACTCGTCCAGACCAGCCTTTCTCATGATGCACTCTGCATATAGGTTAAATAGGCAGGGCGACAGTATGCAGCCTTGCCTCACCCCTTCCTCAATCGGAAACCAATCAGTAAGACCATGCCCAGTTCTGACTGTGGCCTCTTGCCCTTCATAAAGGTTCCTGAGGAGACAGATGAGGTGAATTGGAACTCCCATCTCTTGGAGAGCTTGCCACAATCTGCTGTGATCTACGCAGTCAAACGCTTTCGCATAATCAATAAAGCAGAAGTAAATGGGTTTCTGGAACTCTCTTGCTTTTTCCATGATCCAGCGAAGGTTGGCAATTTGGTCTCTAGTTCCTCTGCCCTTGCAAAACCCAGCTTGCACGTCCGGAAGCTCCCGATCCACATACTGCTGCAGCCTACCTTGCATGATTTTTAACATCACCTTACTAGCATGCGAAATAAGCGCGATCGTGCGGTAGTTGGAACAATCTTTGGCACTGCCTTTCTTTGGAATGGGGATGTAAACTGACCTCCTCCAATCCTGTGGCCACTGCAGGGTTGTCCAAATCTTTTGGCATAATGTATGCAGTGTGTTAACAGCGTCGTGGTTGAGGTTTTGAAGCAACTCAGCTGGAATATCATCAATTCCGCTAGCTTTGTTCTTAGCAAGGCTGGCTAAGGCCCACTCAACTTCACTCTTCAGGATGCCCGGCTCGATATCAGTAATCACAACCGGCTTATGTTGGGTTTGCACATCCGGGTCCTTCTTGTACAGTTCTTCTGTGTATTCCTGCCACCTCTTCTTTATCTCTGAGGCTTCAGTGAGGTCCTTGCCTCGTTTGTCCTTTATCACGCCCAGCTTAGCACAGAAGCTTCCTTTGATATCTTTGATTGTCTTATACAGAGCTCTTGTGTTCCTTAATTGGCTGTTGTCCTCAACTGCTTGACACTGTATGTTCAGGAAGGCATTCTTATCTCTCCTTGCTATTTTCTGAAAATCCGCATTGAGAACCTTGTATATTTCTCTTTCCCCCATACCTTTTGCCATCCTCCTTTCCTCAGCTATTTGCAAAGCCTCTTCAGATAACCAGTTTGCTTTTTTGCATTTCTTTTGCTTTGGAACTACCTTAGTAGCAACTTCTTGTATTATATCACGAACATCAGTTCACATCTCTTCGGGCTCTTTGTCTTCTAGATCTAATTCTTGAAATCGATTCCTCACTTCCACAGCATATTCTAATGGAATCTGATCCAGATCATACCTGACAGGCCTTCTAGTTTTCTGCGTTTTCCTCAATCGAAGCTTAATTTTGGCAACAAGAAGCTGATGATCGGTGCCACAATCGGCCCCAGGCCTTGTTTTTACTGCTTGTATAGCGCTTCTCCATCTCTGCCGGCAAATAATATAATCGATCTGATTCCTGTACAGACCGTCCGGTGAAATCCATGTGTACAGGCGCCTCTTGTGCTGTTGAAAATGAGTATTCGCTATGGTCAGGTTGTTTTCTTGACAGAACTCTACTAGCCTCTGCCCAGCTTCATTTGGCTCACCAAGACCGAACTTGCCTGTAATTCCGGATATTTCTTCACTCCCGACCTTAGCATTCCAGTCTCCTATGAGAAAAACGACGTCTGATGATGGGGTGCGGTCTAAAAGGCATTGTAGGTCCGCATAAAATCTCTCAACGTCAGCTTCTTCAGCAGCAGTGGTCGGTGCATAGACTTGGATAACTGTTATGTTGAAAGGGTGACCTTGGATCCGAAGTGAAATCATTCGGTCGTTTTTGGGGTTGTACCCTAGCACTGCTTTGCCCATTCTTCTGTTTACTATGAGAGCGACCCCATTCCTTCTCTTGGATTTGTGCCCACAATAAAAGACATAATGGTCGCCGGAGTTAAATTCTCCCATTCCGGTCCACTTGAGTTCGCTGATACCCAAGATATCAATGTTCAATCTGTCCATTTCTCGCTTGACGATATCCAGTTTACCTTGCGTCATAGATCTTACATTCCATGTTGCTATGTGATACATCTCCCTTGCAACATCGGACTTTCCGGTCGCTTCCCGACACATCCACAACTGAGCGTCCTTTTGGCTTTAGCCCAGCCGCTTCATTCGTCCTGGAGCTACTAGGAATCGCCCTTTGTTCATCCCCAGTAACATGTGGGACGCCTTCCAACCTGGGGGGCTCTTCTTCCGGCGTCATATCGATAATGGTATTGTGACTGGCCATAGGGTTTTCTTGGCAGGAAATACTGGAGTGGGTTGCCATTACCTTCTCCAGTGAATCACATTTTGTGAGAACTCTCTGCCGTGACTTGTCTATCTTGGGTTGCCCTACCCAGCAGAGCTCACGACTTCATCGAGTTTCGCAAGCCCCTCCGCCACGACAAGGCAGTGATCCATGAAGGGGAGAGATTATCAAGGAGCACATATTGGCTGGCAATTATATGTCGCACAACATCGTGACGTGCTCTTATATAATATGCGACTGGTCGCATCCATTAACCCTTATTTTGAATGACTTAATTTTGTAGCTTTCTCTGTCTAATCAACATTGCAAAAAATAACACTGAACATGTAGAGGCTGCTATTGACCGTACACGCATGATTTTTCCACAATTTTCGCTATTATTTTACAACGGCCTTCAGTTGCATACTTGCTCTTTTTCCGCCACATTAAACAATAAATATTGCAGAAGTAGCTAGTGAACTTCCCTTGTCATAATGGATCATATACAGGCCATGTACACAAGACAAATAACTTTCTGTATCAATTCCAACTCTACAGCCGAGTTTCTGTTTTATAATGATTGAGGGCAGTAAACACATCAACATGGCCGCACGGCCACCAGTGGAAGCACTTGAGCGTTCGATGCTGTGTATGAGAAAATAGATGAGCCTGCCAACAATGAGCTGGAAACAAAAAAAAAAACGACTTTTTTTACGGCAGGCAGTGAAAACTGACACGAGCAACACAAAAGGGTGCGCTTTCCCTCCAAACGTCATTAGAAATCAAGCAGAGTGTATTATGATCCTGTTTTTGTTTCTCAATGCACTTGAAGCTAGCGCTGGTCTCCATTCATGCTTTCGGTGGCTGCGATATGCTTCTATTCACTCTGTGCCCGCTTGCGTATGTTTCCTGTTGTTGACAGGGAAATGCGTGGAATTCGCAGTAATGCAGCGTTCAAGAACGTGGAGTGAACAGCAAGCAGTACAGATTTCTATCCAATTTATGTGTTTGAATACGTGTGAAACTTTAAAAGGGCATATGATAATCTATTCCTGAGCTTGGTGTGCTTATCACTGCTGGGGCAAAACGCTTATGTTTCTCTTTATAATATGCGAAGTACATTGCAACTGCTTTTGACGCAGTACACTGGCCTCTAACCAGCGTGAATTCAATTCTGTAATATCCCCTAGTGTTTGGAAAGCCACGTGGCCGTTATCTACAAAGACCTCTGCGACACATCAGTGAAGCATGGCTGAGAAGGGTAGGGCATTTCAAGTATTTGCAGTTTGTAGTGCACGTAGTACTCGAATTGCTTAGAAATTGTCTCGCTCGGGATACAAGTTCATCGAGTAAATTTATTCTCACCAAAATCATCTCCTTCTTTTCCTAATAAATGGTGAAAAACCTGTTTCAACACAAAAATATATAACACATTTAGAGCTGCACATAATGCCACGGTCACATTAGAAAGTTCAATCTGCCCATGTCGAAATAACCGTGCTGGTTCCTACTTCACAACGCTAACTCGACATCATATTCTTCCGCCTGCTCTGCGAATATTGTAGCGAAATCTTTGAGCGACAAACACTTGAAACGGAAGTATGTCGGTCGGAGGCAGACGTTGGCTCTGCATTGCATAGTGAAGCTGTCACTTCAAAACAGCTCCATTTGTAGTGCGAAGCTTGCATGAATAGGCAATGTACGCATTAAGTAATAAAAATGAATTAAGAGAAACTGGGAAAGAGGTTTTGACCACGTAAATATTTTTTTGACCCTCCATTATCCGTGTAACAAAAAAAAAACAATACATTAAACATACAGCGCTAAAATAAAATTCCTGCATTTCTTGCTTTCTTTACCATATTGACATTTCATCACATATCCATGGTTTGGCGCTTGTGGCTTTATGAATTAGCGTTGATTCTTGGTATCCTCCTGAATAAAGCTACCTCAACGAAATACGCATTATTATTACTTATTTCTTTCCATGTGCAAGTTAACAGAGTTAATTTGTTATTTCACAGTGGAGATTGTTAAAGGGGCCGTTCTTTGGATTTAAAAGAAAAATATGATGTAGAATTAAAAAAATTCGCGAGCGAGAACAGGCTTTGAGGATAAAGGTAGTAAGCCTAAACGAAATGCCATATTACGTCACAAACTGGTAAAAACATATTTATCGACAACAGTGGTCCTTCTACGATGTTGAGGTAGGTAGAAAAAGTACACAGCATGACCACCGTGAAACATTTATTTGCATGGAAACAAAATCTTGCCTCAGAAAGATTAGGACTGTTCCACTTCCGGCAACAAAGGTGCAACAAGTAATACCAGATTTGACATGATAGCCGCCCCCCTCACACTTTTTTGTTTTTCGCTTGCAGACTTCGCAACACCCTCTTTCTTCTGGGGCTGGTTTCTAACCCTGGCAATCTAGACATGCGGGCAGAATAATAGGAGCCTGCCCCTCCTGTCTGGGGAGACAACCTGATATGTTTACAGAAAGAATAAAGGCAAATAATAAAAGTAAGGCATGGCGAGTGGTTTGTGTATTTTTTCGCAGGCTCGGCTTTTTATTTTGGTAACTATGAACGCACTCATTGCAAATATGACCAGATAAGCCTATTGGGATTACAGTGGCACGGCCGCTCGATGGAAGCGCACTGGGTGCGACCTGCTGCGTCGCGCCGCCGTCAATGGGCAAGCGCGTCCTTGGCGAGTATAGTTGCGCCCGCTATTTCTGCTGAGGGCGCCACTGTTCGGGGACACGTCGCCGCCGGGGTCACCGGCTCTGAGCGCGCGGTTTGCTTCCGTTCTGAGAGCGTTCGCCCCGCGTCTGCGTTCTAAACGAAAACTTTTTTGTGCGCGCATGTGCAAGAACGTTAACGTTGAGACTGGATGCGTTAGTTTTTTAAGGCGAAAGCCGTTCTAGGCCCATGGAACGAAAATCTATGCGCAGAAGCTGTGCCTGTTATCTGTGCGTCGCATCTGTGCACTGGTGCGCCAGTCGCAAAAGCGGACGTGCAAGGAGGGAGATCAAGAATGAAAATGATTGATGGTGATAGGTAATCAAGAAATGAGTAAAAGTGCTTAGCAATGTGTGGTAATGACTATAATAGCTAGGCATGACTCATCATTACGGTTAATGACAACGAAATGACCAATATGTGAAACGACATGTAATGACCACTGCTGATTCTAAATGAGTGATAAGGGCTACAATGACTACGCAGGCAGACTCATCATGACTGAGAAGCGACCTATATCAAACGACGACTTGAAATGGCGAACTGTGACAAACGATGAGAGGCAAATGATAGGAGAAGGGTAGGCTTTCGCCGTCTTGCGCCTAAGAGATATCTAAGAGACCCTCTAATTTTATCTGCTGAGCTCGCTTCAGGCAAAGACAGCAGCGAGGAGTGGAAATGCACTCGCTTCCTCTGAAATGAAAGCGGCACTGCGGTTAAAAAGTCCAGATGCTGAAGCATAATGCTCTATCAGTCGCCGTTGAATTTGCTACAAGGGACAGCAGATTGGACTTGTTGGTGATTAATTATAGGTTAACCGTGCAAACAACGCGACGGGAACACAGGAGAAGAAGACGGCATAACCGCGCTAGTTGTGTCGTCCTTTTTTCCTCTGTTCCCGTCACGTTATTTTACCTATTTAGTTACCAGGGAGCTGGCCAGTGAACTAGGATTTTTAACTATGCGTTGTGAAGCAGATGAACATGATGAGGTAGCACCAGAAGCTTTTTTCGCAGGTTATGTTGCGAGGAAATATCAGAAAAAGCTACGAAGGATTTTTATTTTTATATAAGCATGCTATTTGTTCTATATTTTGCCGCGCTAGTCTGAGTGGCCTTGCAAGTAAAGGAGCTTGTGCATACAACATTTGTTTAAACTGTTGAAACTGTTTGAGCCGATGCTATAAAATGAAAAGCCGCATTCCACAGAAAATCCGACGCCCGCTCTGTCGGCGGACAGTCGGAAAAAAACCTCTCTGGTAAGAGGCACTTTATTTGGTGATATGGCCAGACACCTTTGTCGCAATGAGAACACATGACATGTTCAATGTGGCAGGAGCTGCCAAACCAGAGAAAGTCAATAAGATTTAAGGGTGAAATGGGAATTATTGAAAGCGGGACCCTTAGATCCCAAGTCAGGCACACTATACTCCTATAGGGTACGTTCGTACGGCTGAAGTAAAGAGGGGCTTTATAGTATAGCTATGTGTAGGGTGCTATTACATATAATGCGGTAGCTTAAGGCTGTATTCTAATGATATGAGACAGGCAGCAATTACGGGATACGGTGAATAAGCAGGTAGCAAAGGGCGGGCACTCAAACGATGCTCCTCAAGGAGACTTAAGAACCCCAAGTTTTGTTTATCACTACCAGGCTGTTGCTTAATTTATGCGATATTTGGCAATGGTTTTGAGGCGGCATGTCAGTCGAGCAAGAGCCTGTTGTAGAAAATATAGTCAACTGGACCCGTTACAGGTTAATGAAAACCAGGGACAATGGAGGCTTGATATACCCTGCAAAGGAAGTAATCAAGCTTTGTCAGCTTATGAGCACCTTCATTACAGGATGATGAAGTCTGAAGAGGTCCGGTGATGTAGCAAGTGTAAACTTTTGGTTTCATCATTGTTTCTTCACTGTACACAGTACCTGCAGCTAATCTATAAAAACAATGATCGTGCCCATGCTAAGGCGCCATGCAAGATATCTAGTTGCAGCCCTCACTGATAGCGAGTTGGGCTGGAAAAATCAACTCTACAGTGGAGCGATGTGTATGGCTATGGCATAAACCTTTCTAAAGAAAGGTTTTCCGTCTGCGGTTGGTAATGTTCTTCCTTTTTTTGAGTGGCCATTAAATAAGCGTACTTGGCTGCTAGCTGAATCTCGGCTGCAGTTGCGCTCTGACGCGTGAGCATTCTTGTGATCACAGCTAATAGTTTCACAACAGCAGCACTCGATGCGCGTTCTTCTATTGAAAATTATGAACCAGCAAAATTGTATGCGTTTGCGAGCAGCCAATAAAAATTTTATACAAACTTTTCGGCGCATATACGTAGCACCTTGAGGCAGACCGGCTCTATCAAGCGCGCTTACTTTGTCCGGTCATGCAAAATGCGGGAAGCCATCACGGATAACGTTCTGGCGTACAAAGTTTAAGGTCTCCAACTGAGTCGAAGATTCCAGGTTATCATCTAGATTTAACCTAATAAACATCTTCATATTTCCACCATAAAAATTGTCATAATGAGATAGAAAGGTTGGTTACACGTTGCGTTTTCACAGAGGTTGCTCATAGCAGGACATTTTTTTATTGGATAGCGCTAGCAGCTTAGAACAGGCTGACATCAATTTGTGTATAAAAGCTGTATGCAGGAATGAGTAAATGGTATGAAAATGACACACGGAATTCGCGACACAGTTAACTGGTTATGCATTAGGGTACCATGGCAGCTGAACAGCTTCGAATTGTTCACAGCCGGGTGACATTTTAATGTGAAGAACAACTGGATCCGGTGCAACATCACGGAAATGCGAGCTCTTCATTCGAGTGGCCTTGAACCACCGTGACTATAAGTTTTTCGGGGTACACTCCAGTATACATCCTTGCCGAGCAAGCGCTAAGTGCTGACATGGTCACATTAGACATGACAGTATATACTAACTCTTGTTGCGAAATTGTGTGAAGCGGAGCTCTTATATCCTTAAAATAAAGCGCTTCCACCATGCCGACGCCTCCCTCAAAGCGCAGCCAGGCGCAGCTCTCCGCGCACGGCTGTCCCCGAACGGTGGCGCCGCGGCGGTGGCGACTGGAAGTAGGCGCCTCCCGCCGGTTTCGGGCGATGTAGCAGGCCGCACCTAGTGCGCTTCCATCGAGCGGCCGTGACAGTGGACCTCAGCTCCACACTGATAATTCGCATTTTGTTGCCGCTATCTATATATTGACTGGTCAAAACGTTTATGGCGCAACCTGACGCAACATAGATTTGGTTACTATGAATTGCCGCCCCTCATTCCAGACACCGTATTGTATAAGAGGACTAAATGACTATTGCGGTAAAACTGAGCACATTCAATTCAGCAGAAGCAGGGAGCCTAAGCGTGCTGAGCGTTGATGTATTTTGCAGCCAAAATATCTAAAAAATATTAAGTTTTTGAACTCTGGATTCTGAACATGAATGCTGATTTATTTATTTTGGGTCACACCCTAAGCTGGTTTACACTAGATGGTTTGTAAACATTAACGAGTACTAGAGCACAGTCGAATTAATTATAAATTTTAACCTGTGATGACAGCACGTCACGCGCCGAACTATTTAAGGAACTCCTCCTCACCGTATGAGAGTCGCCTGCTATGGGCGCTGAAGGCTATTGCTTGCCGTAAACAAAAACAAAGGCGACGCGTGCTGGAAACATCTGCCCAATCCCCCCGACGTGCTTGACGAGAGCGGTTATTCTGTAGCGCTTATGAGGCGCTAAACGCTCATATGGAGCGTATGTTGTTCATAAATAGCATACTGTCGAGAAGAAATAAAATTCAACAATTTGCCGTATACACGCCACATATCTGCAACTATTTATTGCCCAAGATATTCAGATAGAGAGCGTACTTTTCTGACAATCGCAACTGTGGTCAGCAATTGTGTCTGTAGAGCTAAGGCAGCGGAAGTAAATGTTTAGTTTATTATTGAGATGGTAAATTTTGCATCCCAGTCCAAACATGCTTCCTTATGTGAAGCTCAGCACAGAAGCATAGTGATAATAATAAAATTAGTAGTCTGATACATGCTAATCCTATAGTGTTTTGTGTTTAAGTATACCGCATATAATTCTAGAAAGTATTCTAACAATAACAAACGTCGTTTTCGAGATATAAATTCAATCTGCCTTGCTATGTTTCTACAGGAGAAGCAAGTTCTAGTATTGGACAGGTAACACAAACTCCAGTTGTTCATATTATTAGCGATCTTGCCTGCAGCGCACCTAGCAACGCCAACAATGAAGCACGCCACTTATACAGGATGTAGAAACTTTCATCTAAGCTTTGTGAGACTACGACAAATTGCACAAGGGTCTCGTTCGGTACAGCACCGCCCCCATGAAAACGTTGCAAAATCCGTGAATACAAATTTGACAAACTGATGTCCGGAAAACTATCTGAATGTAAAACGTTCTCAGTAGGCAATCCACATTTATTTATTGTAATTTGATCGAGTTTTCATTACCGCAATAAAGCTCGAAAGAAAATAAGGCTATAGTAGATGATTACTCTCCTGTCATTATCAGTTCAATCCCATGTTAACGTGAAAGCGTCTACATGGTGCCGACTCACGAAAACCGACAGCGGCGGTGCCTGGAAAAGGGAGAGTGCCGATTCGGCATCAATTTCTCGTTTTAGCCCCGACTCGAACTCAATATTTACTCGAAATGAGCCTTAAAACCTTTATAAAATGGAGCAAAGAACACAGAGGTTTCCATCCTCATCCCATATGTCCGATTGAATTCATCCGCGCACTGCTGGGTTATGAACTCAGTTGGGCGCAAACCGAACAGCGAGGAAAATTGTGCTGGCACGTGTGCATGCAATTCGAAATCCGCTTCTACCTACGTGCCATGCCGTAGGCGCTAACAACTTTGAGGACTGCTCAAAGTCGATGGCGTAGGGAAGAACAAGGATAGAGCGCAGAACCTGCTCCCAGCACTATCGGCCTCAATACAGACCGTCGTACCACTCCGCATATCCCGGCGGCAAACATCAGACATATTACGCTGATTATATGCTTAGCTGTTCAAAATTAAATTTTTATATCTTCTGATGTGACTACTGAATATTATTTATGGTGTCAATAGAATTCCTCCTGACAAATTTACTTAGTTCCTGAAGGCAATGACGTATAGTAGTGGAAAGGGCCCTCATTCATTTAGGTACTTTGACATCGTGAATTAAAATAATGAAAAATATACCACGCGAGCTAAGAACACGAGTCCTACAGCTCATGTTTTTTTATTGATTGCCAAGAACCGAACAGTTAGCATTATTTATTATAGAGTAGATTGTAATAAGGCATGCAAGGGCACCAATCTCTTCATGTTTCTTGATGTTGTAACGGGCGTAGGCGATGCGGCCTTACTTCGGGTCAAATGCTGGAAAATATATGGCAACAGCTACTGAAATTGAAACGAAATTATCGACCCGAAACAGAGCTACAATTTATAGGTCAGCAAACTTCGACATCCACTGTTTTCTATAGATTGGTAGATCTTCCTTGATCTTGACACCCAAGGACGAAAAAGGGCAGAATCAAATTTCTTTAGTTTACCGAGATTGCAACCCATTTATTAGTTTCAACGTTAATAGCAGACATACGCTGCAACATCTTTCGCAGTTATCGTTTGGCACTCGAAAGTATGCAGATGAAAACGTCGGTGGCATGAAAAAGTCGTGACCTGCGAAGTAGGTTTCTGACCCTGACCTTTTGGGATGCTTCTCATCACTTAAAAAAAGTTCTTTAAACCCTTCCGGCAACATTAACTGTATACGTGGCAAAGACAAAGGACTAATTAAGAGTGTCAGGCGTCCACATTAATTTTGCGTGCGGTATCCTGTAATATTTGGTCCTTTAAGTAATATGAGCAAAGTGAGAAGGCTCTATCTCCAAAAAATTACTTAGAATCCAACGAATAAACTCTGAGTACACGCAGCGCCTGCGCATCAGTTGAAAAACTCAAAAAACAGTACCTTAGCCTGTATAGAGCAAACATAAAAAAAGAAAATAGATAAACTTTCACTAGTTACTTAGTGTTCAACCCCGAGACATCATGAATTTGTGCAAGAGATTATCCGGACCGGCAAAGCGCATCAGGCAATTAACCGAACGCTTGGGAATTCGTAGAAGTAATTGTTTCCTGAAAACAAGAGTTACAATGTGAGAGCCTAAATTGGTATGGTTGTGTTTTTTTTTCTTTAGTGTTCATTACGTCTAAAGTGATGCTATTTTCATACAGCGAATAAATTACTCCGCCCCAACTTTGGCGTGAATAGTCGCTTGACAAGCGTGCTATTAAGCACCCTTACTGGTGTGCATTGCTGTGTGGGCTGCACAGGGATGGTGTGTGCTTTTAGCACCTGCGTCAGCTGGACCCTTCTCCAGCTTCAGTTTGAAGGTAATCGCCATTCTGAACATTTAAACAGATGAACGAACACGCCAGGAACATTTTTCTTAGAGCAATCACGTTTTCATTGGGTAACAATGATCATGTTGCATAGAAAATCAGTTACCCATCTTGGTAATAATATGAACGTTTCTTTTTCCATCACACGGTTCAATGCAAACCACCGGTATAACTGGAAATATCCTCGCTTAAAAAATTACTGCCTTGTCTTCTGTAACTGTATAAAACAATTTCATATTTTGTGTAGTTTCTCTCATAACGTCTTATTACAAACGTGAAACCTCTTTTGGAACAACATTTTAAATCACATTACTCCTTTTTAAGTATGACTGCAGCCTCTTAAAGCGGTCATCTATGACGAAGAAGAATAAAATCGTTCGTTTGCTCCTGCTGTAATGGTTGTTCATGTATGCTAATAAAATTTCAGACTCAAAACAGGCATTTAGGAAACAGTTCAACGTGCAGAGAAAATCTTAATAAGGATTTTGAGAAACGATATCTCGACATTGTAAGCGAGTAGAGGTGCAGAAATGTTGTGAGAAAATTGTTTTAGCTATGCTTCGCAAATTGTACGAAAGTCTCATCATCCCATTAACCTCATCTCGGTGTGACAGTCTTTCCCCTTATGATACAGCGCCACAGAAACATCATCGGCATACCTTTTTTTTTATTTATTCATTTGATTAGTTACACCTCTACAAGTCTTGCATTCGTACCACCAAAGATAGGCGGTAGGTTCCACATATTTACGGCGCCTTAATGAGATTCGACACAAAATTCATATTTGTCTCACTTTCATTTGTCAAAATTTGTGGAAGATTTCTAAGTTGGTGCGCAGATAAACTTTTCTCCTGCAAGATTTTTACAAGGTTCCTGAAATACTGAGGTTGGTTCTAATTCAAACAAATTCTGGTAAATTCAGGAAAATTGGCAGATATGCTATCAGGTTTATGATATAGCATTCGAGACCGTAGTCTGACATTCCATGTCTTGATAGAGAAATCGCAAAATGGCTGTGAATAGATAAAACTACGCCGCATAGTGAAATGCTGCTACTATTGCACTAAACTAGAGGCATCCAGTAACAGGACATAATAGGCAGTATAACAAGATAATGCGCTGTTTACTAACGTGCCAAGAGGCTGTAAAGCTGAGTCTTGGATGCAAATTAAGCTCACCCGAAAAATTATTCAATGATTGAAAAAAATGGGTGTTTCCCGACACTTATTAGCAATGCGGAACTCTGGATGTCACATAAGATATGGCCGAGTTTTGGCCCGTATCAGAAGAATAGAGAACTTATACCGTGCGTTAGAAAACTATCACCTCACTCTTATCAGACATAGTTGATTGATTTCTTGCTTGTTTAAAATATTGTTAATATATTTTGCTGGTACATATCTTAGCACCGAGCATAAGCAAATTAAAACAAAGTACGCACAACATCATCACATATTCTTCAGAGGTTTTGGCAAATATATTATATTGATACGTGGCAGAATGCTAGTTCAGGAAAACCACCACAGCTGATGACAGACGTAAGTGTTCTTGCAAGCACCAACCGTAATTTCAGCTTCGTCGTCTCTTACTGTTTTTCCATCTTCGTTCTCTTCAGTGGCATATACGCAACAATATTACGGGTTTATGCGTATTCTATTTTTCTACGGCAGGATCCCGGCGGCGGCGTCGAGCGGTAGATTTCTAATTTCTCTTTGTTCAGAGTATCTCGCCCTCTTTTTTATTGCTTCTATATTTTTAGCAGTGCGAAAATTACGTAACGAACGTTATCCCCTACCTTGCAGCTAACCACATCAAAAAAGTCTGGTCTACCGAAACAGCATCGAATTTTCTTTTCTCCCAGATCATTTAGCGTTTGAATCACTGAACAAGAGTGGTCCGGTGTACACTTTTAAGTCACATAATTTTTAGTTGCTGTGTCCACGCTGATGTGGATCAGTGACATCATAAGCCCGGGCGTCTTACCTTATTGCGTACGAATGAAAGCAGCCTTGCGCACAGGCTGTTTTTCAATTCTGGACCTGTGCTCACCTAGGGACCGATCGCGATCGATTTTGAAAAATTATGCGGGGAGCTGCAGCTTGCAAACGTTGCAATTTCAGCGTCTAATGAGGACCGAACACATGCACGTAGAGTGTCAAAACAGTCAGTGCCGTTCAGAAAGTTTTGACTCCCTGGTTAATAAGCCTGCTACGACCATCTGCGCGTAAGCAAGTGAATGTGATTACGCTAGTCTACGCGCAGTCGTTGTGAACTTGGAAAAGCCGTTGCCTTGCTACATTCCTCGACAGTCTCTCTAAATGCATTGAAGGGAATTAAAGGGGGCATATTTTATATTTCATGCAGCAATGCTCAATAATCGTCACCCATCATGGTCTTCTTCTCCCCTTCCCCAGTGCGGAGCAGCAGGCCAGATTTTATTCATTCCGGCCAACCTCTATGTCTTTCCTTTCAATGAATCTATCTATCTATCTATCTATCTATCTATCTATCTATCTATCTATCTATCTATCTATCTATCTATCTATCTATCTATCTATCTATCTATCTATCTATCTATCTATCTATCTATCTATCTATCTATCTATCTATCTATCTATCTATCTATCTATCTATCTATCTATCTATCTATCTATCTATCTATCTATCTATCTATCTATCTATCTATCTATCTATCTATCTATCTATCTATCTATCTATCTATCTATCTATCTATCTATCTATCTATCTATCTATCTATCTATCTATCTATCTATCTATCTATCTATCTATCTATCTATCTACCTATCTATCTATCTATCTATCTATCTATCTATCTATCTATCTATCTATCTATCTATCTATCTATCTATCTATCTATCTATCTATCTATCTATCTATCTATCTATCTATCTATCTATCTATCTATCTATCTATCTATCTATCTATCTATCTATCTATCTATCTATCTATCTATCTATCTATCTATCTATCTATCTATCTATCTATCTATCTATCTATCTATCTATCTATCTCTCTATCTGTCTGTCTGTCTGTCTGTCTGTCTGTCTGTCTGTCTGTCTGTCTGTCTGTCTATCTGTCTGTCTGTCTGTCTGTCTGTCTGTCTGTCTCTCTATCTATCTATCTATCTATCTATCTATCTATCTATCTATCTATCTATCTATCTATCTATCTATCTATCTATCTATCTATCTATCTATCTATCTATCTATCTATCTGTCTATCTATCTATCTATCTATCTATCTATCTATCTATCTATCTATCTATCTATCTATCTATCTATCTATCTATCTATCTATCTATCTATCTATCTATCTATCTATCTATCTATCTATCTATCTATCTATCTGTCTATCTATCTATCTATCTATCTATCTGTCTATCTATCTATCTATCTATCTGTCTGTCTATCTGTCTGTCTGTCTGTCTGTCTGTCTGTCTGTCTATCTATCTATCTATCTATCTATCTATCTATCTATCTATCTATCTATCTATCTATCTATCTATCTATCTATCTATCTATCTATCTATCTATCTATCTATCTATCTATCTATCTATCTATCTATCTATCTATCTATCTATCTATCTATCTATCTATCTATCTATCTATCTATCTATCACTAATTATTGGTTTCTCTCATCACGTCCATTCTAAGTGTATTCTACAAGATACATATTCAGCGTATGTGAATGATTTATGTTTCAAGTGATCACTCAAATATTTTGCTAAGGCAAAAAACGTATAACACCCACTATTCCAAACGCCATTGAACATCGCATAAGCGTTCGCATCGCAACCTTCGTTCACTCATTATTCCCTCTGAATTACCTCAAGGAGCAAAGCAGATTTAAAGATTAAGCAAACTGAACTAATAAACTGTGAAAGATGATGAGCACAGATTCCTGTACTCGCCATGTAGTGAAAAAAAAAAAATCAACTGCTTCTAAAGATAGCCGTGCTTTTATTGAGCCCTTTACTCAGCTCCCACAAACCAAGGCAGCTTACATCACGAGAAACTGAATCACACTCATATTATAAAAATATTGGCAATAAAGTGCTTTTTCTTCAACTAAGGCGAATGGTCTGGGAACAATCTCTTAAATGTTTTTATTCTAGTTACTGAAACAACATCGCTGGCCTCATATATGTCCAAGCAGGAAAGAGAAACTGCAAGCACACACTCGCCAATGCCCCAAAAATACCTGCAGCAATATTGCAATAACGTTGTTGCATTTTAATGCTTCAGCATTAAGCGCCCTCTTATGCCGAGCAGCTAACGTGTTGTCTTGCAATATCCTTTGTTAAGACAGGTTGTGTGTAATGGAAGACTCATCATTTTTCGGCTTGCGAGGCAAGGCTAAAATTCATTTCTACATTTCTTTGTAGAAAGGTTAATGTCATCCGTATGGGCTGTCCTCACCTGAAAACTCCCTAGAGCAAGGGATACCACCTCAACTGCAGGACTTCATTTTTCATATCATGTTCGGAACATAAGCGACAAAACTGAACCCTAGACTGGAGTACGGCGACGGCTTTTCGACCGAACTAGATGTATAATCTCTTGAAAAAAAAAATTTCTATTAGAACAAAGAGGTCCCATGGTGACTAACTAGAGCAAAGTGAGGACTCCATATATTATTCACTTTTATATGCAGGCGCTCATGTATCTAAGCCAAACAAAACTGTGTTGTCCCCTTCAAGAAACCATACAGCACAGCGATCGTGACGACAGAGCTTCAATGCGAAGTAACAGGAGAATAAATCCGATCATAATTTAACGCTGTTTAGATATTTATGTGCGTAATGCAATATATATCGCAAAGAGCAATCAGACCACGGAAGAGTGCTTATTACATAGTTGCAGCCTGAGCTTCAGGATTTAAATATTTTGCCTGTTATTAGAACCACATTCAGAGCATACAGCTATGAGGTACGTTCAATGGGATCTTAGTCTGAGCTATTTGGTTCATAGCTTTAAAACCTTAACACAGCACAAAAAATCGGACACGAAAAGACAACGCACAAGATGGGACGAGTTCTGTTCTTTTTATGTGTTTTTGTCTCGTGTCCGGTTTCTTTGTGTGGTGTTAATTTTTAAAAGCTATTATGATTTTAGGTCCCTGGAAACAGCGATTGTCTGCGGGGAAGGTCTCCCAGGCACTGCTCCGCTTTATGAAAAGCACAGGCCTAGTCGAACGACCATGAATTTGCTGTTATGTTAAGTGATATGACTGTGACGTGATGTGATTTAGCATGTCTGTGATGTGACAGTACTAATTTAAACCATCCCTCTTTCACAACTTTTATATCCGCTCACCCCCTTCCCCCAGTGCGGGGTAGCAAACCAGTTGCTTTTACAGGTTAACCTTCCTGCCTTTCCTCCACATCTTCCTCCTCCTCCTCCTCCTATGAGATAGTGGCTTGTTTCGGGAATCCAATACGCTCAATAGTAAAACATTTGTACATTTTTAAAATCATTACTGCATCTGAACAAATCCCATGCAACCGAAAACAATACTTGCAGTAATGATGCATGTTAAAACCCGCTTAAAAAAAAAGTATCTCACGTCGCTCGCGCGTAAATGGATAGAAAAGATGGAGCGTTAAATTTTAATATGGAGGCCCTGACACCACTTGAGAGTAAAAATAGCTTATCGTGTTTCGTCAAACGACCTCATGCTTTCAATGCTGAAGCCACTGATGATAACGTGAGAACAAATTCTTCTTATGTGTGCAACCATCCCCTTGCACACATTCATTCTGCTTCACTTTGTCCGATATTTAGATACCAGCTCCCCCATGGCAGGTGCGCCTTGAGGTACTTGGTGCTGTGGTGGGAGAAACAGGACAGCTCAGCTATCTCAAAACACTCTGTGATTCGCTTAATAAAACGTAAAATCAAAGAAAATAAATTCTATAATTTTCAGACCCTAAAAGATAAGTAAAGGGCATAATTCTCTTTTAAACATACAGAAAATTAGGTCTATTCAGCAGCGATAATATAGCCAAAACAGGATGCCGGCAAAGTATAAAAGGATAAGAAAGTGCCAATTATAAACGTCATAGCAGCAATACCTTCAGCATAACAGATAAGGCACAACTGACAGAGCTATCCAAGCTAATGAAATTCGTAGTTTTTATAACACAAATGAAAATCAAATGAATACATTCGAGCAAACTGTAGAGAACGACGGTAGCCTTAAAACTGTCAAGAGGAAGCTACCCATATGAAATAATTACGCCTATACGCTGAGATAGACTGCAGGCAGGGTCAATAGCCAATAGCCAATGAAGCCAACTACTCGACAAAGAACTGTAGCTGAAAGCGCCAGGAAGATAATTGCAGTGCTATAGGTGTGCTGGAATCGAATTTTCTGTTGCTAAAAATAAATGAGTAACGGTAACAATAGAAACAATGACAGGAGAAAAAGGTCTGAAGAGGATCAGAAAACAGCAGATTTGAAGACAGATCGTGCAGATTGTGCTCGAAAAACACGTTACAAAAAACACGCTAGAAACACCTTATGAATTTAGGTGAATACCTTTATTCGAGGATGGCTAACATTGGCTTAATCTATAAAAAAGGCATGCTGAGAACATTAAAAAATTTGTAAAGTCGTCACTTCTTATCTGTTAGGAACAAGGTGTTTACTAAGGTACTGAACAATATACCGAACCTACAGAGTTTGCGTTGAAATTAATCAACAACACAGGAATTGTAAAAAGTGGCTAGTCATTTTCTTTTTAAAAGTTTCTCATCCTTTTGTTTTACTCGAACCAACAATGTTTAAATCCCGGTCACTAGAGAAGGTACACACACAATTGAGCTTTCAATGCTTTAAACAAAAATTACCACCAGCCTCCAGAAACCTTTAGACGAACCTCAAATGATATCAACTCCATTCTATCCTCGCTCCTAACAAGTGCACTTTCCGCCGGATCCTGAACAAATTCTATATATGACAGGGGCTGTGTCATACCGCCCTGATTTAGCGACGAGAACCTCCAAATCCAATTCTGTGACATTATGAACTTTACCATGCTTGTCATGTCAAATTCTCTAGCTCCACGTGCCCAGCATATAGAGTACATTCCGAAGAGAATTGAATGAGCTCTGATAACAACTCAGCTTCACGTAATGCACTGGTTAGAGAGGGCCTAAAGGGATCTTTCGTTAGTGGCAGACATGCTTGCAGTTAACACTGAAGCATTTCTCAGCCCTGGCGCAAAACCTATCTGTCACTAAGATTTGAAACAAGTAATAACGGCGAATTTTAAGAGCTCGGCAATATTTTAGAAGTGTGCGAAATGGCACTGGACATGCTCCTAATAATTGCTATTATGCGATCTGAAACTTCTTGTGCCTCCAGGTCTTCTCCAAAGGTGATCGAATGAGCAGTACATAAGATTTCTACTTGCCCGCACCACGCCAGCTTAGAATATAACCTCTGGGTACCTTTAAATAGGGCCGGGGGTGTTTCCATTAGTAGCTGAGAGGATTCCCATCTGCGCGTGCCTGTAGAAACATGTGGCGTTATATAAATCAAGTTACAAAGATAATTTGTTTAAGACTAAATACATTACGACATAGACGCTGCACGTGTCCGTACATTGATTGAATAAAAGCCGATAAGTCAGGTAAGACTATCAGATTACGGAATGACTAGCTTATGAAAATACAAGGGTGATAAAGGACACTGGAACCTGTAGGTTCCACCCAATGCTATTATAGCTGAAATGCTGCGCTGTAGCGCGATTCTTCCTATGTAGATTTCTTGTATATATTTTTGGTGCTGTGGACATTGCTTCTGCTGTATAAGAATGGGATGGTTACTAAAGTGCAATATTTGGTAGAATGATCCTAACTCCGCTTAGAATACAGCGGAGCAGAGATGTGATGTTCGTCTCACATCTAAACTGCTTCTTGCTGCTGCTGACGGTGATGATGATGATGATTATGACGGTGATGAATTTTATTTCCAAGGGCAGCTTCTGTCAACAAAGCTGAGTAACAGAAAATATCATTTTTACAATGTAGGGTGCAAGGGGAATATCTCAAGAAGTATGCGGCGTAAGTACCTAGCCACAAGAAAATGAAAGCGATACTTCTTATTCGGTGGTAAGAACCCGCCGGGCGAGGCGGTCAAACTTCTCCCACACGTGCACGGAAGTAAAGTTTTACGTACGTATGAAACTAAATTAGATGTTCTTAATCCGACCAAATTCACGATGCTTTGCGCATACAAATAAAACGGCCGCCATGAGCACTGTGTAGAAAATTTGATAATATTGAAGAAATCAAGGACAAAAACAATAAATCACATTCGCGCGAGATATGGAAACCTTTTTTGTCTACCAATACCTGTCTCATTATTAAGCCTATTCATTTTCGAGGTATGTGATTCTTTAAATCACTCGACATGATTGACTTTCATGCTTGTACTCCAGATGCGTGCTTTGAAAGCATTGCGAGCATTTAAGCTTAAAGACACATTTCTTAACATACGCCGATATTTGCTAACGGCACCCTACTTGCAAGCGCAACTCGTGTTACCTGAGTGCATGTTGCCTTCAACATGCTAGTTTGGCCAATAAACACTTTCTTGCAAGGTATCGAAATCGCGCTCGTTACTTAGCCACATTCCTGCAGTGTAAACTGAAGAGCGTGAACTATTTTGAGGTAATGGTGAGAAATTTCAGCTACATGGTGACAAACATCAGCGATTGTTGTTATATGAGACAATTAAAAACTTCCTCCTAAAGTGACAACTTCTCAGAATATTCCCGGCGCTACAGTCGAATATGCTGATACGCAAGAGACGCATCTACACTGTTACGAGGCCTGCATTAATGTTCATTTAAAGTTGTCAATTTCGCCGGCGGGAGCAACGCTGAAAAGCTAAAAACAGCAGTGGTTTATCTCTAGTTCAACCTAGTTGAGTTGTGAAAGCAACAGCTGCATTGCTACGCTTAGGATAGATTAGGCTACGCGCTGAGCGGCGGCCGGGCTGTCCTTCTCTATAGTTGGTCGATTCTGGCAACGATTCTGGCCGCGCGCTCCTATCTATATATAAACCACACATGCCTCTTCTCCGCATAACCATTGAAGAGAGTGATGAGCCGCTGACACTGGCTGTGGTTATGAAGTCACTTCTCCGGCACCTAACTGATGATATACTTGGGACATGAGAGTAAACAGCGTGGTAAATCAGACAGCCCTATGGGACTAAAATGAATAACGCGTTACATCTACAGCCTAGGACAATTCATTTAACCCCTAAAGGCGTTGTGATCTGCTACGGGCGGAGCTCAACGTGACTATACAGTGTTTAATCATGAGCTCCCAGCCAAGCGTACCCATCCGACTGCAAAAGGAAGCTGTGTAAATTTTACATACGTACCATTTCTCCAAATATAAGACTGTCAATTGGAAGCATTAGTAAACAAACAGAAATATAATTATTGAGTTTAAATTCATTACCTTTTCTCTTGAATGTTTATATCCTGGCATTGAGTTCACGTGGTTTGTTATCAACGAGAAAATGTATTGCCGGCTGACCTTTATTACACTGTCGCCATAATTTCTAAGTAGTGCTTGGTATAATTTCTTTCATCAAGTTAAAAAGGAAACACCTTTGAATGCAATAGCGACTGAACGTTCATAACTCCCTCTTCCCTCCGCGTCACACTGGAAAAACATCGAGAGCGCTCGAAAATTGTTGTGAGTGTTAGTATAACAGTTTTTATAGTAATTATAACAAAAAGCTATAAAACATCCCTTTTTTAACTAACACTACGATGGTTGTAAAAACGTGAAACCTCGTCATCTATTGTTAAATTTGAACTATTCAAGGATGTCTCACAACAAAAGAGATCGTTCGTATATATTGCCGCGAAACCTTTAAGACTGTATTTGTTGTTTTTTTAACAGCCGCCGGCATACAGGCTTATCACTCCGATTCTGGACCGCGTATCAGTTCCGTAATCTTTGTTTGTTAATGCTCGATGTCACGAGTCACACCTTTATCAGTTTCGTTGTAGCGCAAGATGCACCGAGATCTGTCTCGAAGGTTCCGGCCACTCGGGTGTCTTTCCACAATGTTCCAGCCGTGCTGGTAGCTGTTTGCGACGTTATCTAGATTGTTCTGTGCAGCCTTTAAATTGAGCGTTGCCGAGTGTGACGGGCATTCTTTGTTCGACGATCGACGAGCACGTTTGTTTCTATCGCCGCCGCCGAGTTGCTTAGTTCTTTTGCGGGCGCAAGTCAGCCCAAATAAAGAGTTTCTTTAGTGCAATCATCGACCCCTTCATTTGTGTCGTCGACCTCGTCACCACTACGTGACATCTGGTGGAGGTGCTGCCTTTGATCCTTCAAGCGAAGATCGAAGCCGGGTTCCTGTCACCCTGGAAGACCAGCCTACAGGTCACCGAGCCAGCCGCCGACTTCAAGGCCTACAACCCGAACACGGTCTGCTGCCTGACCCCATTCGATTTCGGAAGGCCTCGACGCTGACAATGGCCCAGCCTACAGCACCGGTTGTTTTCATCCAACCCCGTGAGCCCCCCTGCTTCCATGGACGACCGGATGCAGATGCGGGAGATTGGATGGACCTTTTCGACCATGTGGCAGATTTCAACGGCTGGAACGAAGCTGTGAAACTCAGGCAGGTCTACTTTGTTCTTCAAGGACATGGCCGAATTTGGTTTGAAAATCACGAGACTTCTTTCAAGGATTGGGAGATATTCAAAGAACAGTTCTTGATGGCCTTTACAAGTTCTCTCCGAAAAGAAAGAGCTCAGGCCCTCCTCGCATCAAGAATTCAACTACCAAACAAGCCCGTCCTGGCCTACGTAGAGGAGATGAAACGCCTGTTTCGCCGCGCCGACCCTAACATGACTGAAGGTGAGAGAGTGAAATTCCTAATGCGAGGAGTTAAAGAGTCGCTTTTTGCGGGGCTTGTCCGGAACCCGCCGAAAACTGTGGAAGAATTTGAAAGTGAAGCATCGACCACCGAGAAGACTTTGGACACCCGGATGCGCCATTACGAGCGACCACTTCAGCCAGACTGCTCAATCTACCACCCCAGCGCATCTGCAAGCGGAGAGAACCTTCGGGACCTCATCCGGGAGATCGTGCGAGAGGAGCTCCGCCGACTGATGTCATCATAGCAACAACCGCAGGTGGCGACGCTCGCGGACGTCGTCCGTGAAGACGTCCAGCAGGTGCTGGGCGTTCCTCAAGCGACGGCTGCGACTGTTCCAGCACACGAGGCAACAGCGATGAACTACGCTGGTGCATTACGTCGCCCTCCGCCCCGACTTAATGACTTTCCGAGCCCTCGCCGCACCCGTCCTGTTCCCGAAAGCCGCCCCTTGGTCCCCGCCCGCCAAGCCTACCAACGACCCCCAAGCCCCAGAAAGTACGACGCCTCGAGGACAGCAAACAACCGACCGCTCTGCTTCCATTGTGGTGAGGCAGGACACATCCTCCGGCACTGCCCGTACGGGCGGATCGGCCTCCGTGGTTTAGCTGTCGACGCCCCACGAACCCGTCCTGGCGAGCGACCACAGGAAATCAACGACTTCCTGCGCAGCGGAGAGCACTCGTCGCCAAGGCGTCTGTCACGCTCCCCATCACCGTACAATGCCCGATTTGCGTCGCCGGGCCGCGGTTACGTGCAAGGACGGTCTCCTAGCCCCCGTAGGGGAAACTAAAGGCAGCAACCTTTGGAGGTGAGGTTGCTCAGTGGCGAAAAGACGAAGATCCTCCGCCGCCGATGACCACTAACGACGACGCAGCCATTTCATCGCCGCTCCACACGATGACATCGATGACAACACGACCAGAGTGCAAGCAGACACCGCCGCCCAGCGAAGTAACAACGGTATGCCCCGGCCATGACCTGAAGAAACGACGGAGCCGAGATCGGACACTAAGGCCCACGCGCAATGCGAGGACGCAAACAAGTGACCTTGAAGTGGATATCGACGGTCGCAGAGTCACTGCCCTTGTAGACACCGGAGCTGATTATTCAGTCATCAGTGGACCATTAGCCTCCCATCTCAGGAAAGTTACAACCGCTTGGGATGGCCCGCTGATTCGCACCGCAGGTGGCAACCTGATTACTCCATCGGGAATATGTACTGCAAGAATAACCGTAAATGGGCGTACTTACCCCACCAGCTTTGTGGTCTTGCAGCCGTGTTCCCGCGACTTGATTTTAGGCATAGACTTCCTAAATGAAAATAGGGCTATCATCGACCTCCGATCCAAGCTCATCAAGCTTTCTGCAGACAAAGCCATACCTGTTACGACGAATTCGACGCAACACGTCGCTCTAAACGTCCTCGACGGAGAATTGACCGTGCCGCCCCGATCAAGCGTCGCCGTCAGCGTAGGTAGCACAGACATCGAAACCGCTGAAGGCATCGTCGAAGGAAATACCCAATTGCTCTTGGAACGAGGTATCGGCATCGCAAGAGACATCGCGAAATTCCGGAGAGGACAAGCTCAGGTACTGGTATCAAACTTCACTGAAGAATACCGGCATCTCAACAAGGGCACGACCATCGCTTTTCTCGACGAATTAGTGGACCTCAAAGACGTATTCGCCCTCCACGACCAACCACTGGAAGACGCACCGGACCAATTCCGTCAGCCCACATTTGACATCAACCCAGTATTGACCCACAGCAGGAAAAACCAGATTCGCAGTCTTCTTCGAAACTACAGGGAGTGCTTCTCGTCATCATCGAAGGTACGACAAACACCACTGGCCAAGCACCGCATTATAACGGACGAATACGACCGACCTCTGCGTCAAAGCCCTTATCGTGTATCGCCGCGAGAACGGCAGGCCATTCGCGATCAAGTTGAGGAAATGCTGCGTGATGACGTAATCCAGCCATCGAACAGCCCCTGGGCGGCACCAGTCGTTTTGGTCAAGAAGAAAGACAGCACACTTCGCTTCTGCTTTGATTACCGCCGCTTGAATTGCATAACGATAAAGGATGTCTACCCACTTCCCCGCATCGACGACACTCTCGACCGGCTCTGCAATGCAAGGTACTTCTCGTCGATGGACCTGAAGAGCGGATATTGGCAAATTGAGGTCGACGAAAGAGATCGCGAGAAGACCGCATTCATCACACTGGACGGCCTTTATGCCCCGCACCAGCCACGTTTCAACGAGTAATGGACACAGTCCTAGCAGGCTTGAAGTGGCAAATTTGTTTGGTATATTTGGACGACGTTGTTGTCTTCTCGTCAAACGTTGAAGACCACCTAAAACGACTACAGACAGTGCTGGAAGCCATCAAGTCATCGGGACTAACGCTAAAAGCAGAGAAGTGTCACTTCGCCTACGAAGAACTCCGGTTCCTAGGTCACATCGTTAGCAAGGACGGTATTCGCCCAGACCCGGAGAAAACAGCTGCAATCGCACAATTCCCACCGCCTGCCGACAAGAAAGCTGTGCGCCGATTCCTTGGGCTGTGCGCTTATTATCGACGATTTGTCAAAAACTTTTCGCGGATCGCCGAACCGTTGACGCAGCTTACAAAGGCGGACGTACCTTTTAAATGGGAAGCGCCGCAAGAAGAAGCCTTCGACGAACTTAAGCGCCGCCTGCAATGCCCTTCTGTACTTGGCCACTTTGATGAAAACGCTGAGACCGAAATTCACACCGACGCGAGCAGTGTGGGCCTAGGAGCCGTTCTCGTCCAGAAGAGTGCCGGACAGGAGAAAGTAATCGCCTACGCTGGCAGGTCCCTCACAAAAGCCGAAGTCAATTACTCGACGACCGAGAAGGAGTGCCTTGCAATCATCTGGGCCACTTCTAAGTTTCGTCCATACCTATACGGCCGACCATTCATGGTGGTAAGCGACCATCACGCACTCTGCTGGCTGGCTAATTTGAAAGATCCTTCCGGCCGCCTTGCCAGATGGAGCCTACGACTTCAAGAATTTGACATGACTGTAGTCTATAAGTCGGGCCGGAAGCATTCCGACGCAGACTGCTTATCCCGCGCTCCCGTGGATGCTCCCCTGAAGGACGATGACGACGACGCCTTTTTGGGACCGGTACACACTAAACAACTTCTCACCCTTAAGGGTGGAAAAAAGGGTGCGCCGCGTATTTGCACCCAATAGCGCACCCTTGAAACACCCTATTTGGCAGTATCTCACCTTTAAAGGTGAGAAAAAGGGTGCGCTACAAAATTGCACCTTATATCGGCCGATGCGCCCTATGTTAAGGGTGCAGAACGGGCCTTTACCAAAAGGGTGCAAACGACGGCGCTGAAAGGGTGCGGCAACAAATGCGTGCTGCAATTAATTACATGTATTTGTATTCACCCTGTAACGGCCTTACGGCTGACAGTATCAATAAATAATAATAAAATAAAAAATAATAATATATTCGAATGGTGTACACGTCACAAAGCGCCGTTCTTAATATGTATCACGAAAAAATAAAGTGGAATTGAGCGACGGTAACCACAGAAAATATTGAACGTTTGTATAGATATTTAATCAGTTAGGAAAGTTGTTTAGTTCAATTTTTTTTTAAATGCATTGCAGTTAGCATGCACATATCATTCACATGACTTTTGCATCAGCAAAATACAATCAGTACTGGTTTAGATAGTGCATGAAAAATTGTACTGATTATAAAAAGAAAGAGAGAGTTATCTGCGTCTTCTAATCTTTGTCGGCACATCTACCAGGCAGCTTTGTTCAGCACCGTATTACCTGCACGCATAGCGAGACACTGCTGCGCACAATACCTCGACAACGGACTTCCTACTCGGGTTCCAATTCTGCGGCTTCATTTACTGTGCTGCCGATTATATATTTCAGACAGTTGCCTCTTTTTCAAAACTACTGATTTTCCACAACAAAATTTCATGTGCACTTTGTTCGGCTTCGCTAATCCATCACCGGAAAAAGATAATCGTATTAATGATGTCATCTGAACTGGCACGTGCACTTTTCAAACTCACTGCAAAGCAAGCAGCAGGTCGTTATTTCACATTGCCCCCAACTGGCAATTTTCTGGGTATTGCACTGATTTCTGCTGGCGTTATTATGCCTTTATGCCAAAATACGGCACTAGAAATAACACTAAAAAACAGAACACACTCAAGTTTCATTTTTTGTAACGAAACTGAAACAGAAACGAACTATGCTTTTACCATTTCACCACCAGGCGGCCGCCGGTAGTTACCCAGGCTACCTTCCTCTCGCCAACATGGCCGCTTGCACGCTGCTGGTGTGACCACGTTTCGACGACCGTTAATCTGCAGCATCGATTGCGAACCGTCGTGAAATGTGCTGCGTTTCGCGTGCATAATTGTTGCAGAAGTGTGTACGCCTGTGAAGTGCCGTCGGTAGGTGATGTTTCGGGCAAACGGGCATTTGTCGTGCCGGTTAGTTTTCAGTGTTCGTGCTCTTTGTTTTGCTCAAGCGTAGTTTGAAGGAAGAAGGCGTGGAAATGTTTTTCTCCGTGACCAACTGAACTCACAGTTGTTGGTTCGGCATCGGTGGTGCGAAGGCGAACAGCTTTGTGCACGGCTCATGCATTCGTCTGTAAAGGTAAGCATATTCAATCACATTCCGAGGCGGGCAGTGCGGGAACAGTAACAATGGCCTACCGCATTGCTGCACTGTTTGTCGTTTGTTTTGGAACGTGACAGAACGGGCGGGAACGGAACGCGCTTGATTTCAGCTGACTTCAAAAATGTTATCGCTCATGAAGTTGGATGTCGCGGCGGTTATGTTCGCAGATTTGCCGCAAGGAAATGGGACTCCTTCCTTACAAAAAAAAAAAAAATATAAGCGTACTGGGCTTCCTTGCTTTACGCGCAGGAGATTCTCGAAACGAAATTTTCTTGGAAGTTGGGTGATGAGCACTGATTTGTCAAAGTCTCTCGGCCTCGAAACTCGTTTCTATTCGTGCTAGTTCACGTTATGGGGCAAAGTAAAGGAAACACAGTATGTTTGTACATAAAATGTTTAGCTGACTTTCGAGATAACGCTAGCACTTTGCGGACGTAGGAACTCAAACCACTTTCCCATCCGTTATCGCGGCTTTTCCTCTCCGCTGATCATCCCTAGGTAGCATGTTAGATAGAGGTGAAATTGAGAAGCGCATGGGGGGTATGGTGCCTTGTGAGTGCGCGTAGCGAATTTACTGAGGTCTAAAAATATTCTTTAGCCATCCTGTATGATCATATCCCATTTGCCTCTGCGGGACGTTAAACCGCATAATTTACAAAGCACCATTTTGAGTGGCTACTATGCCCAACCAATGTTATTTTTCCCCATCAGGATTTACATATTTAATTTCTGTGGGGGGGGGGGGGGGAGGCAGGGACCTCTGTCAGGCTTTCACATAGCCTTTAGTCCCTGCCTCCTCTCGCTTGTACGAGGAATCAATAAACCAATTCCAAAATCGCATCATAAGCTGTTTTTATCGTGAGGGTCTTGTATCCACTTGCCTGGAGTGTAAAGTCTTGCTTTTGGGTTGTGATGCTTTTCTTATGGTTTTTACACTTGCTTCCTACAGTCCTTTATATTTTGTGTTGTCGGTAGTGGGCATTACAATGAATGGATATTTGCAGGTGATGCTTCTGCATTCAAGTAGAAGCTAACAGCTTGGATTCTAGGCCAGAAAGCGTGCAGTAAGTTGCTGTTACAGTGTTGCTATGTTTTTTGTTCTGACCAAATGTTCACTTCCTTTGCTCTTTTCCTTAAATCTACTATTTGGAGCAGTTCTATTTGCCTGTTACAAGAGGCATAATGTAGGCCAGCTAGTTTCTTTGTTTCCAGTTTCTGCGTTTGGTTTTGAATCAGCATTTTCTTTTTGTTTTGTTTTCGTACTGTGCTTGCTTTGGGCACAGGCCGATCGATCGCAGTCATGGCTTCAAATTGGCCTCTTCCTGGAGCTGTTCTTGCACGACACATGCTATGGATTTCGTAGTAAGTAAAACATCGCTTTATGAGTCTTGCGAGCAAATTGTGATTAAGATTGACAAACCGCTCTAGAAGCAGAAAAAAAGGAATGCATATTCTCTAGATTTTTTTCATTCTTGTTTAGTCCGTAAATTTGGAAAACTTAACCTCCTTGGTTTTATGGCTCGCATTCTCTTTTCTTTCTTTCGTGTGATAGTATGCCTTGCAATAAAGAACGATTTTTTATAATAAGTACGCACCGTATTCTTAAAGGAAGTATACCAAGCCCCATTGATAAGTGGCCTTTGCTAGATTTTATTTAGATCCCATTCATACTGTTCGAGATTCACATCTCCATTTTTTTTTGTACCGAAAGTAAGGTTTCATATTCACAATTGAATTTTGCGCTGTCATTATTGTTTTTTTGAACTTAATGGATGACATCTCATCAATTGGTTTCCTTCCACAGTTTCTGCCAAAATATTTAAAAACAACTTTCTTAAACACCAAATAATAGGCTTGAATAGGCTTTTTTTTTTCATTCCTTCTGTGGTCCAGTATACAAAGATCTGCATGTGTTAGAACTCTGGCAATGCCTGTGTTGTACTGGCACTCATGTAGCTTCAAAGCGCCTGCTAAAAGTTAGCAGAATTTGTGGCAAATACTATTTCTGATTTTTTTTTTCTGGGAATCAAAAAGCTATCGCTTGTAATATTTCAGCAAAGGGAGGAATATTCTGCAGAATGGGGCATCAACATTTGCATAATGTGCTCCAGTTTCTCTCTGCACGCTGTGGAGTATATTTTTGTGAGTGGTTATATAACTGAATATGTAACTTACTTTTACACGTTTCAGAATACTTTTTTGCCAAATCTGATTGCAATTTAGGGCATGCCAATGCTATTATTACTACTGATCAGTCTTTTGTAATACAGGCTTGTCTACTTTACCTGCAGCTACTTTGGAACCCTCTTCTATGTCACCACTCATCACTGACAAGGACAAGGTGGCTCAAGCTGCAGTGCATTCTGTGGATCCAGCTTCAGACCATTTCTTGCCTGTCGACTGCCCTGCTGCACACCCTCTGAGCTCTGGCATATTTATGCAAGCCATCACCCGCCTGCAACTGCTTGGGATGTGCAACTAGAGAGAATGGAGTCATGCAGTCACGTTTTCAACTCAGGTTAGTTACGAGACTGGTAAACAATTCTTAATTTTGATGTATCACCTTCTTTACCATTGACATTTGTTGCTGATTAGCGTAATTCATACACCTACATGGCCTATCAGGAGACGTGGAACTAAACCATAGACCACACATAGCAGCCTGCCTGCATTCCGTCAAATTTATCTGAAAAGTTTTATTGTAGTTGGAACTTACAGAGTACAAAATCTTCACTTAACTCACTCTTATTTCCTGCTCTATTGAAGATACATTTGGCTGTTGGCCATTTTGTGCTGGCGCACTAAAAAAGGCTGGGCAAATTGAATACCTGTGGAAAACAGGTGGAAAATGCCATTTTTGCCCTTTCAGAAAGTTGCAACTTTGGAGACCTGCTGCTAGCGTAAAGAAATTTTGTCATCCATCCCTTTTTACCCACTGAATCTATGCAGCCTTTACCTCTATGAGAATGATTAAAAACCTGCTTTTCTGTTGCACTTGAGTTAGTAAAAGATCGCAACAATTACTCCAGAAACAGCGCACTACAAAAAAGTCCATTTTCAAACTTAAATACGGGCATGATGTGCTATGTCGTTAGCGTTAAAATCGTTTTCTGTTTATTATTCAGATTCTTTGCTTATTTGCTTAATTTTACGCAAAATTGGGAGCACCTTGAAAAAAAAAACCATATAGAAACAAGTTAAACAGTCCTGGCGTTCTCCCATGAAATTTTAAGCAATAGCGAATTTAATCCACTTCAAGCAATCATCAACACTGCCAACAAGCAGAAAGGGACTTTATAAGCATTGAGAAGGCTTTGGATATTGCATAAGATAAAATGTAACTAAATTCAGCAATTAATAAATTGAACTTTTGACTCCTACTTCTTAAGAACAAGCCATAAGCACATCTACAGAGACAATATGCATTTAGTTTTATATTTATTTTTATATCTTTAGCTTACATAGCCGAACACATTTCTGTACTTGATATTTTTAAAGTACTTAGGATTGTTTTTATGTCAGTTTAAAGAAAAGTAAGATGCTGTAGTTTTTTAAATTCAAGTAACAGTTGTCTGTTTTTTGGTAATTTCAAATATATGCCGAATGCAAGATGATATGGAGAAAGAACAAACAAGTCTAGAACTTCCAATTTTTTTAGAAATAGTGAACTAGGCCAGGGTAATGTGCAGAAAGAGTTTTAGTGGCAACACTGCAGTATCCTGCAGTATCTAAACTCTAAGACTACTGCCACTCTTAAAAGTTACCTCTCTTTTTCTTTTTTATTACTACTCAACTAGAGGACCCTAAAAGAAGATAAAATAATGATTCTCCTTTGTATTTGCTGTATCTGTACACATTGTTTCCAGGAATACTAAGAAAGAGTTGAGGGTGAGCCTCAGTCCGGTAGCCAGCATTTAAAAAAAAGTACTTGTCCCCATCTTGGCAGTGTGGTCATCGGTTGTGGAGCTTGCATATGCTTTTGTTTCAAAAAAAGAAAGCAGAGGACGGAAGGTGAATAGAGCTAAGGGTTAAGAGAATGTTATTGTTTAAATAGCTTCCTCTGAGCTGGGCTACAGCAGCAGTAGCAGAGTACTTTTGAAAAACATTCTGGAGGTGGCAAATTATATACCAGCGTTAGATGTTCAGGAATGTAGTGATAAAAAAAGAATTATATGTCGCATGTGACTAGTGAAAAATTATCAAACGTTATCAAGAAGCAAAAATATAAAAAGACAGAACCTTGGGTAAACACGTGGAGTCATGCATTAGAAAAAGTATTCATTACCTACTGGCTAGAATGCTCCTGCTGTAAACAAAAATTAGAGACAGGGCAATGAATGAGCATAACATTAAATAGTCATCGGGCAGGCACAAGCAAAACATTCCTGATTGCAGTCTTCAGCCTTTAAGTGAGATTAGTCATAATTTTGATTAAATTAGGGTATTTATCTCAAGTCAGCTTTAATTCTACAAAAGCGACTATAGGGAGCCATTTCTAATCCATGAATTTAGAGCAGTGCAAAATAAATACCTCAAAAGGAACATTTTAATCCCTTAAATACAATCCCCCCGCACCATAAGTAGTTTGCAAGGCAGTCACATGCACCATGAATGGGGCAATTTATTTATAGCAAGTGTACCTCCACTAGCATAGGCTCAACGTGTTTAGTAAACATTTCCTCTTTATCACTGGTGACATTGGTTACCCCTTGAATCTTTTTCGTCTGGTAATGCCTTTTTTGGCAGGTATAGTTTACTCAAATTTATTTTTTCAGTTGCCCTTTCTCCACAGCATTTCATTTATGTTTTGCATGGCATTCTTAGCCTATGCTAGTACTTAACCAATTCCAAATAGCTCTTAACAACTATATAACTGCATCTGTATTGCCTGTTCCTTTCAAAACAACATGCGCCAGCATTGAACCTGCTTTAGATGCTGACTTATCTACCCCATACTGTAGTTTTCCCTGCTACTGCCATCTTTTTATTTTGTTTTTCTGGTGCTAGACCACCCAGACCAAAATCATAGAAGTTAATACCCAGGCGAACATAATTTCGCTTCTTGCTCTGCCCCTCTTTCCCTCCCCTTCCTCCCTTTCTCAGTTTTCTTCTTGGGAAGTAAAAGGTTCTTCCCTGCCAGTGATGCTCATGGTGTCCAGATAGACAAGTGCCTTTTCAAACTTTTGACTTGGCTTGTAGACTGAAGCTTTTCTGCTACCCTTCAATTCTCTTTCATGCTATGTAGCCACCTTGCTCTTGTTCTACCCTGGATCATCTTACAACAAGTAGTATGTATATGTGCAGGTAATGGCCACAGTTCTATGGGCCTCTACTGCCCAAAAGGGAGTCTATAATCTGCAAGACTAACAGTAGTCCTGTTAATCTACATGCCAAGTAAAACCATAAATAAAAGGTGATCTAAAGGCCTAAAAACATATTATTGGATAGCTGCTGAACGTCATTTTGATTCCGTAGCTTACTGTCTTCAGGATTTGTTATAAGCTTTACCATATAGCATGTCAAATTGTATTGTGCAGAAGAAAATAATTCCTTTAGAGCTATGATGGTAAAGAGCAACAGAAGCATCAAAGAGCCCTAGAACTGTAAGCAAGAGCGGGTGGCACACTGTATCTGCAGGTAGAGCGGTTTCCCAATCATACAACATGAAAAAAAAAAACTGAAATGCTGCTTTCAACAAAAGGCTAAGTTTTGAAATGTGCAGTCTTCACCCACATACTTATTGTCAGCATTCCACCTGCACTAATGCAACTTTTTTCTGTTTCATAATGCATTTTTAATGACATCTCTAAATAACTTGCAGATTACAGTTGGCAAGGAAATTGTGTCATGTTACTTTTCATCAGTGTTTAATTTAAATTACAAACATATTGACGTGAGTAAGTTTGGAATAATTACAAAAATACGAAAGCTGCCAGTTTAGACATTGTAGGTTTGCTGACTTTTGCCCAAAATTTTACATTTGGCTTAAGCAACTTTTATGTGCATAAATATCAAAGAAGCCATTTGTATTGTTATTGCTAACGTTCTTTGCATTATAGTGAGGTAATTTGTAGCATTTAAGTAGCTATCAAAAAAAGTGAGTTTGAAGGAATACTTTAACAAATCTTGAAGATGGGTTAGATGGTGCATTGCAACTTGACGAAAGGTAAAAGCGCACAAGAAGACACACACCCGAGCGAAGACAACACAGGACACGCGGACACACAGGACAGTGTGTGTTCTGTGTCGTCTTCACTCGAGTGTGTCTTCCGGGACACTTTTACCTTTCGTTGAAGGAATACCTCTTCAGCAATCGGCACCCAATGCAATATTTTATTGCCACTGCAGGACTCGTGTTCCAGCTACTCCTGTCAGCATATACTCTGGAGAAAATATTGAAGATGTCGACCTGCTGTGCATCAAGGTGGACCGTGAAAAGCTGTTCTCTGCGACAAGTGGGCTGGAGTGACCGGCAGCTGTTTTGTCCGCCAACATCCAGTATGACTGCAAGCTATTTTACACATGTTCTAGAGCGCCTCTTCTTTATTATGCATTTATTGCACCTAGAGTGGTGGCTACGAAGTTCTTGAACAGTCACCTAAAGTATCTTAATTTTCATGTGCAGGGAGTTGCATGTTCTGCTGTCTTGTCATAAATATACTTGCCTTTTTTGTATATGTACACATTTCTTAGCCATTCCTGTAGGAGAGGGTGCCATTCACTAAATGAGTGATGCAATATTTTTACTCTGTCATGTCATAACATTGTGATATGCACTGTAATAAATTGTAGACATTCCTCCAGCCTAAGTAATTTTGAGTTGTCCAACCCTATAAACCAGCCAGATAACTCGCTGATAGTGTGAATAAACTTTGCTACCAAAACTGTAGGTGTCACTTGTATATGATTGTAAAGCTGCCTCTGAGTAACTTTGCTGCACACACTTTTTCCCATTACTGTTTCAGGAATCGCCATGCCCTATTTTTTGTATGTTTTTGCTCAGCATGGTTGTCTGAACAGTTGCCAAGCATCTCCATGACATGCACAGATAGACCTTCAAATTGAGCTGTATACACGTCATTGTGCCTCATTGAAATTACATATACCTAAACATGGAAAGTATTTGTTAGATGCTTATAGGATGCTCTTCATAGACTCGCCCTGAAGCAGAAGCCTGGGATTCTGTGGCAAGAAATGCATGCACAAATATTGAATTCTGTGGCCACATATTTTTAGTTGCATTGTTTTTGCCCTCAACTTATTGATAGAAACACAGGAACTCCTCGTCAATGCTGACTAGCAACCGAGCAGACTTCTCTGCAGTGCCTTAACCAGTGCAGGGAAAAGTGAAAATGACACTTCGGACAGATCACGGGTGCATGAAAACTGATATTCAAAGCTTTAATGCATCAATGACCTGTCCGAAATGTCATTTTCACTTTCTCCTGCACTGTATAAAGCATTGCAGAGATGTGTGTTCGGTTGCCAGTCTGCATAGACGAGCAGATTTTGTGTTTTTACCAATAAGTTTAGGGCGAAAACAATGCAAACTAAGAATATGGGCCAACAGAATTCTATATTTGTGTACACATTTCCCGCCACGCATCAACCCAGGCTTCTACTTCAGATTGAATCTATGTGGAGCACCCTTTTAGCACCCATTTGGTTAGGGTGCGAAGGAAAAACTGCACCCTTAGACAAGGGTGCAATCATCGCACCCTATAAAATTTTAAGCTGGGCACCCTTTTTTAAGGGTGCGGTATCTGCACCCTATTCTTTGCACCCTATTGGTTGCACCCTTTAGGCAAGAAAGGGTGAGCGTCTGGGGACAAGCCAGTTTCCACCCTTAAGGATGAGAAATTGTTTAGTGTGTAAGCGCCAACAGTTTCGCAGAACAACAGCGATCAGACCCTGAGCTGAAAGCGCTAGCCGATTACTTGGAAGGAAAGACCGCTTCCCTTCCTGGTGTGTTCAGGCAACATTTATCATCCTTCAAGTTAAGCAATGGCCTTCTCGTGAAGAACTTCGCACCCAACAAAACCGCGCAGCTTCTCGTAGTGCCTAAAACCCTTCGGCAAGAAATTCTGCAGGCGTTGCACGATGAGCCCATCAGCAGGCCACCTCGAATTTGCGCGCACGTTGCGTCGAATCCAGGAAAAGTATTACTGGCCGCGACTGCCTGCCGAAGTTGCCCACTGCGTGAAGATGTGTCGTGAGTGCCAACGACGCAAGACGCCGCCGATCAGACCAGCAGGACTATTAAACCCGATTCCGTCCCCAATCCTGCCCTTTCAACAAATTGGGATGAATCTCCTCGGCCCCTTTCCATCTTCGTCTAGTGGTAACAAGTGGATCATCGTGGCCACTGACTACCTTACCCGCTACGCCGAAGCAAGAGCACTACCAAATGGTACCGCGGCAGAAGTCGCCAAATTTTTTGGCGAACAAATTCGGTTGCGACACGGCGCCCCAGAAGTGCTCATCACGGACAGGGGAACGGCGTTTACGGCAGAGTTGACGCAAGCCATCCTGGAATACAGTCACACAAGCCATCGACGAACAACTGCGTACCATCACCAGACCAATGGCCTTACGGAGCGCCTGAACAAAACGATCGCGGACATGATCGCTATGTACGTCGACGCTGAACACAAGACCTGGGTCGCCATCTTGCCGTACGTGATCTTCGCGTATAACACGGCAGTCCAGGAGACGACCAGAGCGACCCCGTTTAAGCTTGTGTACGGCAGGGAGCCCACGACGACGCTCGACGCAATGCTGCCACATGTAACCAGCGAAGACAACCTTGACGTCGCCGCCTACCTGTAGCGTGCAGAGGAAGCCCGACGACTCGCACGGCTGCGTATTAAATACCAACAGCGCACCGACTGCCGACGATATAATTTACGACGACGCCACGCAGAGTACAATCCAGGAGACCAAGTGTGGGTTTGGACACCAATTCGCCGTCGCGGATTATGTGAAAAATTGTTGCGTCGATACTTTGGGCCATACAAAATCCTTCGCCGTGTCGGACCACTGGACTATGAAGTCATTCCCGACGGAACGTCAGCATCACAACGGCGACGCTCACGCCCAGAAATTGTACATGTTGCACGACTGAAGCCATATTACGCGCGTTAAAGAATCTGTGGTGTTTAAAACTCGCAGCGTTTATGTTTAAGTTGCTTTGTTTTTGAACATCGAGACGATGTTTTTTTTAAGGGGGGAGTAATGCCGCGAAACCTTTAAGACTGTAGTTGTTGTTTTTTTAACAGCCGCCGGCATACAGGCTTATCATTCCGATTCTGGACCGCGTATCAGTTCCGTAATCTTTGTTTGTTAATGCTCGATGTCACGAGTCACACCTTTATCAGTTTTGTTGTAGCGCAAGATGCACCAAGATCTGTCTCGAAGGTTCCGGCCACTCGGGTCTTTCCACAATGTTCCAGCCCGTGCTGGTAGCTGTTTGCGACGTTATCTAGATTGTTTGCGTTCCCTTCAATCACTTGTGACTTCATTTTTTGGGCTGGTCGCACGAAACCGGTATGACGTACGGAACTCTACCAGCCACGTTCGAAGGGTGGGTTCACCTTCCCTTATTTGTCTGTCTGCTGTCGGCTACTGGCTCTGCGCTAACTTATTCGTTTGCTGCAAGGGGATAACTGCCCATCGTGGGTGCTCGCCTTCTATTTTTTAGGCAAAAGAGTGAAGGAGCTTGACCCTGATATGTCATTCAGCAGGAAACCTCAAGTTTTTCAGATGTCTGTTTTTATTCGTTTAAGGTGGCATTTCGTCGCCACGCCCATCATGTCATCCCTGACTTAGACATCTCGGCGAACAGTGTAGTACAGTCAATGGGAACTTTACTCCTTCCGCTGGTGGCTGTGAACCGAAGGCGAAGGACAGATTCCATTTCTTCGGTCACAATTAAAAGGATCTTGACCAAAATAATTATTGTGAAATGTGAGGACGGAATATTGCCGCTACCGCAAACTCGTGTCGCAGCGCGTGCTTATTGACAGTGTCTCTCTTTCTGAATCGCATGGAATGTTTTTACCTGCAGCGTTTTTACTTTATAGTACTCTGTAGTGTTCTGTATTGTTTTTACTTTAAAACTCCTTCCGTCTGGGACACCAAATATATTTGTCAGAGTGACAGCGCAAACGAATGAAGTAATATTATGTAATTCTGAATTATAGATACTTGCTGCCCTAAGTACTCACTTGTACATCATATCCGAGGAATTAGCTTCATGGTTTGAATCCTTTGAATGAAGAAACCAAATGAACACTCGGGACTGCACTTCCAAGAGAGACCTGCGCAATGGAACTGTTAAACCCTAGTTGTGCCCCCCGTAGCGTGGAAACAGCTTTTCCAAAGCCTCGTCGTTGTGAAACTGCTTGGTTGTACGGGCAGCGTCTCTCAAGTATCTCGAACACTAAGAAATTCAGTTTGTATGTATTCAGTTTGTACCGACTAAATTCTATCGGTCTATGCTGCCTTAAATGCGTTTCCATAGATAAGTTAAAGCAATTGTTAACCTTTTGCCGGTACTCCGCTAACCAATAATGCCAATCGCATTTATAATCACTAGCATTCTGCTCCCTTCACAAGAAAGATCATTCTGCCCAATTAAAGTGATGATTCTGGAAACGTAATGAAGCTTCGAGCGAAAATCCTCAAATAATTTAATTCGTTCATGCGGGTCATGTAGTTTTCCAAACAATATGAGCTTTTCTAAATATTCTGAATGCGCTAGATAGATAAGATTGCGCTAGATGTATGAAATCGCTTTCCTAAAACAACACCTGCTAAATAATCCAGCAGACATTTCTGAATGCTTGTTGGCCGGCGCTCGCAAATGGGAGAAAGTTCCTTGACCGGATTACCAAGCCATGCAGTTGGAAAAAGGGCTGTTGACATCTACAGGAACTGATAATCTAAAAGATGAGGTTGTTCTTCTCATCTTGTGTTTGACTTTAAGATCACCTGAGTTAAGGAATAAATTTTTAGCTTTAAACAAAGTCCTCCAGTTTACAGCTCCGAGCTCATTAAACATGCTTAGAATTCAGGAGCTTTGTCTCCAGTTATCTTTGTTTCTATCCGTCGCTGGAAGTCGACTGTGGTGAAGTCCTTCGTGACCAGGAAATTTATGGCTCTCAAACACAGATCATTCAGTTCAAAAACTCAAATCAGGGAAGAAGCTGACTGCATTGATTGATTGAATGTCCTTTATTGAATGGGAAGGCTCATGGCCATGGATGGGGATAAAGGGGAGTAGACATAATCTTCATTGTTTAGGTCGTCACTCGAATCACATTGCTCTAACCAGGCTACTAAGCGAGCCATACTTGGCAAATATCATCTGTGTGTTTGCATCAGTTTCTAGAAGGGAACGGTAGTTCAGGCGGTAGGGTTCGATCTCGGGGCGTCCAGTAGAAAAAGCAGGGCATTCCCAAAGTAAATGAGATATGCCGCCGCAGGTTAGAGTCGTACAGTGGGGGCACGTAATCATTTCCTCCTTATACTGACGCCAGCGGGCCATAATACGTGGCGTGTACGCCGCATGGGCGATGAGCTTATTCAAAAAGACTTCTTGACTTCGGGTGAGGTGGGTTCTTCTCATAAAAGGTGGGTCTGGTGTGGCCACCTGCATGCGATGCTGACTGAGGCTACGAAGACTGGTCCGAGTATAGTGCATAAGGGCAAGAGAAGGGGTGAGTTGCCCGCCCAAGGTCGAATAAGGATGAAGCAAGGGGGGTGGGGAAGTAAATGTGGACATCCCACCTGCCAAGGCAGCCGCGGCGTGTGCCGCCGCATTGCCCCCTGATTCGTCCGAGTGACCTGGGGTCCAGTGAATAGCGACAGTTCTGGTCGCGAGTTGGTGGCGTTTAAGGAGGCGCTGTATAGCCGTAGCTATTGCATCTTGTGAACCCGGAGTAGCGATTTCCTTGTAAGCTTCAAAGGAATCAGTAAGAATACGTAGTGACCCAGTTCCGGTGCAAGGCACTCCTGACAAGGCTCCCCAAATCGCGAGGAGTTCAGCGTGAAGAGGGGTACCCTGAGGTAGATGGCAGGCATAAGCGCCTGAAAGGGAAGGGTTGTCATCGCATACCCAGGCCATAGATGCGAATTCGCTTGTAATGGATGCGTCGGTGTATATGTCAGTCGTATCGGGGATTCGCTCTTGTCGGTGATGGGCAGCTAGGAGCTCCCGGGGAATGACAAAATCGCGGTTTATAGGTCGGCGATGGACGCGTGTGACTACTGGCATCTCCCAAGGGGGAAGTGATGCATATAGGGCTGGTGTTTTGTCGTTACGCTGTTCATCCCAGGCCAGCAGGCGACGCCCGTGGACAGTGTTCTCTAGACGTATTCGATGACGCGTCTGTGACTCGGTAACGATGGTAGTGAGCGGTGGAAGAGCGGCCAAACGCTCAAGTTCGGCTATAGGAGTGTGCTTAGGTAGACCGGTAATAGTGCGTAGTGTTGCGCGATGAAGGCGTTCGATCTAAGGGAAGTCAGTCTTCGACAGTTGGAGGACCGGTGTGCCATAGAGGATTTTTCCGACCGCCGCTGCTCTGGCCATCGCACGGCAGGCATGCTGCCGCGCACCGCCGTGCCGGTTGGACAGGCGACGAATAGTATGTAGCAGTGCTGGCCAAAGGCGTTGTAACTGATGAACCCATTTCTGGGGGCTGTTGCAGCTTGATATGGGCAGGCTAAGAATGCGGATTTGCCCATTTGAGGAGGTGATGGTGTTGCATTCTAATTTGCTAACTGACATTGCATGTAACGCTACATTGAAATAGATTGTAATCCAAAGACGGACGCAGCAAACATCGCTTTTTTATTATTTATTTATTTATTTATTTAATTATTGAACCTTATAGGCCCGATTGGCATTGTGTAAAGGAGGTTACAAAAAGCAAAGACTTTAATTATATATGGGCAAAACAACAAGCAAATGCATGATGTAAAACCATAACACACATCCAAGTAATTGCGGGATATAAGCATGGTCACACAGAACAAAATAAATGAAATGCATACAGAATATAATATTAAAGGTACAGAAATGCGGAGGGGTTATCTAACAATATAAATCGAGCACGTGCTTAAGGAATGCAACAAGATCAGTTATTGAAACAATTGATTCGGGGAGATCATTCTAGAGTCATATGGCGCGCGGGAACGCGAATTAATTGCAGGCTTTTGAGCGTCCAAAGATGCGCAAGAAACTGATATGATTGTGTAAACGCCTAATATCCGCCGTGGAGTGTATAAATGTAACGAAAACTAGGACCAAGTGAATATAAGTGCGTTTGATACTGCTGTATTGGCCATCCAAGTAATGCTGAGATCTGATTGCCCACTTTCTTCAGACTCAAGATTGTGCTATTCCGATGAAACTTGAACCATTAAGATGCAGTAATGACGTTAAGATTAACAAGTTGAGCGAGCAAAAATTATAACTTTCCAGCTCGTGGCCAGTACGGATAGGACATCTGCTGAAATTTACCGAGCGGATCCAATATCCAGGCCCACTATAAAAAAGTTTTCGTTCACAGCCAAGCAGCAATGAAGTTTACAATCATGCCATAATGCTGCTACAGTGCTACTCTTTCCTTGGGGTAATTCAATTCTGTACTGTTTTGAAATATGCGAGATGTCGTCAGCAGTAACGGAGCATGCTGAATTGCAATTTAATGGAGGAACGTTCCAGATATCCAGAGGCCCCTACAAGCTTTTATGCGTGAAGTGCAAATTCAGCGCTCACACTAAAAAGCCATTTGTCACTGGGCTCTGACAGGTACTGAAACACTCCATCCAGCTTTGGCGCGTTCTATTTTTACTTTAGCTTTCCACAGCGAGTAGCTATAGAGAGAATTGGAGTGTGCTTAGTTATTTTAGACAGGCATCATTACAAAAGAGACGACTGAAGGTAGCAAAAAAACAAAAAACAAAAATTCGACTACTTTATGAAACAAGTTTCAATCGTTGTTGGCCTTGTAGCCAGAAAGCTGAACATCAAAGCTCTAGCACATCGTCTTCGGGGCTCTAACGTCAGGGCTACTTCTTTGCTGGTTATAAAGTATAACGCTATCTAACAAGAGAACTGTCAAGGCCTTGCGTCGGAGGCTTTCCGGTCTGTTCGTCGCGCAAAGTTGCACTATAGTAGCGAGCAAGCGCGTTTTAGAGGTTTATATTTTTTTTTATATTTACATCCGAATACGCAAGCGAACGTTCGACATTTTCTCGGTTTTAAATTTTGCTTTTAATGTTGCCACTGCAAGGCAGCAAATATGACGCACAGTTTTTCACCGTAACCACTTCACCTAGCCGTAACCATTTCAACCGCGCCGTAAGGGAAGGGAGGAAGGTGGGAGTGAAAGTGGAAAGAGAAAAAGAGGAGCAGTAGTGGAGGGCTATGAAGTAATTTGGACCACCTGGGGATCTTTCACGTGCGCTGACATCGCACAGCACACGGACGCCTCTTCGTTTCGCGTCCATCGAAACGCAGCCGCCAGGTGGTCCAAATTTCCGGAGTCCTCCACTACGGCGTCTCTCATAGCCTGAGTCGCTTTAGGACGTTAAACGCCATAAACTAAACCAAACCAAACATATCAAGACTACCCTTCCTGGCATAACGAGTGACAAAACATTCAAAGAGAGAATGCCAGATTATGTGCTGCATGAGAACTTTGCCCAAGCATTCCCAAATTCGAACCCTACACAAAGGTACCTCCAAACAGCAAATTGAAATATTCTGCACATTTGTCTATTTACAAAAGCTATTTTACAAGTAAGCGCCAGTATGTATATCTTTATAATAGATCATATCTCTATAGACAGCTGTTAACATTAACGTGCATGTATTTATCATTCATGAACACGCTCAAGCAAATACATAAAACTGGCAAAAATATTCTGCCCCATTCGCGTTTCATGTTGGGCGATTATTAAGGCGAGAGCCTTTAATGGCTCATGCTGTCGCGGACAAAGTGTGTCCCGCTTTTGCGGCGTTCTGATTGGCGTTCTGTACTCACCTATGGGGCTGAAACGTGGAGGCTAACCAAGAGAGTTCTACTTAAGTTGAGGACAACCCAGAGGGCTATGGAACGAAAAATGGTAGCGGTAACATTAAGAGAGAGAAAGCGTGCAGAGTGGGTCAGAGAAGTAACTCAAGTTACCGACATTCTAGTAGAAATTAAGAAGAAATGGGCATGGGCAGGACATGTAGTGCGAAGAGAGGATAACCGATGGTCGCTGAGGGTAACAAACTGGATTCCAAGGGAAGGAAAGCGTAGCAGGGGGCGGCAGAAAGTTAGGTGGGCTGATCAGATTAAGTTCGCAGGGGTCAGCAGCTTGCACAGAACCGGGTATAATCAGGGTTATGATGATGATGATGATGATGATGATGATGATGATGATTGGCCGAGGCGGAATGCGTCCCTGCCATCTGCAATGCCACACTTCAACGCGCGCCATGGAACGCCACGCGACAGGAGCCATGGTGTGCCGTCCAAACTCACACTTGCCGGAGAAAGTGTGGCCCCGCCGGGGTGGCGCAGTGGTAAGACGCCCGACTACTGTGCCGGAGTTCCCGGGATCGAATCCCGGCCTCGGCGGCTGCGTTTCGATGGAGGCGAAACGAAGAGGCGTCGTGTGCTGTGCGATGTCAGCGCACGTTAAAGATCCCCAGGTGGTCGAAATTACTCCGTAGCCCTCCACTACGGCTCCTCTTTCTCTCTGTCCACTTTCATTCCCACCTTCCTCCCTTCCCTTACGGCGCGGTTCGGGTGTCCACAGAGCAAGTGTGACAGTTACTGCGCCTTTCCCTTCCTGTGAACCAATTTAACTTTATTTAAAGTGTGATAGATACTGCGCCTTTCCGTTCCTGTAAACCAATTATATTTACATGTAGCACTGCAACGAAAGCCGACAAGAGGCAAACGATGGAGGCAAATTCAAACGAAAAACCGGCTTTGAATTTGCCTCCCATCGTTAGCCTCTTGTCGGCATTCGTTACAGTGCTACATATAATTATAATTGGTTGACAGGAAAGGAAAGGCGCAGTATCTAGTGACGCGAAAGAAACTTTGACTTGTGCGATGTCTTTCTCTCAATGCCGTTGTACAGATCATTGTACTGTGCAGGTCCATGGAAATCAGTCCTTACAAGAGTAAAAAATATCATTGTACCAGTGGGAGCAAAAATTTTCTTTTTCAAGCTCCATAGCAATACACTAGAAATGAAGGGATTTTTTTGTACCTTGGGGGGGGGGGGGGAATTACTGTTTCATATGCCGCAAACCGGAAACTATTGAAAACGTTTTCTTAGACTCTTGGGAAGCCTTTTTATTGTGGGGCACTCTATACTGAATAATTAAAAAAGAGCTACCCGTGGATGCATTCGGAATTCGAGTTTCACCAATTGAAGATGATGGGCTTACTGCACATGATCATGTTATTGGGTGCGCACAGTATCTGGCGATCGAATGGCTTTCAGGCATGCAGACGTTGATGCGAGGAAAATACGCCAGTATTTTCGCGAAGCCGTTGCGAGTGTTATTGAAGTTTTCAAGACACAAGACGAAGTGCTTGAGTGGCTTCCGAGAATGGAAGCGTTGCTGCAAATTCCTGTTTTGTAATGGATCACGCAGCCCAAATCGCGTGGTTTTATCCCATGTTGTGTGTTTGTCGCGTAATATTCTCTCTGTGTGTGTGTGTGTGTGTGTGTGTGTGTGTGTGTGTGTGTGTGTGTGTGTGTGTGTGTGTGTGTGTGTGTGTGTGTGTGTGTGTGTGTGTGTGTGTGTGTGTGTGTGTGTGTGTGTGTGTGTGTGTGTGTGTGTGCGTGCGTGCGTGCGTGCGTGCGTGCGTGCGTGCGTGCGTGCGTGCGTGCGTGCGTGCGTGCGTGCGTGTGTGTGTGTGTGTGTGTGTGTGTGTGTGTGTGTGTGTGTGTGTGTGTGTGTGTGTGTGTGTGTGTGTGTGTGTGTGTGTGTGTGTGTGTGTGTGTGTGTGTGTGTGTGTGTGTGTGTGTGTGTGTGTGTAAAAGTGGATAATAAATTTCGGAATACAGAAAAAAAAAACGAGGGAGGCAAAATATACGATAGTAAGGGTAGGCTTTCGCCATTCTTCTCTTAAGTTACATCTAAGAGACCCTGTAATCTTTTTGCTCTTTTATTCATTCATGTCGCCGGATACCCTGTACATTGCAACATTTATACACTGCAAGATAGGGCTTGAGCTATTTTCGCGCGAGTTAGCGCTTTGTTACTTTTTCCTTCGTGTTCCACTGACTCGTAGCCAGAATACTATGTTGAAAATGGCCGCCCACAGGCATGGCATTTTGATTCTTACATTATACTTAAGTTACATCAAATGCCGGTGAGCGCTGAAAGTGAATTCGACCAAAAATAACAAAAGAGTCAAAGGCTTCAATGTGGTAAAGAATCACTGAAAGAAATATTCCCTTCCCAAACCTAAACATTAAGTTAGCGTTGGATCTTCCTCGACGCTACAAGAAATATACTACATTTGGGAATATAACGACACTCCTTTTAATGCGATAAATATCGCGCCTATTAAGTCAGTATGTCACAGAAAGGAGCACTAGGAAGCGACTGCAATTGCATTATTGCTGAAGGGACCTAACGTTCCGAACAGAGCATTTATCTGCACTTACGATTAAAAAATGAAGCTGAAATGGATTCGGAAAGCGGGTTTCATTTTGAGGGGCAACACTTCCTTTTTCGTGCAAAGGTACGACCTTTTTATTTTATGTTTTGATTCAGGGAAACAAAGAGGTAAAGAATTACTTGAGATAAAACTAAATATACAATATCATCTTCGGGCTGCATGCACTGTTTACAGAATGTTTATCAAAGGATATTGGACAGTAGGATATATATTGCTTGCATAGGTCTTGCCGCAGAAGAACAAAATAGAAAAATAAAAACGAAAGAAAAAAGGAAGAATAAAAATAAAAGATGAAAGAAAGAGAGGGAGAAAAGGAACAAAAGAGTGCAAGAAAGAAAGGTAAAAAGGAAAGAACAAAAATCGGTGGTCATTCTTTCACGGTATTGATATACACCCTACTTGAAGACAGAAGTATTTGCGCGCCTACTGGGGCGTACAACTGAATTCCACATATAATAGACCTCGATGTCCCCGTTTTCACAGAATGTTTGTTTGGGATGCCCAAAAGCAATTTCAGCTGAGGATCAGGAGGGCTGTCAAGCGAGCTATATTGTTTACCGACCCGTTGTGATCAATGCTCGTAACCGGTACCTTGGGTAGGGTTTTCTGCTGTACCTCGACAACAATAGTGGCTAAGATGGAATGAGGCATGAAATGAGTTCTGAGCAATCAACACGAATATATTTAACACATACAATATGAGCCTGTAAAGAAATATCCACATGCAGATAAATTAGGCCCTAGATGTAAACGCGATAGCAAGTAACGCCCCAATGTCATCGTCAGGAAATACGTTGTGCTCGATAGGAAAATCAAAATCCTAAGATGTGATGTACTGACTGCAGGTTACAATATTTATACAGAGTGTTGCTTTCATATCAACAAATGCTCTTTCCAGTCGCACCTAGTAAAAAGGCGCTTAATGAAACGTTATCAGAAATCTGCATGTACTCTATGTAAGATGCCATCTTTTTGTTCTGTTCCATTCTGTTCCCTGTACCGTACAAGCCATTCTTGCATACCCCCTCAGAATAAAGGGAAGAATTACCAACTACTAACTACCTTGATTCCTTGCTCAATCGTTCTTCTAAATCTAAATCATTTACATTGATTTCTTGGAATTCACTGCAGCAGTTCAGATATCTTGCAGAGAAGCGAGCTTTGTGGCAGTATTGTTTTCCTGTAACGGAGGAGGGAACAAAAATACAGATGAATGATTTATTTCCCGCGAAAATGTTCTGCTTTTACTTTTGCACTCAGGTGTATTTTATCGAACAAAAATTACCTGTGAAATAAACAAAATTTTGCCCTTTTACCTTTCTAAGCTATCAATCCTCAGTATGAAGAGAAATTAATATTTCATCTCAATATTTAAGCCTTTTGTTTTTTGAGTTCATTATCAAGTGCATGGTGACGTATTGGCTTTGCACTAGTTATGGTATGAAAAGAAAACTTCATGATTTGGCATTGAACCTTGCAGCCAAACGGTACCCGGGTTGCTTCAATGGATGCATTTACGGGTTAACCGAGCAACCTAACCTTAAAGCTTCTCTCCAGAAGACAGAATATGTTTCATCATTGAAAGCTACGCTAACTACCTGAATTAAGACTGTGTTAATAAAAGTGCACCATCTGCTCTTGCAGAAACATGTCTTGACTTGAGTGAAATAGGACATAAAGGCATACAAAAACGGCACTCAAGGGAAGCAGAGCGCTGTGTTCATCCGAAAGCATAGGCGGCATTGCATGGAACGTATAGGCGATGAGTAGTTTCAGTGTCTATCGTAAATTTGCAGGTATTGGGAATTGGAATCTGCATTCCAAAGAAAACAATATGCATTGCACCATTTCAGAGTCGCCCCACTGCAGAGACTTCCGAATTAGCACTCCTTTAATAAACGTTCATTAAGTTAGTAAAACATAGCTTTATGGAAGGGCTAAAAACCTAGGGAGTTACACGCATGCAGCAAAGCTCATTTGCAGTGAATTGTGAGTCGAATGCAGAACATCACAACTGTATTTTGCAGGAAAAGCGAAAGCAAATTCAACCAATAATATCAAAATTACCAAGAAATGAACTGGGACTGTTAGACGTACAGGTTTACTGCCTGTTTTGTGCTGCAGCTCTTTAATACAGGCCTAAACTGCTTTCAGTTTGGGACCTAAAATTCGGTTAAATATACTGCCAGAACTTTGCCATGATTAAGGTGAGCCGCCGTCTTCCCTCAAAAAATATCCATTACAAAGTCTTCCAGCCCGAAATAGACCGCCGGCGAAGTTTCGTGCACAAAAACAAAAAAACTCCTAATCTCCTAATTAGTCCCTGCTACAGAAAGGTGGCTTTGCGTTCTCTTCTAATATTATTTAGCTGTTGCATTAATTCAGCTAGTTCCAGTCGTTTTAAGAGTTAGCTCAGGCGCGTACGGTGTACAGGGAGCCTTCTTCCAGACCTTACGAGCAACGAAATAAAGTTTCACGCTTACTGAGTGCGGGCCCCCACACATTATTTCTCAAAAATAATATAGATTCTTAGAAGAATGCAGACAGCACTGCCGCACTAGAATTCTGCCTCAAAACTGCGCTCACCTTCAAGCAGTTATTTAAACCAAGTCCATTTCACGTTCTGTAATCAGAGACCACACGTGACACGAAGTAATCTACTGTGTGGCAACGACGTCACGAATGTTACAGTTCTCTACATTTTAGTTTTTTTTCCTTATTTAAACTTCCTTGTTTTGTTACAGGGGACAGAAGGAGCGTTATAATTGATTCCTAACTTGGCGTGACAAACACGTTCCACAATGGAAATGAGAATCTGCGCACAATGCAAAAACAAAATGTATTCGCTAGTTTTTGTTTCTTTTAAATATCGTTAGCGGATGCACGGCACCTGCAAAAATAGGCGCCTATTGCTTCCTTCCGTGTCGAGCGAAATTATCGCAGCACGGGCAGACAGCTCGACTTGTAGCAAGCATTAACTTGATGGCAAACAAAAACACAGTTGCTGAAAAATAAACAGAAATGTAAACTACAGGAATACATTGAGCCTTCCGACGCAAACTTCAACATGTTCAAGCTTCTGAAAAGTAATTGGTTTTTAGTAAAACACATATCCTAAATCTGATTAATCTTACAGTGACCGTCAAGATAATACGCAAGCTCAGAAAATATATCATACGATACAAAATACATGTACTAAGGCAATTCCTTCCAGCAGTTTGCGCCGAGTAAATGTTTGTAGTACTCCACAAAACCAATAAAATGCATTTATTTCCTGGCGTTTTGACCATAGGCAAAAAAGGAACGGTGGCAACCGCTGAGAGGAATGTTGTGATTTACTGCAGTTGAGCCACAATATGAAAAATATATGCGCCTCTTGTTTTCATTTGCAAATAAAAAACCGATGCAAAAATAACCTGCTCCATCTCCACTGCAGCCTAATAATCGCAGATAAACCACTTCATAGTACATCATCGGCTGCTCACTGTTGAAATTATTTTCTTTCTTTGTTCCGCTCTGCGTCCTAACTCTGCAATCTCATTCATAACGCATGCAGAATGTTGAGTTGGTGCGCTCAAAGGTATGTTGGGAATACAAACCTTTCGGATGAACTTGCGATTTACTGAGAATCAGGGCAGGCGCCCGTTGTGCAATTTCGTTGTGTTTTTTTTTTTTCTGTTTAAAGCTGAACACCCATTCGCTTCTGGCAGATCTGGCGTTTGGAAATACAGAATTCTGGCTAGCGTCGTGGTATTTGATGATAAATATACCTGCACCAGAAGTCAGCAAATATGAAAGATAAAAAGCTACCTTCAGCTGTGGAAATCAACCTCAACAATCAATTTCAGACACGTGGACAAGTTTAAATGGCCCTTGTTTCTGTATTGCTCTCCATGTAGGCACTCAAGACATGTTGTTGCCGGAATGAGAATGACTTCCGAATATATGCCAATGAAACGATGTCGCGTGCAGAATTCTCTATCGAAATCGCAAAGAGCAATGTGCACCCAAATATGTCGCATGGATGTATCTAGAGTGGTTTTAACACACCTTGGTACCTGCAATATAATGCAAATATATATTTCCCCTGACAGCTGTTTACATCGCAATACACATATGCAATACATACTGTTCATGCGATTGCTGTACATGATTATATCTATTTTATTCGGCAAATTATTCTACACTGTCTATACCTTCATGTACATTGCCAATCAAATTTGCATATTTCATCATCACGAACAGCCAAATTTTATTCTGTATGTAAATATTGATTTGAAATTGATATTGAAATAAGTTGAGAAATATGGGAGAGGCCTTTGCCCTGCAGTGGGTATAATCAGGCTGATGATGATGATGATGATGATGAAATATTGATTTGTGATGTAGTTGCTCGATAGCATGCATTTTATACGCCTTTTCCTTGTTCTTAATCATGTGCATTTCTTGTTTTGGTCATTTGTTGCCGCACATGTTAATGTTTAATGTGAAGGTCTAATGTCTAATAGAAACTTTTCTAAACAACAAACAACGTACATGACTACTACACAGGAAACAGTGTCTTCTTGTAGTTTTTTCTGACATAAAATTACTTGAAGAACTGCGATAAAAAAACGAGAGTGATTTAACAAGGCGTTACTAAGCGCCGGTAGATGTAGAATAAAAATTGAACTTACAAAGCGCCTAAAAAAAATTGTGACAGAAATATTTTGATGTAGCTTGCTACTCGAATGCTGCAAAAGGGATTATAAGGCGCACAATTCCAAAGAGCTAGACGAAAGGAATTTTCCTCCTCATGCCTCGAATGCAGGCTGTTGCTTCACCAACCGATTTATTTGCCATATATACTTTCTATTTCAATGTTTTTTGTTCGCATTAGAATATTCCGGCCCAATATTGAGCCCAGAAAGTCAAAGGGTAATTAGTCAGTGCCAGTTTTATCTCACAAAATAATTTTTTTTCTAATTTAAGCGAATACTTCTCGATAATCACCCAGGAACGCATTAACACCTGTCGGTTTCATCCAGTACTTTAGGTGCACCACTAAATAAAACTATATACTGATATTTGGTGTCTATTAACTTTGTAGAAAGTGTAAATTCATGAACCACTTAAGTCTGAAATGTTGGTACAAACTGCCCCGCGAGCTATGTTGTCTCATTTTATCATTTGAACCGTACAGAAAGCAACAAGCATTATCCCAAGGGATGCAGGTTTGTTTTAACTATAGAACGTTTTGGCCATTCTTACGTTCTTCTCTTGCTACGTGTGCATCTTCAAAAGCCCTTCCGTGCCTCCTTTACGAAAGATGGTACGCAGAGTATTGGACAAGAGCAAAATATATCTGATTCGGATATTCGATGCAGCGTCAGATAAGTCTGCGCAGACACAGAAGCGGAAATAGTAAATCACTTCTGAATAAAAACAATATAACTAGAACTCAAGAACAAACCATCGTTATACTATTTTACTGACGAAAGAAAAAAACAGAAATGAAAATAAAAACACAAGATTGCTAGCCTGCAACATGCTGCCACATAAGGCTAAACAAATATAGAAAAACAAAGTACACATTCGTAGTGTGTAAAACATAACTATCTTCCAATGGTGCATTGGGCCTCAATTTGGGGGTTTTCTATAATCTGTTGGCTGACGCTGACTAATCACCTGTGGTGCATATCCTACTCTAGCGAAGAGAATACTGTCTAAGGACGCATATAAGAAAATGTTTAAAGCCCCGCTGGGGCCGTTCCGAGTGTTATTGAAATTCTCAAGACACAAGACGAAGTGCCAGAGTGGCTTCCGAGAATGGAAGTGTTGGTGTAAATGACTGATTTGTAATGGATCACGCAACTCATATCGCATGGTTTTAACCGATGTTGTGTATTTGTCGCGTAATATTCTGTGTGTGTGTGGGGGGGGGGGGGGGGATGTAATGTTCTTTATGTGTAAAATCTGGTAATATATTAGGCAATAAAGAAAATAAAAGCTGGGGTGGTGCAGTGGTTACGGCGCTCGTCTATTGTGCCCAAAGACGCGGGATCGAATCCGGGCGTCGGCGGCCACTCTTCGATGGAGGAGAAAAGCAAGGCGCCCGTGTGCTGTGCGCTATCAGTGCCCGTTAAAGAACTCCAAGTGGTCGAAATTTCCGGAGTCCTCCACTACGGCGTCTCTCATAGCCTGAGTCGCTTTGGGACGTTAAACCCCACAAACCAAACCAAACCAAGAAAATGTTTAAGGAATTTACTAGATCAAAAGAGTGAAATTAGTTTTTCAACAATACAATGAATTTGATAAGAAAAAAAAACTACTAAATGTTCTTCGCAAGTTGCAAATGCTTGCTTGGTTCCTTCTGATACAAAACGCAGCATCAAAAAATTTAAAAAAGCGGCCAGAAATTGTGCCTCAGGTGCCACGTTTTGTATAGTGGTTACCCCAAATTTCAACCTACGCCACTCTACCCTTCAAACGCTCACGTTATCGCCACATTTTGCTGTCTCTCCCCCCTTCCCCGGACATAGGACGTAGTTCTCTCGCGAGCAATGCACGCCCTTTCTCACGCAGCACGTTTCAACCTCACGCTAAATGCTAAAGTCAGTGCCGTCAAGACACGACCTTGCGCTTTCGTATTGCGTTAATCCCGCGCCGTTTGGTGAACAGGCTCGCGTCCCTTATAGGGACTATTGTTTGGTATGGCAGGACAGCGCTAGTCGCCTGTGGCGTGCTGCACCTTCCGAGGAGCAGGGCAGGCCTTGGCCTGCCGTGCATCCCGACAGTGGCTAGTGTGCACGCGTTAAGGCTGGTAGAGAGGCTATTAGCTGACGAGTCTTACCCTGGTCGCTCGCTCATCCAGTACTGGATGAGCACGGCACGTCGTGTGCCTACACCCGAACATTACTCCGGCCCACAGGCGGACAGACCTCTGCCTGTCTACCACGAAGTTGCCGAGATAAAGTCGACTCTCGATGCAGATCTGTTAGATGTTAATGTAGGCGACCTACCAACCATACGCATCAGCGAATTAGTAGCCGTTCGTAGGCTTTCAGCTGATGTGCAACGAGAGACCGCTGTACCCAAATGGCGAGCGTGGGCAGCTTGTCGGGTGCCAAATAAAGTTCGAGATTTGGCTGGCTTATGCGCTGGGGCGTCCTCCCCACGAGACGGCGCCTTGCCAGATGGTGTATTGTACCTAATGACAAGTGGGCCAACGGCGGTGCTCCCGAGATCCTCACGCATGTTGCTTTCGAATGTGTGGTTGCGAGAACAATGTGGCGGCACGCATATAGAATGTTTAACGTACGCATGAACCCCGACGTCAGGCGCCGGCGCAACCCTTTTGAACACCTTGTGTTCACTGTGGTTCTCTTTGTGTTGTGGCGTCGTAGGTGCCTCGCTGAGGGGCACCGCACTCCCGCCCGAGCAATGTACCCAGCCTTGCAGAGGCTGCGTCTCGTCATCCGGAAGTATCTGACTGCGAGACGCGGTTTCTGCAACGCTGGCACACGCACTTGTATGTTGTACGGGGGAGCAGACTTGAGATATCTGTTGTCCTTTTTTAAAATCCCCCCCCCCCCTCCGTTATACTGTTTCGCCCTCACTGGGGAATCATGCTTTTTCAGTTTATGTATATGTAACTAATACTGTTTTGTATAGGGCTTTGTTGTGTGAGTAATCTGCGTTTTTGTGTGTATGTATATATCCAATAAATTCTCTTTATATGTTAGAGTAAGCAAAATACGAACTAGCACACTTTTTCACATGATTAGTACACATGACGCAGGCAATGTTATCCTAGAGGGCACTTAGGACTACTAAAGTGCGACTACACGAAAGCATTATAGCGCAGTTAATCGTAGCCCTCCAATGCAGCACCTCTCTCGTCTTCTCTTGTTTCACTCCCCCCTTCCTACCTTCCTTTGCAGCGCGCTTCAAATGGCCGCAAATTGGTCTGAGAGATACTGCTCCTTTTTAAGACGAAAGCATTTAATTCATCATCGTTGTCGCCAGAAGGTTGTCATTAGAGGTGTCATGCTTTCGAGAGCGGGAGTTAAAAATAAACCTTGTCTCCACCGGGAATCGAACCTCTATCCCTTGAATTCCCCGCCCACCCCTTTACCAACTGCGCCACGCCCGAGAAATTGAAAAGCTGTTCATAATTCCCCTTGGCTACCGGGAAGATGATAGTGGGACTCCGCGAGTGGCAGATATTGCGCCTTTCCTTGCCTGTAAACGCCGGTGAACCTTGTTGCGTTCAATGATATGGTGGTTGTGTTCGACAAGGGCGCGTGAAGTACCGTCACATAACCGTCGCGACAGGTGATGACGTCATCAGGCGATCCATGCATATATGCTGACTCCTCCGGACATCCGATGTAGGTGTCCGTTTGCTGCCTTCCATTTGCCGCTTCCTCGAACGCCGCATCACACAGCAAAGAGAAGGAGACCCGGGTTGTGGTTCTCGTTGCGGCTGTAGGAAGAAGGAAAGGGAAATGCAGGGACCTGCTACTGGATCTGCAGCTGAGCAACCTCCTCTGCCTGGTGCAGACAGAAGGGAGAAAGTAGAGAAAAAAGAAAAAGAAGATGGAGGGAAAGACGCGAGCCGCAACAGCCGTCGTCCACCACCTAAGTGGAGGCGGGTGCAATGACGCCCTACAACAGATAAAAATTGGTTACTGCCTAGCCCCCGCCGCAAGCGGCGTTGACCTACCGTCCCAGCCCCTACGGGGCCAGGAAAAGCCACCCTCCACCACCTCGCCGCCAGTTGTATAGGATGCGTTAAGTACAGCGGGCATTAGCGGCGTTTGAAATTGACTTACAGGATAGATAAGGCGCTGTATCTGTCACAATTCTCCGGATACATATGTACCGCATCGTAATGGAAGGGAGGAATGTGGGAGTGAAATAAGAGGGAGAGATAGAGGTGCCGTAGGGGAAGGCTGCAATCTACCACGCTATAATGGCTTTCGCCTCATCACACTTTAGTGGTCCGAATTGCCCTTTAGATTTATCTTTACTGTAAACCAGTTTGAAACGCCGATAATGTCCCAACGCGGTTGTGCAGTGGATAAGATGGCGATACTACTGTGTAGAGTATACCTGGGCTCGGTCTCGACCGGCGCGGCTGCGTTTCGATTCAGGCAAAAAAAAAAAAAGAGGCGCTGTATGTTGTGCGGTCCCAGCGCTGTTCTTGTTGTGGCTGTAGGAAGAGGGAAAAGGGAATTAACCAGCCTGCTACTGGCTCTATAGCTGAGCCACCTCCGCTGCCTCCTGATTGATTGGTTGATTGATTTATAGGAAGGGAAAGGCGCGGTAACTGTCTCACTTGTTTTCTGTGGACTCCTCAACCACGCCGTAAGGGAGAGAAGGAAGGTGAGAGGGAAAGTGGAAAGAAATAAAAAGGAGCCATAGTGGAGGGCAACGGAGTAATTTCGACCACCTGGGGATCTTTCACGTGCGCTGACATCGCACCGCACACGGACGCCTCTTCGTTTCGCCTCCATTGAAACGCAGCCGCCGAGGTAGGGTTCGAAAGCGGGGCCCACTTCCACTGCGTCGGGCGGACAGAAGAGAAAATAGAGAAGAAAGAATAAAAAATTGGAGGACGCTTAAGCTTCGCCTTCAAGAGTGGAATGCGATAGCGTTATTGCACCTCGTTCGCACCGCCCACTCATTCGCTCGGTATGCTCTTGAGTCACACAGCGTTCGGCGCGGCAACGAAACGTGCGGCTGAGCAAGCGGAACGAACCAAAGAACTCGGTGTCTCGGAGGGAGAAAGCCGGGCAGCAATGCGCCATGAAGGCGGACGCGATCATGGGGCTGACGCCTTGATGGGATCGTCCTCTAGCTCGCTTGGGAGCACCGCGCAGAAGCATGATTCCTCGGAAGCAGCTCGGCACACATCGCAGGGGACGTTTTCCCAGCAGAAGCGCTACGGCGGAGCGATCACGTCCGAGGCGTCCGGCATCAGACGCCGCACCTAGCAATCGCGCTGTGAGCGGAAAGAGGAGCCGCATCGCCTAAACACCACTGTTCGAGTGACGCACGCTGGATGTTGGAAGGGGAGAGAGCGAGAAAACTTATTAAACGCAAGGGTATTGGGGCATCCTCGCACCGGTACCCGCGTGGCTCGAAGTGGAGAAGCGGGTGGGCGAAGATAGTGATCTAAAGGAAGGAAAGACGCCTGTTTCTACAAACCCTGAGGGTGCACGGCGAAACGTCAGGGGCGAGTGGCGCGCCACGTGTCGGGGCAACGCCGTACATTGCGAGGAGGGGTTCTTCTGTGTTTGCCGCAAGAGGGCTCTGCATGTGCGCAGAGCGCAGAAGAAATGTAGCGGAAACGTACTTCGCTACTCGTGTAACTGCGACTTCTGTAAGTAACATGCTCATAATTACTGATATACACCGCAGTATAACGTTCTACAGCACGTTTCTAAGGCCACACCGCATTCACTAGAAGCGCTTTTGTACCGCTTTCAAGCATCGAACTCGAGGCTGAGTGGTCGCGTCTCTGTCTCACTCTCGGAGACCCTGGTTCGATTCCCACCCAGCCCATCTTGGAAGTTGCTTTTTATTTATGAAGTGCATGCATGAAGTGCATGCCGGGATTTATCGCTCACGGCCAACGCCGCTGACGACACCGGCTTTTCTGCGACACGAGCTCCTTAACGCTACCGTGTTAAAAAGAGGGAGAGAAAGACGCGTGCTTCAAGAACAGCCGTCTTCCACCACCGAAGCAGCGGCGAGTGCAATGACGTCCTACAACAGGTAAAATTCAGTGGCTGGCTAGGCTCCGCCGCAAGCGGCGTTGACCTACCGTCCCAGCCCCGTACGGCCAGGAGCTGCCACCCTCCGTCCCCCAACCGATGTCAGCACACGTTCAAGATCCCTAGGTGGTCTAAATTACTCCGAAGCACTCCTATAAAACTCCCCTTTTAACGCAACAGCGTTAAGTGCCCCGTGTCGCAGAAACGTCTTGTCGTCGTCAGCGACCGCCGTCCCGCGTTTTCCGGCGTTGGCCGTAAGTGAAAAATCCCAGAAGCAGTTATAAATAAAAACGAGTAGGAAAAATCGCCGACCTGAGGAGTCGAACCTGGGCCTCCGGGGTGCGAGACGAGCACGCTAACCACTCCGCCACGCCAGCTTTTTTTTATTGCCTGACCTTTGCAAGACAACTCAAACACACACGACATTGATATAATAAGAATGCTAGGGGTTGGCTTCGTCATTCTGCAATTCCTTTAGAGCAATCAAAGGTTCTTCCTTCGGCAACCACTCAAGATTATAATCGACAAACTTCACAATCTCGATAAACCAATGGACAGCCTCGCTTAAAAAAATTCGTGCAGGACGCGCATCAGGATCACAGTGATATCCTGCCATGGTTTGAAATGGACAAAAGCGCGTCTGTTGATTGCTGTGTTGTCTCAGAAATGTTCCTTAGAGAAGTGTATTGTGGGGTAAAATAATAATTATGAGCATGTAAATTACAGAATTACAGAACACGCAGTTAAGCGAGTGGCAAATTACTTTTCCGCTGTACTTCCTCTTCGTTTGGCATGCAGGTAGCGCCATTATGCGTGTGGCGCACGGAATAAGATAGACGGGACATGGCCTCCGAGATCTTCATCGAGCCGGTTCGCATCGGCAACGATGTTGCCGACGAACTACGACTGCAACTTGAGGCCCGCGCATTTCAGCAAGGTGGCTGGAAGCGCTTCTATGTGTCCCGAAAGCATTAATAAATAAAAATGAGTATAGCAAGTTGCTCTATGTAGGAATTTGAAAAAGATCCTCCCGTCTCAGTGCACGCCTGAGCCGCATTGGAAGCGAAGGAACGCTTGTACGCAACGCTATCGCATTCCATTCTTAAAGGCGAAGCTTAAGCGTCCTCCAAATTTTTTTAGAGCGCAGCTCTTTGGCGCTGGGTTTCGCGTCGGCGTCGGCTTCGTAACTAGCGCCTCCCCACTTTCATCCCCCCAGTTCGAGCCGGCGCTTGGCAACCGAAGCCTCGCAGGAAGCGCGGAGCAGCCGGAGAACACAAGGAAAGGAAGGGGGTTTGGGGGGGGGGGGAGGGGTCGCCGGTGGAAGCGCTAGCAGCGACTGTCTGATGCCGCTGCCGCCGCTAGCGAGTCAAGACAACGTGACCGCGTAGATAATATTAATAATTGGTCCACAGGAAGGGAAAGGCGCAGTATCTGTCACACGAGTTTGTGGACACCTGAACCGCGCCGTAAGGGAAGGGAGGAAGGTGGGAGTTAAAGTGTAAAGAGAGAAAGAGGAGCCGTAGTGGAGGGCTACGGAGTAATTTCGACCACTTGGGGATCTTTAACGTGCGATGACATCGCACAGCACACGGACGCCTCTTCGTTTCGCCTCCATCGAAACGCAGCCGCCGAGGTCGGGTTCGAACCCGGGTATTCCGGACAGTAGTCGGGCGTCTTACCACTGTACCACCCCGGCGGGGCATGACCGCGTAGAAAAACTGATTTATTTTTTATAGGAAGGGAAAGGCGCGGTAACTGTCTCACTTGTTTTCTGTGGACACCGCAACCAAGCCGTAAGGGAAGGGAGGAAGGCGAGAGTGAAAGTGGAAAGAGAGAAAGAAGAGTCGTAGTGGAGGGCTACGGAGTAATTTCTACCACCTGGGGATCTTTAACGTGCGCTGACATCGCACAGCACACGGGCGCCTCTTCGTATCCCGTTCCTCTCGCTCGTAACGCGTCCCACGGCTGTGACAACCTCGCGAGGCACTTGTATAGATCTCGACAGATAGATAGATAGATAGATAGATAGATAGATAGATAGATAGATAGATAGATAGATAGATAGATAGATAGATAGATAGATAGATAGATAGACAGACAGACAGACAGACAGACAGACAGACAGACAGACAGACAGACAGACAGACAGACAGACAGACAGATAGACAGATAGATAGATAGATAGATAGATAGATAGATAGATAGATAGATAGATAGATAGATAGATAGATAGATAGATAGATAGATAGATAGATAGATAGATAGATAGATAGATAGATAGATAGATAGATAGATAGATAGATAGATAGATAGATAGATAGATAGATAGATAGATAGATAGATAGATAGATAGATAGATAGATAGATAGATAGATAGATAGATAGATAGATAGATAGATAGATAGATAGATAGATAGATAGATAGATAGATAGATAGATAGATAGATAGATAGATAGATAGATAGATAGATAGATAGATAGATAGATAGATAGATAGATAGATAGATAGATAGATAGATAGATAGATAGATAGATAGATAGATAGATAGATAGATAGATAGATAGATAGATAGATAGATAGATAGATAGATAGATAGATAGATAGATGGACCGACAGACAGACATACAGACAGACAGGCAGGCAGGCAGGTAGGCGGCAGGCAGGCAGGCAGACAGACAGACAGGCAGGCAGGCAGGCATGAGAATCAAGCATTGGTATACCAAGTCGAACATATATGTCTATTTCTCCGACCACAAAGCTTCCTTCATGACTGTCAAGAACTGTTAGTGGAGACTTTGTTAAAGGAATACGTGTGAAAAAAAAAATTTCTGTGATAGCGCATACATGTGTTGCTCGATTTCTTTGCCTCAATCTATCGAAAAGGTGAAACAGCTTATTTGCTGCGCTCAAATTTCGCATTAGGAAGTAACGTAATCGTCGGTAATTTTTTTAACCTATACTCTCAACTTCCTTCTTCCCCTCACGGCTAGGTTGGCGTGCCCACAGGTACAAGAGCGCAAGATATTGCGTGTTTCTTTTTGTGAACCAAATATTATTACTGTTAAACGCCGCTGATGCCTGGTTGGATGCAGTTTCACTGACATATCAGAGTAACTGGGGCTATATGTCTGAATGTCTGTTGCGTACACTTTCTTCATTTAATGAGGGATGGTGTAGACTACAGCAAGCCATAGTGCTTTTTTTTTTCGGGAGAAGAATGGCATAAGAAAACATATCCGGGATTATTTTTAAATGTTCGTTTACTTACACTTTTGATATGATAACACAATTTATTTTTTGCAGCAGTACTAGGATGCTCTTCCACGCATTGCTTTCCTATCAAGTCATTATGCATGTTTTCCTTGACAAGGCACCAGTCTAAGCATGACAGGCTCATGGTATCTTCTACTTTGATTACGATTTCCAATACACGTATTGTAATCGCAGCAGTGATGTATAGCGGGGGTATGTTCTGTGATTAACTGTACTTTTTGTAAGTAACATTTGGTCTAAATAAGGCCGAATGTGCACAATGTTATAAAAAAAATGTGTTATGATCGTTTATCTTGTTTATTTTCTGGCTGTTATTGCTGCGTTCTTGATAAATGAGCGGATTTGCTTAAACATTTTTCCCTCGCCATTCTACGACTTTGATTAAATGGAGTGCTTAGGGTGAGCCATAAATGAGGATAATAACAAAATTCGTATAGAACATTGTGCCGTTTCAATACTTCTTTCAGAGTAATGTCGTAGCGTGAGAACGTGCAATTAAATGTTTTATTTTAAACCTAAACACCTGTCAGATCTAGTGGCCTTGTGTCAAAGTATTATTATCTAGGATTGATTGCTTCACAGTTTTTTTTTTTTGGCGACTGTTTTCATCAGGCTGCTCGCGCGCTTTACCAAACAAACATAGTTAAAGACTTGCCCACGCTGTTTCTCTCGCCTCAGTATTTACACCGTCGTTTTGTGTGCAGCTTTATCCCACAGTTGTATTCTGCCTTATATACGCTTACTACCTGTCTATTTATTAGGTGAATTGGTTACTCTGCTGTGTAAACATGTAGACAAAGGCCGAACGTCGATACTTTTTACTCCAATGTTTTGCCGTTCTGTGCATTTTAGGCTTGATGGACATTATGCACTTGAAATGGCCCTTAGAATATAATTTTCGCCGCACACAAATACTATTACAAACTGCACGCTGAGAGCTTCCCTGTAAAGCGGTAGTTGCAGAAAAAATGTAATTTAGGCTTTGTTTGTCAATTACCAACTATGCAACGTGGGACATGGATTCACCGATTGTAAAAATGCTAAAATGTTTTGGAACAGCGTCCTTGTTTTCATTTATTTATTATTTTCTTTTCCTTTCATACATGATATCCCATGTCTTTCTTTTTTTTTTCGTTTTGAAATCTATACATTATGAAGAAAGACATATATAGATCGATACTTGCCCTGCGCGTTGTTTTCTTCGTGCCCGTCGTTTTTGCGGGCTTTGTTTACAAGTCCGAAGCGGTGCCATTGTTTTTCGGCAGACGCTCATGGCAATTCTGCATACGCTGTCTTTGACTATGTCCCTTGAACTGAAAGCAGCCGTAAGAGTTGTGACAGGACGTTACACAGGGTTTGTACTTTCTCAGCCGCGTTTATCGGAATGAACTGGGCTCTTTGATTGCATCTCTTTAGTTATGTCAATGAAGCACTGGCAGTGCAACTTTCCTTTTTAGTTCTTGGGCTATGAGTCTGACTGCTTCGTGGCGAGGTTATATTTTGCGGCACTGCAGACAGGAGAGCACCAGAGATAGTGAAGAAGCGAGCAAACGTCTGATGTCGAAAACTTATTCAAGTAACCCCGTTCGCTGTTTCTTTTCACACTCATTTTCGGTCGTCTAAAAAGAATGACTAGCAGCGTAGCCGGCATGACACATAAACAGAAATATCTAGTAGTGACACTTTCGGTCATATCGATTCCGAAAATGAGCGAATGATGTGGATGAACTTTCTTGGGGAATAAAATGTTTAACTAAACGTCACCTAATTAGGAATCTAGCTGATAGTTACATCGAAACTGCAAAATTAGAGCACCCTATCTATTTCCATGTAAAGTCAAGGGCCGTATGAATTGGTACAAACATTTTGCATAGATTTGCCAATAATCTCGGTATTTTTCTAGTGAATATCAAGATGACATTAAGATATAACGCATTGAAAGAAAAAATAATTAAAAAACTGAAATAACTCTGCTCGTTTCGCATAACTACAGAGGAATAGATAAATGAATGCTCCGACTTTGTTTCCTCTCATATTGCTCATCACTGTACAACTGCTTTGTGTACAGCTATGCACCTAAATGTACTTTTTTAAGCCGAAACCTTTGATCTAGATATGTCTATAAACATGAAGTGTTGCACATTTGTTTTTTTCCTGACCAAACTCACAAACCTCGAGTTAAAAGCCTTTCATATTCTCTCAATGTTTGCATCTATGTTTACATCGCTAAGCGAAAATGTATTGTTTCCAAACAACAACTGCCAGTTTTGTACATTGTTTCAGTTCCTCAACTTAGGAAAATTTGGATGATGTGTAAGAATTGTTTCTTTTGACTACCGGCTGAACCCAATCGTAGTTGGAATGATGTTTTCGGAAAGCAATCCTGATATTATGTTTAGTAAAACCAAATGGAGACAAACACTGGGCGTCTATCTAAAAGAAAAAAATATATTACAAAAACGGTTACAGGCTCCATTGGGCTCATTGTTCAATGCAATCAAACGACCCTTGCTGAGCGGAAATCTTAAGAAACTTTTCGGCTCATCTTTTAGCCTTTACGACAATAATTAATATGATTGGAATAGAGTACAGCGCTAGCCCTTTCTGTGCGACAAACTTCCCTTGGATAAATATATACTCTGTGGTAGGAGAATATTAAGTGCGTAAAGTTGCCTTCCGGCAGAATGGGTTCCATAATTTTAAACGAAGCCTTTATCTGCTATCACGCTCCAAACATTTTGCTGAATAAGATTCGCAAAGCGAAAATAATTTTTGTACGCAATACTTCATTTTGCACATAAACGTTTTAATTTTTAGTAGCACAGGAATAGGGTAGAAAAAAGCTACAAAAAACAAAACCAAAATCAAGGCGGCCTTCATGATCCATGAGCGTTTTTCAGGAATCTCATAAAAGAAAGGCGGTGGGGTGGGGAGCGGCACATAGGCATTCCATGAATGAAGAAGTAAAAACAGTAAGGTAGAAAAATGAAGGAACAAAATAAAGACAACAGAGGAATATGAGAATGAAAATGTGCACTAGTTTTTCTTTCATGGCATCGCAGTTCTTGCCTGCCGTCGGGAGGCAAAAACGTTTTTCTCCTCACTCGTGCAAACATCCGAATTCCAAATCTCACCTGTGCGCGTTGTCATCTTACCTCAGCCCCAGTGACAATCTGCGTATACAATCGAGTGCTGTCCGGAGAATGATATTATTTGCCTAGGGGATGTGGCCGCTGCTTCTGCAGGGTTTGTTCGTGTAGTGCTTTCTGCGGGACCACCACAGCAATGGTGACTCAGAAGCAGTGAGGCATGAAATGATTCGGAGCAGTCGATATGGATACTTTGCCGTATTCGAAAAAGGAGACGCAATCGGATTTATGCACACAAAATATTTTAGGAAAAAATCAATGCGCAGCGAAATTACACTTTCCATGAAAAAAAAACAGCAAATAATGTCTGAGTGCCATTGGAAGGCCTATTCATATGCTCGAAAGTATTATAGGCACTGATTAGTGCCCCCAATTTTTTCTCCCACTAAGCATCACATGCTACTAAGGGAGCTGCATCATTGAAACGCTATTGAAATTTCCATTACCTTTTAAACATGCGCCTCTTTTCTGACCTACATATCTCATAGAATACACCCATGCACGCTCAGAACCTCACACAAGAGGACCTACTTGACCAGGGATAACTTCGATAACTTGCTGACATTTTCGTGGCACAATAAATTATAGTAATTCCACTGAATGTATCCCGGGAAATATCTCTCACAGGAACGAACTTTATTGGGGCTTTGCATTTTTTTTTATCCAGAAATTTGCCCGATTGAAGTATGCATATAGATTTGCGAGACAAAATAATATTTTATGCACTTCATTCGAAATCAAATGTTCAGCATCTTCTCTTGTTCAAACAAGAATTTTCAGCACAAATATGAATTGGGCGCTTAACTGCAGCGTATAAAGACCGAGAGTTTATTTGTATTGTATTTACGTGCTTCAGCAACAGAAATGACGTCACATGGCTTTATTTATTTCTCTCCGTCTGCTACTAAATGTACTCTCTATCTACCTATCATCTAAATTTTCCAGGAGGTGGGGAATAAGGTGATATTCTTTCTATTAACGTAAGGCAGTGCAAGATAGGCCGAATTGCTCATGTTTGATTAACCTGCCCATACTTTGTATTTCACACTGACTTTTGTTAATATGCCTTTTCCGTAGTTTTCCTGTGTGATCTCATTCTATTCTGGCTTAAAGAGCTCTCCTTGGAAATCCATTAAAACACTGAAGCAATGAAGCCCCGTTACACAAGGCGCAACATGCTGTTGTGCCCATTAATGCGTGAAGGTATAATGGCATCAAAGCTCGGTCTTTGCTGTCAGGATTGTCGGCAGCACGCGTTATATAGCGACTTTCTCATCATGTCTATCGGTTTCCACATCAACCTCCACTCGGGCACGTGCCCGTCAAAGCAGCCCTGGCGGTGGGCTGAAACTGATTTATTCCCTATCAAGACTCTAATTTGGAATTTACCTTTTAGTGACTGATGCACTGGTTACAGTGGAAGGAACCCTGAAAATTGAGCATTCCTGTAATACATAGCGAATAGAGCAGAGAAATCTGTGAGCCGCTCTTACACTCGCAAGCACATGCGCGCGCTCACGCATGCGCACACACACACACACACACACACACACACACACACACACACACACACACACACACACACACACACACACACACACACACACACACACACACACACACACACACACACACACACACACACACACACACACACACACACACACACACACACACACACACACACACACACACACACACACACACACACACACACACACACACACACACACACACACACACACACACACACACACACACACACACACACACACACACACACACACACACACACACACACACACACACACACACACACACACACACACACACACACACACACACACACGCACACACACACGCACACACACACACACACACACACACACACACGCACGCACACACAGTATAGTCTTTTATCTTCAATTACAAAGCACGGCCATTGCCCCGGACATCACTATCTCATTTTTCCCGTTTGTCTCGGCCTTATCTATGCCGGATTTCGCCCAGCTTTGCATTTCAACTTAATAGCAGTTCAGAGAGAGCAGGAGTCTCCATGAAGGGCGCACGAAACTCATTCTATTCTTTAATCATCTGATGTGCGCATTTAGCCGTCTAAATTAGTGAAATTCAAAATACAGGCTGCATGCGAGGCACACCCAGCTTTATCGACAGCCTGAATCCAGGCTGCGCGTACCTAATTGATGCAAAAGGCAACACAACATCCCTATCATCACCTGCCTTCTTGAGCACAATCACTATTTTAACTCCAAATAAAAAAAAAACCTTGCAACGTTCTGCGAAACAGTGATAAATACTAATAAGTGGTTTGCATTTTATTACTTAAAGCCTAACCGGTAAACGATTGTATCATCAGAGACGTCTCAAAACCTTCCGACCGCTGGTTCACTGCCACGTCATTAGAACGGTGACTGCTCTGCGCCGGGTGTTGTTAACATTACCCTGAGTTCGTAACTTAATCTTCTGAGTCAAACCATTCATGATTTATATTATCTAAAATTCCCTTGTATCGCTATTGTTGCCCAGGACGCCTTGCTCTTTCTCTTTTATGTATATATATATATATATATATATATATATATATATATATATATATATATATATATATATATATATATATATATATATATATATATATATATATATATACAGATAAATGAAGGGGAAATGAGGGTGCTCGTTATAATACATCAAGGAAAGAAGCCAACAGTCGGCGAGGCCAAGGAAAGCATTGGGGATTATGTTTTATGTCTTTTTTTTTAAACATATATATATATATATATATATATATATATATATATATATATATATATATATATATATATATGCCTTGTTTTAAGATTATTTTCGCGCAAATATCTATTACATCGAATAGATCTCGACATTCCCTGCAAGGGCAATGCAAAATCACCAACCGCTAAATGGAGAAGCAGTGCTCTGTGAGGCAAAACGAAAAAAAAAAATAATGTTGCGGCCTAGTTCCAGAGGATCACGAAGCAGAACTCTTGTCATTTCTGTGCAGCGGCAGATATGACGACCTCGTACAAATACCGTAGTGCCAAACTTAAGCGATGGATTGATTGAAAGACATGAAAGAATACGGCGCCTATTCAATTATTAGAAAGGATGTGGGCTATTGAAAGTATATAGAGACTCCTGTTTTTTTCTCGCTTTTTAGTGAAAGAATCCTGCATGGGGCAGAATAATCAGATCAAATCTGAAAAGTAGAGCACAATGACAATACAAAGAAACCATTTTTAGAAGATGCTACATGAATGCTTTAAAAATACGCTCGATGTCTTTCGTCAATTATCTGCGCTATGAGCCTATTATAGTAGAATCAAGGATATTGGCTGTTGATTCAACATATAGGGACTCCTGTTTTTTTCTCGCCTTTATTGAAAGAAAACTGCATGGCGCAAGACAATCACATTCAATCTCAGAAGCAGAACGCAGAAGCTACTACACCAATGCTCTAAAAATGCGCTCGGCTGTCACCATTTATCGGCGCTATGAGAAAGGGTAATTGTGGCGCAAATTTTTCCGTTCATTAGCATCAGCGTGCTGCCGTTGCCTTTGAAAACTTCCTATATCGTTCTTCCGACATCCTTATTTTCTGCAGCGTGCTACCAAAAAGTTTCTTTTTTGTTTGTTGCTGTAGATGCAGTCAAGAAGATTTTAGTTTTTTTGGGGTCTGTTTATTGCAGAAACATCGAAGTGAAAATTATTACCAGAAGTCCGAAAGGTGTGTAGAGGTTTTTAGAAGAAAGACTCTGATTAACACTATTTCTTTCATCTTATTTCTTTCTTGGAATGTTCAAAAATGAGAACAATGTATTTTTGTTCATTTTCTCTAAAACATAGCGTGGTCTCATAAATACAACTTGAGCTTTTTGATGGCATGCATGGCTGATGCATTGCAAGTGACTCAGCCTTACTTTGCTCTCACCAGAACATGATATTGGACAGGTCTTTGGGGGGGGGGGGGGGGGGGGATATATGTTTGCATCTAGAAAATTGAAGTTGGGTTTTGGAGAGCCGTGTAAACGCTGAAGTTGGCGTTCAATTCCTTTTTAGGTAGCCATTTCTAGGCAGACAAAAAAATTCGGTGGCAAGCAGTGCAATCTATAAACACATCTATAAGATAATTCACAAGTGATATTCACACTATTGCTGTTAGAAATAATGGTACTGAAATTCGCTAGAGAAGAGAAAAAAAATGTGGCGTCCAGGTCAAAAGAATGATAAGAACAGTTTATATATGGTATGACCGGGTATATTATCCGCATACCTAAGCGAGCCGAAGGCTTGCGGCGCAACGCCTTATAGCATGGACACGTGACACCGTGCTCCTCTCATTGAGTCTTGCATCACAATGCAAAGAGCAATAAAAACCGAAGATAAAGCACAAAATGAAAGCAGCAAGGAAAAATAATTGCATCAAAACTAAGAATAAAACAGTTTTTCGATTGCTTGAAGATGTTTTTTTTTCCTTTATGAAGAATACGCAATCTGTAACGCCGCAAAAAAGAAAAAAAGGATATTCTAAGCAATTTTTTTGTAGATTTGCTGTTGTAAAGATGAAGAAACGACTATAAATTTCTAAGAACTGCGTTTTCAGTGAAAATAATTCATGGCGTTTCACAAACCTAGTTGTTAATGCTCACGCACGTTCCTTTATCGTGCGTATACCTGCGCCGAGAAATACAAACCTTTGGCTCTTCGCTGACAGCAAGCCTGCATAATTCATCATAAAATGCGTGACAGAGAGCTCGCTTCGGTGCATAATATAGGTCGGTTCAGAGTTTTGCAACTCTGCGACTGTACTCAAAGGAAACCACGAATGCATCTCCGGTGACGTTAGAGGTTTACTGGGGCCCACCCATTGTAATAAGTGTAAACCAATGCAGTGAAATGAAGAAGCATTTGACGTTGAGTAATTCTCTGGGCTCCTGGTGCGTGCAGTGTAGAGAGATATTGGTTTCCATTTTGTGAAGCCGCGTTTCAGGACAACGTGGGCCGATATTCGTATTTTAACGCATGTGTTATCCTCACGTTTCTGAATGTGGTTTTTGTGTTTTACTGCTCTTTGTATTTTGTGAGACTGGTTCTTGTCTGTCTGAATTCTCTAGAAAGTGTTTCGTTTTATTTAAGTAAACCTGAATGCAATATTCAGCATTAACAACAAGTGTCGCGTTTATTTGGAATACAGACAGTAAACAAAGGAGAATTATCAATATTTCCTCCCGACCAAAACCTAAAAGCACCTAAACTAATATGGAATCTCTGTTACCTTTGTTCTTACCATGCCCTCTCATAGTCATTTCCTGTGTATTATTCACTAGGTTGTGTACAGTGGACAGTTAAAGAGACGCGCATCGTTGTTTTGCACACGTACATGGATATCTGATAACAATTAGTGGACCGAGAAGACAAGCGTCATTGCGGCTACACGTTTGATGAATAGTAAATAAACTCTACTTTGTAAACAGGCACGCCTCGAAGTAATAACCTGCATGCTAGTTTTCAAATAAACGTTACAGCAGTGTGAATTTAACTGGTCTGAGTAATGGTTCTTCTGATCTTAAGTACACCAAGCATTTTCTCCATTGCGAACAGTTTGCTCCTTAGAAACGAGCCCCCACGGAGAAATGGTTTTTTGTATAGATGGAGATGGCGACACAAACTGCTTCTTATGAGCCTGTAATATTTGTAAAGATATTGTATCTATGCTTAGACTTTTTTTGGATTTCAGGGAGCTGATCATTTAGCAGGGTGGTTAATCAAATCGAGAAAGCCGTTTCATAAGTGAAAGGTAAAACTATTATATTGTGACGCCCAGAAACGGAGACAAGAGAAGATGAGGTCGGTGAAGAAGCGGTTCCCGGTGATGCTGCCATGAGCTGCTAGGCACGAACCTCAAAGCGTCGTTGTCAAGAGACATCGTAGGCTCAAATGGCGGCAGGCCAGCAAGACGGCGACTTCGGCGTGGTTCAAACTCGGAATCCGTCTTCGGGGTTTCTGGTGACCGGACACCCAGCGCCCGGTCACCACGGTTTTATTACTGCTTATTTCATCTGTTGAGTATAATGAATTGTGCTTCCAAAACATAAACGTTTCCTCAATTTTATGGGTGATATTTATGTTAGTGGCGTTTATGTTGGAATAAACTTAATTCAATATTCTAGTACCTAAGTCAAGCATTTTATTTTTGCGACTACAAAATTATATGCAGAAAGCCAGTCTATATACGATCTGCAGCTTAATCATTGTTGTCTGGCGAATGGCTAAATGGTTAGTCGATAACATAACAAGAAATTGAAAACCCTAGTAGGAAAAAGAAAACTTGTGAGCGAGTATCTATTTCCATCGACTAATTTCGTAGTCCAGCCACTCTGACGTCTTGTTGCTCCCGTTTGCAAAAACACTGATCGCAGTTGATCTTAAAATGTGTTCCGGACACCATCCAATAAAAACTAAAAAATATCAAAACGTTTGAAAAGACTTCATCTAGTACATGTATTCAATGTAAAATATCATTTGCCTTGCAAACTGTAATAACGTGGCCGTAATGCACTTACAGTAATGATTAAACTTAGCAAGGCAGAAACTCAGAGACAGTTCGCTAGGTACCGAGACGACCTCGCTGCTGAAAGATGGCCACTGTGGTTAGAGCAACGGCAGCCTTTATGTCCTTGTGGACATAGAAATTTCGGGCGGGCAGCATTGCTGCCCGCCCTGAGTAGCAGATCTGTACGTCACGGTGCTGACGCAGAGTGCGCTCGACTGAGGATTGGAGTTAATTTACGAAGCTGACTTTTTTAATAGTGGGTACCTGGCATGTGGTAACTTTATTAGTGGATAAATAAGTGGGGCGCCTTCTCTCATAGTGTGCCGGAAAGTCTGTACGGTTTGTAGGTCGTCTTTAATGTCAAATTTATACTGCTCAAGAAAACACCGAGAAAACTGTCTCCGAAAAACGCCTCTAATTAATACTCGCTGGGTACCTATAATTATTTATTGTCAATCAATCCGGTATTCAGAAAGCACTTTTTTTTTCGTAAAGCTACTTTACAAGTTTCATATACCAGCTCTATTGATGGTGTGAATGCTGCCACAAGATCCGAAGACCGTACCCTCGAGTTGAACAATGTTGATTAACCCATTGTTTACGGTACTCTCATACTTTTCATTTCAGAACAATAGTTTCTTCATTTATGTTCAACAATTGAGACCTCTGCAGTACATATCGCACTCCTGACGTGCGTTCAAAGCAATAAGGGTAGCTCACACGCTGACAAGCTGTATATATAGATGAGAGTATTATTACAGTTCAGGGTTTTGAAGTGTTGTTGAGCCATTCTATGAGTTCTTCCTGGAATGTACAATTATCCGTTTATAGCTGATAGGGGTTGTAAATTAAATAAATGAAAGCTAACAGATAGGGTGAATAATGTTTTTGTATGTGTTGTTTTGAATATGTGCAATTCCTATCCCATAACAATATAACAGGTACCTAAATTGTCCCTATTTATGTCGGACGAGTGCTTGCTATCTGTGTGACAGTGCATTGAACCTTTAGTTGGTATAAACTTGATCAATACTTACAAAAGTGCATTCATCGAGGGGCACTAACAATAATTTAGACTTCATGTGCATCATTACTGCACTGTAACAAACTGTAAACACCTTTATTGAAGAATAAGCACTGCCGGAGGATGTTAGACTCACGAAATTTCGCAAGTGAGCCTGATCATGTCTGCACTTCCACAACACTGTAAATTTTCACATTTGTTTATAATATGTACTCTATCGCAGCAACCATCAAGGAAATTTTCAAAGATTAAAAGCACGTGAAAGAAGAAAGTAGTGATGATAACTGTACGCCCAGTGATGGTTTCTATGAAAAGTGGCAGAGATTGTTAGCCACATTGGGCATTGTCAGGTGGAATTTTAACAAATATCGTGCATTTCTTTGAAGGTGACATATCCCTCAGCATTTTGAAGGTGGAACCTTAAAAAGAAAATATACGTTCCGCGGCGCTGGCTCGGTGTTTAGAGTATTCACCTGCTGATTCTAAGGACGCTGGATTGAATCCCGGCCTCGGCTGCTGCTTTTCACGGCAGGCAAAAAGCAAGTCACCAGTTTGCTGTGCGATGCCATGGCACGATAAAGAGCCCAAGTGATCGAAATTTTCCAAGTCCTGTACTGTGGCATTTCTGATAGCCTGACTCGCTGTGGGACACTTAACCCCAAAAATATAGACAGAAATGAGAAACATTGTCCAAACACCATCGCCAGAATTTCCTCCGACGATTTTTATTTAGGACCATGCGAAGAGTAAAACTTTGCACAGTTTCTTAATCCCATTCGCTGCAGCAAACAATGACATCTAAAGTGAACGCTTAGTTCTGGCGGTTTTTATCACATGCCCCGGGGAGCTGAATCGTCGTAATCAAAGAGAAGAATTCGCGCCTTTGCTGGATATTTTTCTCCGACAACAATGCTTCTGCATTTTCTTTGCCACTTGTTTTGGAGATTAGGTGGTGCGGTCCATTAAAATCAACATTGCAATTGAAATTTTAACCTTACTCTTGTTTTACCACAAGAGCTTCATTAATGTTGGGGCAGCCAGAAGATCACGCATTCAATCGGAAAAATATTCAGCTTCAGTGTAATTTAGCGAAATATTTATTTTGCATCTAACTTTTTGACTAGAAGGCGCCAGAAACAAACAATGCCTGGGAAAGAACTAAGCTTGGCAAAGCAACATTACTAGCTGTATAATTTTTCAAAAATGGACAGACATTTCCACCCCATCATGTGGTATTTGTTTACTTGACACGTGGTGAGCTTTATTACTTATTCTGAAAGGAGATGAAACTGTTTATATTCATCGCGTTTACCAAACTTACACTGTTTTGTTTCTACACACTCTTTACACACTCTTTAGACACTCTTTACCTCCCTTTACAGACTCTTCTCGCGGAAGATTTATGGCAGATCCAGTCCCTATACCCACATGCACCCTTTACTATAGAACTGGTAGTAAGCTCTTACTACCCTTTTATCAAACTACGCGCATTTTCTTGACTGCAATAATATGTCCAGAGAAGGAACACTTGGCACTGCAATAGTGAAGTTGAATGCTCTTTCGAAATCGCAATAAAACAGAGGTTTCCGATTTTTTGCTCGGCACAAAGGGCCTGAGCTCGTAAAATTCAGATCATTTCTCTTGGGATAACGTCCACATGGCACAAAACGATTCATGAAGATTTTAAAAACGCAGGAAGTTTAAGTTCCCTGCGGAGCTTATCCATTGACTGGACGGCTATAAAGCCGTTTTGAGTTGTACACACATCCGTGTGTACGCCACAAGTACGCTATGAAGCAGAAAATTTTGAAGTTTTACAACCTCGATTACATTATAGTGCCCTGCAGTCTCTACAGAACACCTTTATTGTCATTTATTTTAGTCTATGTGCGACGCAGCCCTAAAAAACTGCTGTAAAAACTGCTTCTACTGACGCTGTACATTTCTGTGTTCTTTCTTTGCTTTACCACTTTACTAGCCTGAATATCAAAAACACGCCTGGAAGATTCCATTTTGTTTAGAAGCAATCTTCCGTCCCGTCCTTTTTCAAAACACGAAATTGGAGTCCAACCACAATCACAAAACGACTTGCCATTAAAGTTCTTTGATAACAGACTGAAGGCATTTCTTGAACCCACATAGTAAAGAGCACTTCTCGTAGTTTTATTTCATCATTCTTATCCATTTTGCGAGAACGAAAAAGCTAAAAGAACATGGAGTGTCGAATAACGACAGTCAGAAAACCTTTTATAACATGGAGAAAATTAAACATGCTGTAGAACGGGGAAACCTTAAAGCGGTAAACAAGAAATTGGGCATATGCAAAAACCAGATGTATGCGATAAGGGCCAAGGCGGCCAACGTCATCACGAATGTGGACAAGGTAGTCAAGTAGCCGAGGAGTTCTACAAAGATCTCTACAGTAGCCAAAGTAGTCACGACCGTAATGAGATTGGCGGTAGGGAAAAAAAGTCAGACGTTCCACCAGTGACGAAGGACGAGGTCAAGAACGCGTAAAAAACTATGAAAAGGGGGAAATCAGCTGGAGAGGATCAGATAACTACAGATTTGCTGAAGGACGAAGGGGATATCATGCTAGAAAAACTGGCCAACCTGTATATGCAGTGCCTGGTGTCATCGACGGTACCGGAACCATGGAAGAATGCAAACATCATCCTCATTCATAAAAAAGGGGACTCTAAGGACCTTAAAAATTAGACCAATCAGCTTACTGTCTGTTACGTATAAGATATTTACTAAGGTAATTAATAATAGAATCAGGACAACCTTAGACTGCAGTCAAGCAAAGGATCAAGCAGGTTTTCGGAAACGGTGCTCTACTATCGATCATATCGATACCATCAATCATGTGATAGAAAAATGCTCGGAATAGAACCAGCCCGTATACATAGCATTCATTGATTACGAAAAAAACATTTGCCAGGTTGAAACCTCGGTGGTTATGCAAGAATTGCGAAATCAAGGGGTAGACGAGCCATACGTGAAAGTGCTGGAAGATATATATAGTGGCTGCACAGCAACCATAATTCTGCATAAAGAAAGCAACAAAATTCCCGTAACGAAAGGTATTAGGCAAGGAGATACAATCTCCCCGTACTATTCACAGCTTGCTTAGAGGAAGTATTCTGAGACTTGGAATGGGAGCATTTAGGGATTAGGGTAGATGGAAGATACATCAGTAATCTGCGTTTTGCTGATGACATTGCCTTGCTAAGCAACTCGGGGGATGAACTGCAAATAATGATTGATGAACTAGACAGGAAAAGTAGAAAGGTAGGCTTGAAAATCAATATGCAGAAGACTAAGGTAATGTTGAACAGCCTCGGGAAAAAACGGCAGTTTACATTAGGTAGCCAAGTACTGGAAGTAGTAGGCGAATATGTCTACTTAGGACAGGTAGCAACCGCAGATCCAGACCATGAAAAGGAAATAACAAGAATAAGATTGGGATGGAGAGTATTTGGCAAGCACTCGCAGATTATGACTAGCAGCTTACCGGTATCGCTCAAGAGGAAAGTATACAGCAGTTGCATCTTACCTGTACTCACCTATGGGGTTGAAACGTGGAGGCTAACCAAAAGAATTCTACTTAAGTTGAGGACAACTCAGAGGGCTATGGAACAAAAAATGGTAGGGGTAACATTAAAAGATAGGAAGCGTGCAGAGTGGGTCAGAGAAATAACTCAAGTTACTGACATTCTAGTGGAAATTAAGAAGAAGAAATGGGCATGGGCAGGACATGTAGGGCGAAGAGACGATAACCGATGGTCGCTTAGGGCAACAAACTGGATTCCAAGGGAAGGAAAGCGTAGCAGGGGGTGGCAGAAAGCTAGGTGGGCGGACGAGGTTAAGAAGTTCTCAGGGGTCAAGTAGATGCAGCTAGCACAGAACCGGCTTAAGTATTGAAATATGGGAGATGCCGTCGCCCTGCAGTGGGTCAATTCAGGCTGATGATGATGAACCAAAAGCTTATAGGAAGTACCTAAATTAACAATTTAAAATTCGGCAACAAAACGTAGTCATACGAGACGCTGCGTAACATTACCTATATTGTTTCGTGAACTTCACCGTTGTCAATGGTGTCTTTCTTCCCTTGGTATCAAGGAAAACTGAGTTATTATGTAGGGGGAACATCAAATCGGAAGCCAAGCCAACGTTTCGACAAGGGGACTTGTCTTCCTCTCCGTCCATTGCGTCGCCATCTTCTGCCTATCGTTTTATCTTTTCTCCCATTGGTATCTTATGTGCCCTTGGAAGAAACTGAGTGTGGTAGTATTAAACATGTTTGTAACTAAATCTTGTTAGGCGAATGCAATGGTTTAGAGTTTAATCGGATAACCGGGAGATATGTCAGAATGATTGGCCTGGCACTTTTATTCTCATACTTCGAGCGTTGATCTTAAAGTTATCGACATTTGTATTTGGTACACCAAAGTAGTGCTCTACCTTATAAAGTTAAGATTAACTTCTCCACTGGGTTCCTTAATAAACTTTGTCATTTATTTCTTAGCATTTAATAAAACCTATGCCCTTTTTTCGGGAATTTTAATAATGGGAACAAATTTTGGCATGCCGAGGAGGGTTGTAAATACTGAGCACTGAAACTTCATTCCCTTCTTCAATTAGTAAAGTGCAGACGATTGTGGGGAATGCAGCGATTACATCAGTGATCTACTGTTCAGGCTGATAGAAACGCCTCTGTGAACAACTGAAGTATGGTTCAGACCACGCAGACTCAATGCAGGTGCACTGAAGTCACACGTTTGCACTAACTGGTGCTGCTGAAATTAAGTAGTAGGGCTTAATGAAAATACAATTCGCCTTGGGTAGATGCAGCATCTTGTCCAATTACAAATCAGCAAAGGATATCAGCCACCACTGCTAATCTACTCAGCACCAGATAATTACCGTATCGCCATTGCCTTGTTGTCTAAGAGCTACAATAGGCCTTTATTTGCTAGAACAGCGGAGAAAATGTACAAAAATGCGATTCATCATCATCCTCAGTGTGACGTAGGCACTGCAGGGCGAGAGCTCTCCCATATTCCTGGAATTATTCTGGTCCTGTGTTAACTGCAAGCACACGACCAGTGTGAACTTCTTAATCTCATCGCCCAACCTAACTTTCTGTCGCCCCCTGCTACGCTTTCCTTCCCTTGAAATCCATTTTGATACCCTAAGCGATCATCGATTATCCTCTTTTCGCACTGCAAGTCCTGCCCATACCGATTTCTTCTTTATTTACACTAGAATGCCAGTAACTTGAGTTATTTCTCTGACCCACTCTGCACGCTTTCTATCTGCTAATGTTACCTTTACCATTTTTCGTTCCATACTCCTTTGCGTTCTTCTCAACTTAAGTATAACCCTCTTGGTTAGCCTCCACGTTTAAGCCCCAAAGGTGAGTACAGGTAAGATGCAAATGTTGTATACTTTACTCTTGAGCGATACCGGTGAGCTGGTAGTCGCAATCTGCGATTGCTTGCCATATGCGTTAAATCACAATCTAATTTTTCTTATTTCCTTTAATGTTCCGGATCTGCGGTTACTGCTTGTCATAAGTAGACATATTCGCCAACTACTTCTAGTGCTTCGCTACCTAAGGTAAACTGCTGTTCCTACTCGAGGCTGTTGAACATATCCTTAGTCGTCTGTTTTTTGCTTTTCAAGCCTAACATTGTTCCTTTCCTGCCTTGGCCATCAATAATTCTTTGCAGTTAATTCCCAGAGTTACGTAGTGCGCAATGTCCTCAGCAAATCGCAGATTACTGAGGTATTCTTTATCTACCCTTATCCCCAACTGTTACTGTTCCAAGTCTCTGAATACTTCCTCTAAACAAGATGTTAATAGTACTGGGGAGATAATGTATCCTTGTCTAACACCTTTCTTTATAGAATTTTTGTTACTTTCTTTATGCAGAACTGTTGTAGCTAAGCAGCCACTATACATATCTTGCAGTAGTTTAACGTATGGCTCGTCGACACGCTGATTTGGCAATGCCTGCACGATGGCCATGGCTTCTACTGACTTTTTTGTAACTAAGGAATATGCTATGCCTATGAGCTAGTTATATTCCAACAATTTTTCTATTACCTGTTTGAAGGTATGGATTTGTTCATTTCCGAAAACCGGCTTGATTTTTTGCTTAATTACTGTTTAAGGTTGTCCTGATTCTATTACCGAATACCTAAGTAAATTCTTTATACTTAACAGACAGTAAGCGGATTGGTCTGTACTTTTTCATTTCCTAAGTGTTCCCTTTCATATAGGTGTAGGTAAGGCCAAACATTAACAGTGAATGGTCTTACTATATATATTTTTACGCGTTTTTCATTTGAAACTGGCAGGTATGGTATTTTTCTTTATATTAGGATAGAAGACTGATTGCAATTAGAACCTAATGGGAACTCAGCTCATGTATATACATCATATCCCAACCAGAAAAAAGGGCTCTTTAATAGTTGCAAAAGCTACTTACGTTACTAATATGCCCAATAAGTAGGGCAACTATGGCAGTGAACCTAGCTGCCGCCTTGGTTATCTTCTTCCAACGAAACAACTATATTTCTTCATTCTAACTGGCAATACATATTCAGAAGAGAACGTAAGACTAATCGGTTTACTGAGACCCGCCCGGTGCTTTGATTTTGTACATAGGATTCGTGCACAGGTCGCAAATTTCATGACAACCTAAGTTTTATGTTAACGAAATTAAATTGTGGCACCAGTAGTTCGAGCCTAAGTATGTTGTGAAAAGCAGCACACTGTGATTGACGCTGCTTTTCACAATAATCGAGTAAACGCACCACATTTATGGCAGTAACCTCTAAACAATAGGGCCCCCCTGAAAGAGAGCAAAATAAAGGGACATATCATTGATAGCCGCGAAGCCGATATGCCAGTTTTTCTCTGCTTCATTGCGAACAATGATGATAACAAAGTTGTTTAAGTGTTTTGTTTTTAACTCCAGAACTAGAATTTTCGCATATATCAGGATTTTTTTTTTCAATTTCGGTATCGGTTTTAGCTTTTTAATAAGCCATGATCTACTGCGATATTGAACAAGAAAATCCTGATATGTGCCAAAATGATCATTTTCAATGTAATAAATATATGGTCACTTAATTCCCTACTTCTCTAGAAGCGGAGATCGGGATTCCTTACGGTGAAGCTGTTATGTTGAGATTATGTTGTCACCCTTTGGCTGAAATGTAACATTTTTCTGTGCATAATATTTATGCACACAATGCAATGTTTTGATAGAATAGCAGGTTAGTAACTATGGGGATTATGTTGAGATTGTAGGCTGCGTTGTGGTTCGCAGTGGGGTGCGCATACGAAGGCATTGTGAGCAAGTGACATCTAACAATGGGAAGTGTTTTATTAACGCTGTTTTCTTGCATATCGTGATATTCACCATAAGGACCAATGTGTCTACGGATAATCATTTGGCATATTTGTAATTTTCAGGAATTTATCGCCAAATACGAACTTTATTGATTTCCTTTTGACAGAGAAAAGTACTTGTTCTGAATACACAACAAACTTTGAAAGTGAAATTTGGCTATAACTCAATGTAACAGGCCGTCGTCATTGGTATTGTTCTAGTTGTAAAGAAGACAAAGACCAGACAACTCTGCGACATCGCCATCGCCATCATTTGGCATGTTTGTAATTTTCAGGAATTTATCGCCAAATACGAACCTTATTGATTTCCTTTGTCAGAGAAAAGTACTTGTTTTGAATACACGACAAACTTTGAAAGTGAAATTTATTTTGCTTTCAAACTGTATCACCATCACCATCGCTGGTCTCCAGCGCCCATCTCTAGCGCTGAAGCTGTGCCCTGCGGCTGGCAATTCGATCATGCTGTGCCCGAACTACTGGCAGCGCTAGACGTTCGGCCAAACTATTAAACCCACATTTCACTTGGTGGAAGTGCGGGGTTACCTCCGCCCGCCACCTGTACAGGTGCCCTTCGTAAACGGGACCCCGCTACCTTCAGTGGAAGCAGCAATGACGACGTCGACGATTGGCTGTCCACTTACGAACGGGTCAGCCATCACGATAACTGGGAAGACACTCGTAAGCTCAACAATGTCAACTTTTACTTGAGCGACGTAGCTAATCTAGGATTTTAAAACGACGAGTCGGACTTCACCACCTGGGCGAATTTTAAGACCAAATTTTCTGATGTCTTTGGCCGCCCCGCCGTCCAAAAACTCCACGCGGAACAGCGTCTCCGGTCGTGAGTGCAGCTGCACGGTGAAACTTTCACCAGTTATATTGAGGACATTGTTGATTTGTGTCGCCGCGTTGACCCGACCATTACCGAGGCCGTTAAGATACGTCATGTCCTCACAGGAAATGATGACGGCGCCTTCAACATGCTCATCGCCAAAGGCCCCACTACGGTCAAGGGCAAGGAGCGTGGTTTGATTCGCCCCCCTCATGCATCGCTCGCTGGACTAGCCACGGACAGGGAATCATCTAGCCTCTCTGAAGACATCAAGGCTTTTGTACGTCAGGAGTTCGCGCGACCACTGTCCCTGTAGCCATATGTTGAGGGGTCGTCACCATCTGGCCTTGTTCAGGAGCTTCGTCGTGCAGTCCAGCAACATGTTTCTGAAGTTGTCCCTAATCCTGCTTCTACATCAGCTCCGGTCGCGCCACCAATGCTGTTCCCTACGCCCACAATTTCCTCGTCCGCTGTTGCGCAACTGAGCTACGCTCCAGAATTCGCGCCGGCTCCTCCTGAGGTATTGCGTCGCACGTATGCCCCCTCCTGAGCCAGCATATGCCTATGCTTCGCCCCCTATGCGTTCGGCACCAACAACGTTTGCTCCCCCCTTGCGTCAGACACCATCTCCAGCGCACTTCAGACAGCAGGCCTATTTGCTACTACTGCGGCATCCCTGGGTACACTACACTCTACTGCCGGCGCCGAATAGATAGGGCTGTTATGACCGTGCATGGTCCGCACTTGCGCGCTCTATTGTTAGCCGGTGGGCATAGATATGTGCTGTGGATATGTGCTGTTGGTGCAAGGGCTCTAAGTGAGCCTGTTTCCATGAATCCTTTTGTGTAAGCCTGTTTTGTTTTGTCGAGACCCTGCAAATGCCAAATTGGCCCTGTCAAGGGAACGTCTAGAAAAATACAAAGAAATGTCGCCCTGTGGGAAATAGCCGGAAGTGCTTTCGTTCAACTGTTCACCCCTCCCGTCGAGAAACGCTATGGTCAAGTGAGGAATGCCTATTGTCCAAAGGAGACGACGTCCGCTGACGTACAGGACAAGAAAGGAGCATGACGCATACGGCCATTAGAGGAATTCCCGGGAATGCAGGAAAGATTTGCAATTGCTGGAAAGGGACAATGCTGGGAGCAGTATGTGGCGCGCACGTGCACTTGGGTTTCTGAGAAGGAAATCCACTTGCCGGAACCACGATATCGGATCTTTGCAGAAGAATAGAAATGTACCTCCTCGCCGTTCCCAAGCTCTACCCGTCAACAAGTGACCACGCCTAACGAAACAATACCGGACCAGTCAGTGCATCAGACCATCAGTGCAGTGATGTGTTCGCTTGGATGCCGATATCTGAGGGGCGTGCCCTGGAACTGGTTGGTCAGCATCTTCAGAGAGGGGCTGGACATAGAGGGTTTTAAGGACGTTGCAGAGCACGAAATGAGGCTCTGAGCCCTGGTTAAACAGCTCATCCAGACGCTTCTCACTATGAACTCTTAACGCTTGTCATTTCGCTGATATGCCCTTCTTTTTCATGTAAATAAGTTTTTTCAAAGTGCCTAAACTTGCTTGTATATATTTTACCAACTTCGAAGATTCAATCCTTCTTCAACCCGGAGTCTCTGCACGCTACCAAGTGAAGGCCGGGTCGACTTAGTCCCAGCGTTACGACAGGGCCTTTGCTGCACGGCCGGCGCCACCTTATTTGGTCCGCCAGTTCCCAGTACCATCGGGCCCTCCAACAGCACCCCCTGATCCTCCGGACTTCCTCCCTCGTCGTTCGCCATCACCACGTCGCCGCTCTATTTCGCCAATGCGCCGACGACCCGCTACCCAGCCGGAAAACTAACCGCCGCAGTTCGCGAGGCACGAACCACGTATTCGACAGAATTTCAAAGTCCTCGTCTTAATCCAGCGAATGTTATATGCGGTCATCGTTGAAGGTGTTCATACTCTTGCGCTCGACGACACCAGTGCCGCTGTATCAGTTATCAGCCAAAAAGTGTGCCGCTCACTCCGAAAGGTGACTACGCCTCTCGAGGGATTATCGCTTCTTACCGCATCCGCTCACAGTATACAGCCACTGGGCACAGCTTCAGCGCGAGAGATGGGCGCCGAAGACAAGCGATGGTGATGGCGATGCCACAGCGTTGTCTGGTCTTTGTCTTCTTTACATATTATATTCTTACGCATTCGAGATCTGAAGATTTACTCCTTGACTGTATTTTCTTTCAAATCCTCAATAATTCCTGTTCGCCTCCTAAATGAACGCGCGAATCCTTTCAGCCGCATCAATGCCTAACCCCCGGTCCACTGTTTTCCTAATTGTTTGCCTGCTACAGTGAAAGCACTCATCAAGCCCAATCTCTTCTCAAGGTCACCATACGTGTGATCGGCTCTCGGTCGCGGAGTTGTCGGCATAGTGACGCTAATGGTTTTATTGGCTACGATATTACCTGTGACCCCATCTGTTGTCGAGCAACCAAAATGTCTGCTGATTTTTACTTTCGCCTTTTGCTCAAGCGGCATGAATAGCGGACGGCATACTAAAGCGAGAGGCAGCTGATGGAAGCAGCTGCTGTAATGCCAGAACAGGCAGAGTGCTACTCTCTGGCATGTTTTCATAACCATTGAGGTCGCCACAATCAATATGGGTGTACGAATCTGCGTTCGTCGTCGAGTAACTATTCGTCTGTGTGGAACCAGGAGAAATCATCCTGAAAACTGTCATAGGAGGCAAATTAAGAGCTATCGTCGAACCTTTTGTTCATAGTTTAAAAGTCATAATCCGGGGATGGAACAAAGAAAAAGAGAAAGACGCGATACAGACAAGAATGTTTTTGTAGTTCGCAAGAAGGTATATATTTACCGTGTTCTATGCACAAAATAGGATTCGATCAGCGGAATCAGCGTTAAGAGGTATTCTATAGTGAAGACATCCATTCGACATAGATCTGACAGCTCTGTATGTTTAGTACTGGAGCTGCCATTAAAGGAGGCTTGGAGAATAAAGTGAGTATGTCCTGAAATTAACGTTCATATGTCGAGCCGAAAAGTGCAAATTGAAAACGAATAGATGTACAAGGAAAGTATACAGACGCGTGCTGACCCGAAACTGCTTGGTTTTATTATTAAAAAAAATTGCTAGCTCACTTTCAAATGATTTATGAGTTCCAGCCCATTTTCTCTGAATGCAACCTCAGAAATTAACATCAAATGAGGATGTGCATAGAACATGTGCATGTGCACAGTAGCTGATGCGTTATTATCCAGCAACGTGAAAGTTTCTTTTGTTTCTGAAAAAAAAATGCATTTGCCAGCAATGACTTCCTCCCTCGCTCCTCTGTTCTATGTTCTTCGCGTTGTTTTTTCTAGAAATTAAGAACTGCTATGTGATCGCCCTCCTGGCGATCCTACTGCGATCAAGTTTGCTCTCAAACGCAAACGCTTCTCTCAATAAATACATGTTGCTTTCGACAGTTAGTACCGCTGTGCAGACATGCCTACAAAAGCATTTGTCTAGACGAGGTGCTTATAGTTTAGAAAAGACACAAAAGCACGAAAAATAATTCTGTCTTCTAAGCCTTGCAGACCGGTGAATAAATTGTGTCAGCAACGTTCATACATTGCCAATTGCGCCGAATTAGTGTCCAGTGCTCTGTAGCGAGCAATCTCGTTCGGATGAATATTTTGTAACAAATTACAAAACAGCATTGTGAACATAATGGGCAGCAGCAGGTTTTAAACTAAATATAGAAAGATAGTTCTAGCGGTTTTCCTTGAAATCTTAACCGTCTAGAACAGTCACCCATGTAGCCTGGCTAACGTTAAATTTTAAGATCGCCGTTTGATTCATACAAGCAGCAGGGCATTGACTTTAATATATATTAAGAAGGCCATCATTTGTTGTGTTGGGTATCAGTTTTATTTTGTATTTTATTGTTTTATATTGCTTTCTCTGTAGAGTGCATCAGAATATGTGCGCTTTGTTCACAACCACTGAGACCTAACGGAGCCTAATAAAGGAGAGCATAACGAATTATTAATAGAGGCATCGACGGCCCATTGAGCGAGAGAAGGGAGATGTAAGTACTATAATAACCATGCTGCTTGCTTCACATCAAATTGAAAAGGAAGATGCTAGTATAAGAATACTCCGAATTTGTAACATTCATAAAGGTTAAGAAGAATACTTGAGTCTGTGAAGCGCAATATTATAGGTTCCCGAATAAGAAAAAAAGAAATAGCAGACGCGACATTTATACCTAGAACGCACCTCATGCATGTCGATCGTTCATAATTGGAACTTCGAAAGGCGGTTGCGAACCGAGGAGACGTGAAATTGAGCAGCATAGTTTCATTCGGGACAAACGGAAAGTTATTTCCAATTTGTCCCGACGTCGTGAGATGAGCACCCTATAGCACCTTGATAAAATCAGCAGCCGTAATAGCCGAACTACGAGTTTGAAAAACTTTTCAAAAAAAGAAAGAGAACAATTTAAAGTTATTAGATCCGGCTCACTCGTCGGGGATGAGATTGTTTCACTTCCGTTAGCCCAATTCTACGCGGCGTTCGGCTTATTATCTGATTATCATGATCCGTAAAGAATTTATCGCAATCGTTGTGCCTCTATGTACTTCAAGTGGAATGGTACGTTTGGTATAGTTAATGTAGTTCTCTTTAACCAGACAGGCTCATATGCCCTTATGTGGACAAATTCTAATCAAAGTTGTCGGTGCTGGAAGCGGAAATTATTGACATACCTCTAACGAAAACTAGTAAGCAGGTAACAAGGCGGAACATTGAAAAGTTGGAGGCTTTCTGACATCACAAAGTAGCGTGACGTCATCAAGTTGGCAGGCAATAGAAATCGGGGCCATGATCTTTCTACTGCTAGTCAGACACACTACGACTAACCCCCAAATCCCGCACGCAGATAAGACTGTGAAATAGAGCCTTCCTCTCTATTTGGAGGGGATTCTCACACTGATTCCTCGTGTTCATTTAAAAGCGTGCAGACGCATAATACATGGACCTACTGCCCTCTTCCTGGTGATATTTTAAAGCTCTAACCGCTACTATAGTCTGACTAATTTGTACCTACTTAGCTGTTACAATGCTGTTACGCCAGCTGCACATACAAGCTGAACTCTGCGTCCACTTCGTACGACATCACCGAAGCACGGTGGAATTTCTCTGTGCTTGAATCTCCTTCTCTGGGTTCACAACTTGCCTGCTGTGAAGCAGGGGAAAAGCGCACTGGTTACCCTAACGTCCGAGAAAAGCTTATAATCATTTGGCTTTAAGCGCATCCCTCGGTGCTGAGTGTGGCTTTACCATTTCTGATATATCTAGCACGTAGGTTTCGGGGTCGCTTTCTTTCGTTCGGGTCGCTTTCTTTCGTTCGAGCGATTCACCCGTGCAATTGTATTCTGGCAGTGCTCTTTGTTAAAGGGCTTTTTTAAAAAAAAAATTAAAACAGGTTAATGACCTAAGAGGGGCCGGAAGAAATCGCGACTCCTTAATTGATTTAGAGAAATCAGGCGCCTCATAGCTGATAAGCCTCAGTATGGGCACTTTCAGGCAGTAGTAGAATTTATGTGTAATTCCTGCGCCGATAGTAGTGGGAAGAAGAAAGCTTCTCTTTCTTAAAAAGTAAAGAACGCATTTTTTCACATGGAAGTATAACGACAGAAATCCCGTGATGTTTATTTTGATTAATTTTCTATGGCCTCTGCTTCCCTCTCTTTAGCGCTACGCGCATGCGCGCCAACAAATGTTTCTTTTATCTTAATGCACTGGCTCACGATCGCATAAATACGATTTTTTTTATGAAGTGAGAGGGAAACGTCTGCGTGCATCTGGTATGGTTTGATTGGTTTGATTGGTTCACAGGAAGGGAAAGGCGCAGTATCTGTCACACTTGTAGCTGTGGACACCTGAACCGCGCCGTAAGGGAAGGGAGGAAGGTGGGAGAGAAAGGGGATAGAGAGAAAGAGGAGCCGTAGTGGAGGGCTACGGAGTAATTTGGACCACCTGGGGATCTTTAACGTGCGCTGACATCGCACAGCACACGGACGCCTCTTCGTTTCGCCTCCATCGAAACGCAGCCGCCGAGGTCGGGATCGAACCCGGGTACTGCGCACCGCGTTTTAGAGGCACTTGCAGAGGCCAATTCACGTATGCGCTCGGCATGTGCATTTCACTTTCCCATTAAGCTTATCGTGCATCAGGCTGTAGCAATCGCTTATGCTTCACGATTACGTCATAAAATTTTCTGGTCTCCCTAGAAATGCTCTCCCTCCTGAGAAATCTCTACTAATTTAATTGTCAATCCGTTGAGGGCTCAAGTTGGGCCTCTCTTCCGAAAAACAAAGAGTACAGCGGTGTGGTAGGAATATCTGATCTTTATTACAAGCTCATGTATTTGCGAATGCAAAGGAAGATATTGGGGAAAGGCGTGGATGGCGCTTGGTCTCAGAGCACATTACATGTTACAGTAACAAAACCAGCGTTCCTACTCTGGGCGTGCTGATGTCCTACTTGTAGCTGCTTCTTCTACAGCCTCAATGTTCACTTATAACAAGGCTTCACTTATAGTAACATACAGCCTGACGTACTAGAGGGGATGTTTTTCTCGCTGGGAAGTTAGAAAATTACTTTGCGGCTTTTGATGACAGCTCTTCACTTTTATGCACATCCATGACGAATCAGCAGTTATGGCGCCCGACTGTTCATTCCTATAGCACTGGTGGGACATAAGGGTAAGTTGGGAAAGTTGTAGGGTGTTCATGGTGGACTGGCCCTGGTCGCTGGCGGCATTTTCTTGATGCCTGCAAATACTAGGCGCTAGTGTACTGTGCGCTTAGTACATGCTAAAAACTGTTGACAATTTCTAGAGCTTGTATTACCTCGCCCCTCTTACCACAAGTAGTTTTGGGTAAAGACGTCCACAGAATGAAACCGATCAGGTTTGTCTGCTGCAATTTTTTAAGTTCGTACTCTGATTAAAAATAATTATGCACCGAAAAAAATATTTGGTTTGGTTATGAATTAAAAAATAATCTGAAGTGAAAAGAGAATGACATGAAGTTGCCTAAAATAAACAAGGAGTAGCTTAAAACCCTCACTATTAGCCTGAGTACAACTCTCCTGTCTTCCATTGATCCTTCCGGCTTAAGAAAGCTACGTCCGCAACTAATCCTGCCATTATTCTGACAAGCGAAACGACAGGTGATCAGTTAGGCTGGAGCTAGGATGAATTCGGGAAGTGCTTTGCGGCTGTGTTTTCAGTCTGCGTTCGAGAATCTCAGCACGTAATCCTTCGCGAAGCCCTACAAATCAGCAGCATTCATTGTCGATGGTAAGCCTGATAACATTAGAGTTGCTTTTATAGAAGACCGAAAGTCTGTCTCCAATTCGAAGGCAATAAAAGCAGTCTTCACAAACTGATTTTTAATATAACGAAAAAAAGAGAGAATGTCTTCTCGCACAAAAGTGCTGGCAGGAATAATAGTGTTTGTGCAGCATTTCTTTTAGGTGCTTGCTTTTGAAAGCTGAGCTCTACGTTTAGAGAGAGCTTGTAGCCATCTCAATATTTGTGTTTACCTGGCGGAATTGCTTGTCGCACGGACAACATCTCGAATATGGGCGAATGATTAGGGATTAAGCCTCCACATTTGACTTAAAGAAGGTTTCAAGTGGGCTTAAAGTTAAGTTAAAGTTAAATTGGTTCACAGGAAGGGAAAGGCGCAGTAACTGTCACACTTGCTCTGTGGACACCCGAACCGCGCCGTAAGGGAAGGGAGGAAGGTGGGAATGAAAGTGGAAAGAGAGAAAGAGGAGCCGTAGTGGAGGGCTACGGAGTAATTTCGACCACCTGGGGATCTTTAACGTGCGCTGACATCGCACAGCACACGGACGCCACTTCGTTTCGCCTCCATCGAAACGCAGCCGCCGCGGTCGGGTTCGAACCCGGGAACTCCGGCACAGTAGTCGGGCGTCTTACCACTGCACCACCCCGGCGGGGCAATTTCAAGTGGGCTTCACCACTAAATCTGAAATTGGGCTATTCAACTGCGGAACGATTCGCTCAACCGTCAAAGCAGAGGCTTAGCCTGACACCATTTAATTTCGGATTTCAACCTGTAGGAGCCCCAAATCAGGGTGGAGAATATGTCGTGGCCATTGCAAAAAGGTACGAACCCGGCGTAGCAAGGTATTTAACACAGTGAGCTCGTGGGCGCTTGCTTTACGGAGACATTGAAATAAAATTCAACACAAACACATTTCCTACTTCTTTCTCTGTCGGCCTAAATATTGTACACACAGTATGATCAAGAACAAGATTGAACACAACCAGATTTCTAATATATTGGACGTAGCACCCTCCCTATCTGAGGGGCATGGTTTGTTTCTAAAGTCGACAGTATATGAATATGTTTTATTTACAGGGAACCTTAGCATAATTCGTGTGGGATACTGGGTGACACGGTAACGTTAGAAGTTGAGCGAGTTGGTAGGTATTCATGCTAAACGAGCGCGACAGAACAAAAGCGCAAGAGAAGGCGTGTTTGTTCTGTCGCACTCATTTACCATGAATACTGTGTGACACTCCCGTGAATTCCATTCACTGGCAGAGTGGAGAAGTACAAAATGTTACAAAGGTGAAAGGCGTAATTCAGATAACGTATTGTTACCTGCCCCATGACTTCAGAGATCGCAGCTATGGGCGATACCTTTTAGATGCTTAAGAGTGCTTTGATAGTTAGAGTGCCTTCAAGAGAAAGACAAACTGCCGGATCAATACCCCACACAGAGTCTTTACTTTCGACATGGGACAAATAATGAGCCTCCGGTGAGCCGAATCTTAGGATAATGCTCACCCCCCCCCCCCCCCCCCCCCCCCCCCCTCTAAGGTCTTCACAAGTATGTGCGAAAGGCGTATTTTTCCCGCAGTGCTGTAGAGTTTAATTATCTCTCATTTTCATGCTTTCAGGTTATTTTTATGCGTTAACTAAAACAAAAACAATTATGGTAGTGGAAGTTGGGAAATGTGCTGACGGTCAGAAAAATTAAATTTTAACTGAAGTCTTTTTTTACCTGTGAGACACCTGCTATGTTCGTTTGGGTAAATTTTACGAATCGTATTTTCCTTACGCGAATCTGTAGTTTGAAGCTTTGGAGCTGAAATCAAGGCAGAGCCTTGAAAGCAAGCGTAGAATAAGCAATATCCCACGCTTTCTCATTTCTAAGCTCTGTATCGCGCTTCTTGAATGAGTAGTTTCAATACTGGTTCTTCTTTTCGCATACCAATCCTAACGAGCGGCTTCCCTGTACCCTTTGATCACACCACTTAGTCTGAGAAGTTCCAGTACAATTCGTTCCCACTCTCTCTGAAAGGCAGAGTTGAGATTGCGTCTTTTATTTGAATGGGAAATATGGGGGGGAACTTTTTGAGCCTAAACTATTGGATAGAAGTGAGAAGAAAGAAAAAGACAGCTTCACAACGATTTTGCCTGAGGGAGGGCGACCTTAATATATAACTTCAAACTAGCGCTAAGGAACTCGTCGGGCTTAAATTATTTTTTCTTTATATTTTTTACAAGCGTCGTCACGCCGCCGTCTAACTTCCTGAATAAGGAGCGATGTGTCAGAGTGTCGCCTTTCCAAGTTCTTACCAGTTTTATCAAAATAAAACCCGTAAAAAAGAAACCATGGCACAATCATAAAAAGCTAGGACAAAAGACAGCGAGCACTTAATGCGGGTATAAATAAGTTCTGAAGCAAGGATCGACGCAGGAAGCGTGAAAGTGAGCTATAATATCAAATACAGGCACGGAGTAGAAATCTGATTATAGAAAGTAGGACTTGGGGTGAAGGAGGAAGCACAAATATCTGGAAGTCAAGTTGGAGTCATCAAATATCATTGTGACACTAAGAACAGCTTTGAATTTTACTAGTGCGTATTGCCATAGGCAAGCTGATATTCAAAAATATTGAGGATGAATGATGTCCAGATGGATATATGATCAGGGTGAGGTCAATAGGACTCGGGAGAAAGTAAACGATCAGTATATTTCTCAATTTTGGTTAGTCATTACCAAAAAAAATTGCCAATTATTGGCTAAGGTATGTCAATCGCTTCCTACCCCGTTTCTATTCGGCGCGCCATGCGAGACTGCTCACTATTCTTTGCACAAAACGTTTAATGAGTTTGTTTACAATGTATAGAATGAGTAGACCTTTGTGGCCAGTGATTTGCTTTGAAATGGCACCAAATTGTCACTGTGTGAATTTTTCCAGCGCTGTCATCTGTTCAGTTCAGTTCAGCTTATTACCTTACACGTCCCCCGTAGGGGCATTACATAAGGGGTGGCTTCTTATACAAACAGTAAGTATAATGGTAAATAATTATTGACAAAAGTGGCCAGATAAAAGTTGCAAGAACGAATGTGGGAAAGTAGCAGCAGCAGGAAAGTAGCAGCAGCAGGAAGGCCGTTCCAGACCGTGGCGGTTAGGAAAAAGAATGAAGCAATGAAGGTGGTGGTCCGGACGCGCGGGCGCGCAATTTGAAGAGTATGGCTGGTTCGGTAAGATATGCATGCTGCTGATGTGATGTATGGCGCTTGATTAAGGGATGAAAAAAAAGAGCTTATAATACAGGGAAAGGCTGGAAATGCGATGCCGAAATAAAAGTGACGATAAACCGGATTCTGCTTTTAGAGATGAAAGGCTGATGTTATACGAGTCATGAAAGTAAAACAAAATTTGGTTCACTGGCGTAGTTATTTGCACAATTAATAGCATATGCACATATACTTACTTTCCAGTTTAGGTGCATTATTTTCTTACGTTCATAAATAGTGCATTTTTTTACACTTCAATGCTAAAATTTAGAGAACTTGTTTTGCTGGACTCCTTTAGCGTATGCTAAAAATTGTTTATGTAAATACCTTGTGTTTCGATATGCCACAAAGAATATCTGTGGCTATGGTTTAGATTTTTGTCATGATCTGCGCTCTTTTTCTTCAATGGCTTGGTTAGGAATGCTCAATTACTGTTTATCCTTATGCAAATGTTGCAGTTTTAGGCTGGCAGGCTGAGGCTAAAACACAGCCGTAAGGCTTTGCAAAAAGGCTGCGCACAATTTTAGTATTAACGCTCTCTAGTAATGATGCTCAAAAAATGAATAATGTTACCTAGAGAGTAGATTTAACGATGGCGACTGTTTTTTGCGCATTCCGCATTGGCGCTGCATAAAAAAAAGGCCTCCACGAGGAACTTTTAACTTTGCGACTCATTTCAGTAGAGCCTTGCTGCTCGCGTTACACCGCAATAGGATCAGGAATTCTCGCAAATGTGCCGAATGCTTAATGTTGTGAGTTTGAGGTTTCAGAACACGCAATATATATATATATATATATATATATATATATATATATATATATATATATATATATATATATATATATATATATATATATATATATATATATATATATATATATATATATGTATATATATATATATATATATATATATATATATATATATATTGCGTGTATATATATATATATATATATATATATATATATATGAAGGAAAGAAGCCAACAATCGGCGAGGCCAAGGAAAGCGTTGGGGATACTTTGTCTTTTTTTTTTTTTAATGTTTACTTGGATAATCACAGAAATTAGTTACGTTATCTGTTTAGGGGAAAGATAATTAGACACAAATATATATATATATATATATATTTGCTACTTTGTGACTGTATAAGAGAGTTACGTGCCTAATGTAGCTGCAGCCCTGAATTACGTTTCGTGTGTCGTGCTCCAGATGTTCACGATCTGTCAACCTTTGCTTTGGTAGCTTTTTTTCTGCTTTGTGAGTGATAAATGTTGTGTGCATGAACTTAGGTGCGCAGGCAGTGGCTTTGACGATAATCAGCAAAAGTGGCGCATATCTTAGCAACACCTCCTCAAATGTTTTGCTTTTTTGGATCATGTGGATGAAGGTAGTCTGAGTTGGGAAACGAAAACGTAAAAATACAAAACTACCAACAGCCGAGCACGAACCTTTCTGGCGTCCATCAATCAAGGAGCTCGTAAGCCCAAGGGGATGGCTTATGGGGATTTGTGCGTGCAGATGATATGAACTCAGTTATGCAGTAGTCCTGCATTATGCCAAAGCAGCGACCGACTCGATTTGCAGCGGGCCTCAACGGAACCGGAATGCCCAGAATATATCTGGTTCTCAGTAGCTTGCACATAGCGAACTGGGAGTGCGATTGAAGCTGGGGACATCGTTTCCCTTTACATTTCGCGTCAGGTATATGGGGCAAAATTATACGTTCGTGAACCTAAAAATCTGATGAACTTCAAAGGGCTGCTCACAGCGGGTGCACGCAGAAAATTAGTCGCCGAAAAAAATAATTTTGCTGAATTTGTGCTGGGTACTTCAATTTTAATTATTAATACAGGTCTGGTTTATGGGTGCTTTCTTTTCAACATGGATTACGACTTCGTAAACACTGAAATTGTAGGTGATGGCGTTTGGACCACAAGATAACTTCAGAAGATCACAAACGTCACTATTTGTATGCTTTACCACGAAAACAGCTCTGTCCAACCGCTTTATAAAAAAATTCCTTGAAGTACAAAATGGTTTCTCGGCAGATCAAAATACAGCAGCGTTTAACTAGAATAATCAACATAAAGTTCAAAATAGACTTCTAGATATATAGGAATGTTCCGTTTCCACTTAAACAACCATTAGGATTAATAAAGTGAAAGTAGTGGTCGTGTGAGAAAAACGTGTTTCCACAAAACGATTTAGGTTTCCTCCATGTTGGTCCGCTCTCTGCATTGACATGTAACGGTACTGGTGTCCTCATGTAAAAACTAGTGCTCTAATGTAAACTTAGATTTATGTCAGAACGTTCCGCTTTATGCCGAATTTTTCAGATGTCTGCGTATTTTACAGATGCGGTTTCTGTTTCCTCGTTCGTCGTAAAATATACGAACGTGAAGTTCGCTTGTATAAGACTAGCACGCCATATTTAAAGCACAAATACCACTTTGATATAGCCTGATTTTAACCTGATAAGTTATATAATATTTTTAATGTACATGTATAAACATAGTGTATCAATAAACATTTGCATGGCATTATTTTTTCAGAGACACGGTATTCACTTCGGCAACTTGATAACAGCATTTTATGTCAACGCCTTCATGCAATAGTGGCATAGCGGATGGTAATTTTCCTGTAGATAAGATCTCGCATGCGGCAGGTATATAGTTCATTTACTACTGCAATACGGGGCTTCGGGAAGGAGGTATTTGCTCTATGTTTACGCGTGGGAGTATAATGGTGCGAAATTCAAAGGATAGGCATAGCTCAATTTATGACTGCTCATAAATGGCCGTTGCTACACACATGTATTTCCTTTCCTTTTTAGGCTGTTCTTGCAGTGCACACCTTTTCATCTTCCACTGTCATGTGAGGTAGAAAGCTCTCATGTGCACTCCAGATACTTCACGCATTCAGGGACTTTCCCTCAGCCTTGTCAAATCGACCGCTGCCTCGGATTTAGTCTCTGCATTTTCTGGTTTACGTTCCCCTTCATTGAGCCTTCTGTATTCTTCGTGTCGGGTAGATTGCTCAGCGCCTTTCCCTCATCTCGGTGTTTCTTAGGCCGTAGTGCTCATTTTTTACTATCCATTTACATCTCTTTACGCTACTTTACATCTTAGGCAACCTAACATTGTTATAAAAGCAGCCGAATCTTGTAATTAACGGAGCACAATTGCCTGGGGCGCAGCTCTGGCCTCGAAAAGATCTCTCTGAAACAGAACGAGGGAAAGGTTAAGAACTGAAGGATGGCAAAACATAAAAATAAAGACTACCCTTAAGGCTCCTTAAGAACGGAAATGGCGAAAGCCACTCTACAGGATTGTTTTCACTGACTGCGTCGATATTACCATCCATACTGTCGTCATCTCACTAACGCTACTATCATTATTATTAGGTAAATGAACCCTCATTTTCATCTTTACTATCATCATTATTATTGTCACATCGCTACTATTATCATCACTCGACACAAGGCGAATTACTATCACTTTTTTACTGGCACGACGTAGTGGATCGCACGCTCGACTAGGGAACGGGGGCCTAGCGATTCGAAACAGCGAAGGGGCTTAACTAGTGCTTGAGTTTGTTGGAATCTTTACAGATATATTATTGTTTTGGATGTTCTTTTTTTTTTGGTGTCAGTTATTGGCAAAAAGAAGCCCCACAGTATGTTATATACGTCCGAGCTCATATTATGTGCTGGTTCGTAAAACGACAGCCCAATGTTTAGGAGTTTGCCGTGACAGTAACTAAACTTCCTCTAATCATAAATGTGCCTTGCTAGCGTGGTTTTCAGTTCCTCTGGGCTTGCATTCTTCAAATTAAAAGTTCTTGAACTCAACTGCATCATAGCACATCTTATCCACGCCGCTCAATGGCGAAGCCGCTATTAAAAAAAAAAAAAATACCCAGCGACCTCTTTCACTCCTTAACGCTAATTGGTTCTTCCTGCCCTTTTATTTTAATAGAATGTACAAGGCGATATGTGTTGAACCCTGCACTCGTGTTGAACATGGTAAGGTTCGCAAATAATATCTGAGCAGTCACACACCCAACCGCTCTTATATCATGCTGATATCTATCGTGGTAAATTGAGTATACGAAAGTTTATTCAGACTCTATTCGAATTGCAAATATGTCTTAGCAGTTCCTAATTAGCGAACCGCAAACTTACTGCACAAATTTGGGAATAATACGGCATTAAAAAAAAGCGCAATTGAAAATTCCCGCAGAGACATTTCTTGAAGAAACGTTTTTTGTGCTGTGCATAATATTTTTGACACGATAAAAGTTAGCTAGAGAATTATTCTAGTATACAGTGTTCATTTCTTCCCCAATATTACGACAATAAAATGGGATCAATGACTGCTTGTAATTGTAACCTATTTCACACATCAAGGGCTACAACAAGCCTAATAAACATTGAAATTTTGTTTGGATATACAAGTTTCCACTACCTCTTTGCATTTACATGCATGGGCTACAATTAGCGGTCCGCTGCTGGTGACCTACAAATAAAAGCTTAATTATCAATTAAACAAAACTTGAGGTAAATGCGCCAGAACTTCTTTAGTTGCAGAAAGCTACAAAGCGAAAGCAATAATATAATGGAAAAAAACGTTGAGACAATTACAACAGTGATGCTTTACTTGCGAAAAGTATAGAAAAACAAAACAAGCAAATATGTCAATTTTAAATCGAGCTGGAAAGAGAAAAGGCCATAAAGGGCGCAAGAGGTGCATTACTTGTAAAAAAAATTGCATTGTCGTTCTATATGTTAGCTTCGTTTTAAAACTAAGCGCTTCTTAATTGGCAACAGACAGGAGGGCGCATTTACAGTTCAAAGTCAAAGCATTTCTTTTTTAGAACTTCACTTAAAATTATTGGAATACAAGTCTGTTCAAAACAAAGAAATCACACAAGCAAAAAAATAAGACTGCGCGTCTAGTGGTGAAAAATAAAGACGCTACTTTGATTTCATTATCAACATAAACCGCCGTGTCCAAGACGAACGCCTTCTGTGTGTTATTTAAGCCTCAAACCGCGAGGTGATAAAAACATAGCATATGACTCCGACAAAGCTAAATCTTATTGGAACGACGAAAAGGGAAAACGTTGAGACTGTTCCGGGCAATTTAGACATTCGCCGATATTTTGGAAAATACCTTCATTTTACCCCTGCATTCCCTGCAACATTTCCCTAGTCAGTAGCATTCTACCGCAAGCTTAGCTTCCGGAATTAGCATATAATACCTAGATTTTACTTTAGGAGTCAAATTGAAAGTATCTATCTGAGCTTAGGTAGATAAACACAATTTTTTGCCTTTGCGTTCACATTTTCACTTCAGTTTTGACTTGTAAAAATTCTACATTGCCGGCCAATGACCCCTTTTAGAAAATTTCCGTTCTTGAATTCTGGGGTAGGGCTGAGATGCTCAGGATAAAGCTTGTTTGTAAAAATGTAATTATGAATTAGGCCATAATACTAATATTTTCTCTTTGTAACGGCTTTGTAACTTCGGTCCCAAGCATTTCCAGTCGAATAGCCATTTGTATTCTACTGTGTGCACGTAGATAGCTCTGTGTTTATTCGCATATGCGTTGCGATAGACACGTGCTCTGGCCTCTCGCCTAGCCCGTTTATGAAGGGTGTAAATCTTTTTGGAAGTGGGTAGATAGTTCAGTCAAGACTCTGGGAAATGGGGAATGAAGTTTATCTTTGTTTTCACAGATGAACGACAATAGGTCAGGTTTTCCTCGCCACACTAATATTAATGTATATTTCAATCAACTCTCATTTTGCTCCCTAGGCGGTAAACATGCACAAACAATATAGGTGCACTCCCATAAAACAAGGTGGCAACCCAATTAGGTGCTTCGGCAATCAGGTGGTGGGTACAAAACTCTAATTTACCCTGCGGGACCCAGATTACGTTTATTCCGGTTATTGCAACGGAAACCTATGACGTAATAGTCAGCGAAAGTGCGCACGGTACAGCGAATTCGAGCTCGACTGCCACCCTCGATCTGCCGAGTAGCAATCACAGCGTCCGACATCGTGACTCGTCTCGCCACAGCAACCTGAAATTACACCGTGGAATATGGGGCGTTTATTTCCTGTTCGTTCTCCTACACTGAGACGTTTCCCCAGAAAAGAAGCCAAGCTACAACTCCCTTTGGACGCAATATTGTAAGAAGTTCGCAAGTAAGTTTCTAGGATATTGGCTTCACAGATTAAAGTCTTAAAGTAAAATAATTACACTGTTTGGTGGCCCATATGATGAGAATTTTTTTTTTTTTTTGGTGTTGCGAAGGTTTTCATAACGGAGGGGGAATCATATACCAAGGCAAGTTGCTGCTCTAGAGTGAATTATAAGAACTATTCAGTGCCATATTTGTAAACAAAAGTCATATATTCTTCCGACTCTCGCTTTGGTTTCGTCTGCCGATGAATTCGAGGACGTGTTTTTAGCTGAAGCCACGGTGCTCGCGTTTAGTTGAAGGCAAACTTCAAAAGCACCCTATGCCCTTTCGATATCGGCGTACGTTCATTAACACCAGTTTGTTAAATCAGTCTGGCGCCAGATGGCTCTCAATGCTAGAACTTAAATACTATAATAAAACACAGCAATGATATGACAACCAAGCTTACAACTACAAAGACAAATTGAAAATGACGACCGCGAGCGTTCCTATATTTCTGTGTCTCAATAACTAGGTTTCTACCTTGAAAGTTTTTTTGGGGTACGCTGCAGTATTGTACACGTTAGACAAAATAAGTAACCGAATGCATTTAAGATTCTCCCCTTTCAAATTCCGCTGATTACAGCAGTCAATTACAGCCACGGAAAAGTTTCTGATAACTACAGACCTGTAATCAATTACAACTGCATAATTCTCTTCGTCACACTGCCATAATACGAACTCGCTCAAACTGAAACAAACTAGTGCGCCTAGATAAACGTTTTAAAAGAAGAAAATTTTTAAGAGGAGTTGTTTTTAAAAGTTGTCTTATTAGCGTTTTAACGGTTCCATGTGAAGACATCGACTGCACACTAAACAGCTTCTACGTACATTCGCTCGAGACCAGGTTTTTTTTTATACTGTACGAAACCCTTACGCGCCCTCTCGTAGTTGCGTAATACTTCCGTGTCAGCTTTCACATCATCTAGATAAGCTGAGATGACTCAGCGGATATTGCGCTGGCTGCTGAACTCAAGGAAGTGGGATCTAACCTCGACCGCGACGTCCGCTTCTTGTGACATCGCGGTGTGCGGTAGGATATGAGCCTCTTTCGAGTCGGTAGTGCTGGAGTATGTCCGTAAACAAGACGCGAGACCATCTAATGGCGCAAACTACAAACTGGCAGCTTCCCACACCCCCTCTTATAAAGCAGCATCTTTTCACAAAAGAAGCCCCCATGTGCAAACACTGCTCAACTCCGGTCACTCTCATATATATGGTTTGGACTTGTGCCCACTATAGAACGCAGAGAACTCAAACACCCCAGATGCGTACATCCGAGCCAGCAGACCAGCGCCGGCTTATCCAGCGCGCGGTGGAGACCGCGACATCCCAAGGTATCCCCGCCGACCTCCTCTCAACCGATCCTTTGACTGGTTCTCTGTTTTGGGCGTAATAAAAGAGTTCACCACCGCCACGCCATCAGCTTTACATGGAGGCAAAAAGCAAAGTGCCCGTGTAATGAGCGATATTGACACGAATATAAGGATTCTTGAGGCAGCTTCTACGTTGGCACTGAGCCAGTGCAAAAACGTCTCTAGAATGACGGCCTGGGGGTCCAGGTGTTTCGTGACTTCAGAACAATATGGCGCAACGAAGACAGAAGAACAAGGCACCACATATGGTGTATTGTTTCTTGTAGTGTTGTCGTCGCGTCGTAGTGTTTTCAACCCACTCTAGAGCCAAGCATCTCCCATTTTGTGTTCTCTGTCTTTGATTCGCGATTGAATCTTCCACTAGCCTTTCTTGTGTGTTCTGTGCCTTTCTTACTTGTGTCTTTCTAGCGAACTGAGCGCCGAAACCTGGCAGTGACCACAAAGTGAACTCGCCCAGACTCACACCTAAGTAAGCGTGGAGTGTTATTAAAAGGTTATTTGAATATGTTCTACTTGTTCTTCGGCAACTAGCAGTGCCTGATTAATGCAGCTCATTAGTGACGACGAACAATCTTTGAGCGGTCACGTATTCTTTTCTGTGCGAAGCCCTTCTCCGAAGTTCAGGAGCCAGAAAAAGATTTCATTGACATCTGCTATCTTCAGAAAGACCCATGAAGGGAAAATTTCTTTTGTTTCTTTGTTGAGTAAACCCGTGGTCTTGGAAGTGGCGCGAAGGAAGGACAATAGAGTGATTAGAGGGTACTGCATAGATGCAAATACTTTAGGGTCGGCGCTTACTGATCTCGCTCACTTGATTTGGTCGAGAAGGCACAGACAGCCATTCATTTTTGAAACAGAAGCTGGCCCTCTGAATTTACCGCCAGGCAGAAACAATCACCTTGCTCTGCGGATTATATTAGATATACTGCTTCCTGATTTGCGGAAAATAATTATTTTCTATTACCTCTGTGAATTTATCACTTTTCTTTGTAGCCAGTGACATGCTACAGTAACTTTACCATCTTAATATTTTAATCATAAATTTTTGAACACGCTACACAGATTAATTTCAACGTGATAACGTCACAAAGTACGTGACGCAGAACACTGATCGTCGACATCGGCGTTTCGAGCGAAACATAGCGAGAACAGCGGAGGTAGGCGGTAGCTGTTAGCTCACATTACCCAGCACTGATTCTTCGATAGTTCGTGAAACTTAGCAGGAGCAAACGCTATTAAAAATTAACGACCTTCAGATGCACCCGAATGTCCCTGACTGAAGACAAATAGCGCGCCTTTCCTTGCCGCAAAATCATCCTACGCAAAAATATAAACAAATCGAGCAAAGAAAATACGGAGTAACCTTGACAAGGCAAGGTGTCCACAAGAATGTAATATTGCTCCTTACTTTTCCCGGAGACGAAACTACAAAAAATGCGCCTCCCTTCCAGCAAAACAAATGCCATGGTTGCTAATCGGTAAAAATGCCCAATTATACCGAATCGGGGTACTCGGCTTCGATCCTGACTACTACCGGCTGCGTTTAATAGAGGCCTGGCAGAGAGGTTTCCGTATGCGGTGGGAAGTTCGTGCATGTTAAAGATCCACAGGTGGTGTAAATTACTCCTCAGAACTCCGGCACACTTCCCATCAAATCGGGCCGCGGCGGACGGTTTTCGGTAGAAGCAAAAAGATTCCTAACTCCCCCCATAGTATATAGTAGCGCTGGCGGTGCAGCAGTACTTCCAGTGAAGCGGGAGGAGGAGGAGGAAAAAACTTTATTAAACGAGCGAGTTTGGACCCTTCAAGGACCCAGGGCCACCGCACGGCCCTCACATTACGCGCATGTGTCCAGGTCCCGTAGGGCCATGGCACTGGCACCCCGGTCCACACAGCGAAGTTGTATGTCCAGGTCCTGCGACGTAAGGAGGGCCTCTCATTCCTCCCATGATCCGATGGCGGGCTGTCCCTGCGGGGGAGGATCGGCAGGGCAGCCGAAAAGAATGTGGTCCAAGGTGGCGTGCAACTCTCCACAGAGAGTGCACTCAGGGGAAACGGGTCGGTAGTAGGATAGGCGTTGAGGGGTGAGAAGCGTTCGGGTTTGAAGACGCCTCCAGAGGATTTGTTGGGAGTGAGACAGCTGGGGGTGGGGAGGGGGGTAGAGTCGACGGGCAAGGCGTGCTTGCTGTGTGAGCTCAGAAAATGTATGTGCCCGCTCCCTCGAGAAATCCCGGCATGGGTCGCCATTTGCCCGGCTAATAAGTCCTCGGGCTATGTTATCGGCGGCCTCATTTCCGGGATTGCCAGAGTGAGCCGGCACTCATATAAGCTCAATACGCCTGTCAGAATTCAGGGTGCACATTCTCAATATTTGCCACGCGGGAGGATGGACGCGTCCGCGGGCAAAGTTAAGTATGGCTGTTTTGGAGTCGCTAAGTATGTAAGCCGCATCTGTTTGGGCGGTAGCACGGACAGGCTCTTAAAACTAGGAATGCACAACAATATACAAGAACTTATAGAGGCACATTGGTACACACAGTACCTTCGGTTGGCTGGCACGCAAACAGGACGACATATACTGGATACTCTCGGCATTCGCATACCCGCACATGATGAAGAGTTAAACCCTCTCCATCAGGCCGTGCATTCAGCGCTTATCCTCAAACCTCTTCCTAAGAACGTCCACCCAAAACACCATCAATCCCGCCGCGTCGCGCGAGCCAAAGCTCTCCATAAACACTATGGGACTGCAGAGGATGTCCGCTGGGTGGACGCCGCATGTGGTTCAGACCGTTCGGTAGCTGTGGCCTACAATCCAGCAGCCCCCCCCCCCCCCCCCATTCACTCACTTCATAGATCCTCCCTGTAACTCGGAAGCGGGAGTATTTCCAGCAAGCACAGCGTTATGAATTCTCCAGACAGAGCATTTTTTTGTCTTACTGAAAAATGGAATAGGCAAATTTTTGTTTTCGAGAGTAAGAAGACCCCCCAAAAATTTGATTCATTGCATATTTGACTGAACACATGAATCGTAAGCGAAATAATTTTACAAATATAGGACTGATGTATCCTCTATGCCAAAGAAGGAAAACCCTAAAATAAAAGGCCGCGTCGATATTCTCCTGAGGCATTCTGTGCACGCAAGAAGCCTACAAATAAATTTACGAGCGCAGTATTATTGAATAATCTGTGCTTGACTTTTTTTTTCCTGTTTAGTTCTAAGAGGCATTCTAGTCAAGAAAAAAAGTACAGAGAAGTTTCTTATTGCTCATCAAGTCACAGTGCACCAAAAGATACCTTGAAAAAAATACCTTGGAAATATTTTAAAATTTTGTTTTCTCGCTTAGAGCACGGGGGTTGGATGCACATTTCTCTTTGGGTCATTACTTGGCATAAGATATTTGTTCGTTTTTTTTTAAATACCAGTATAGAGAACAAAATCATCAAAGCACAGTATAGGTGCAGGAAAAAAATTTAAACCAAAGAACGCAGAACGTACCCAAAACTTCCAGAATTTAAATTTTATTTCTTCGTTGTGAGGCTCCACGCTGTAAGCTTTAACATATTATGCACAACATAAAGAGGGCGAACAGTGGCATTTCAGCTGACGAACATTGTCGAACAACTAAGAACAAAAGAACATTCGATTCCAGTCTTTTCTGTTCAAGGCATTGCACGACGTTTCGGCCTTTTTATGGATGTTTCTTCTCAATCTTCATAAACGTAGGAACAACTAGGTCGCTTTTATAGAGTTATGTTTTCCTCAACATTTTATGAAAGAACGAGACTGTCATCTGAATTGCGCTTACCTAAGCTTTCAGTGCTATTGCGTTCTCCCAGTTTTATACCGAAGCCAAAAGGTAAATACATATTTTTCCTGTGCTTTGGGCTTGACTTTGCCTGATATAAAAAGCTTTTTTTTTTTTCGGCAACTTCGGCGCTTGTCTACGACCACTTTGAGTTATTGAATTTATAGCTGGCAGAAGTCCCACCCTACCGCCTTCTTCAAAGGGTTTGGAAAGAATTCTGCCGCGCCGTTGCCTTTCAGGAAATACGAAGCTTTGAAACACCCTTCAAGTGCTTTTACCACTGCAAATGAAAGAGAGCAGCTCACAGCTCGTGTAGTGCTCGAAGGAAATAAGAAAAAATTATTCTAAGGCTGGGGCACCCTTCTAAACTGAATTCCAAGGGAAGGAAAGCGTAGCAGGGGGCGGCAGAAAGTTAGGTGGGTGGATGAGATTAAGAAGTTCGCAGGGGTCAAGTGGATGCAGCTAGCACAGAACCGGGTTAATTGGAGAAATATGGGACAGGCCTTCGCCCCCTGCTACGCTCTCCTTCCCTTGGAATCCAGTTTGTTACCCTAAGCGACCATCGGTTATCCCCTCTTCGCACTACATGCCCTGCCCATGCCCATTTCTTCTTCTTAATTTCCGCTAGAGTGTCGGTAACTTGAGTTATTTCTCTCACCCACTCTGCATGCTTCCTATCTCTTAATGTTACCCCTACCATTTTTTCGTTCCATAGCCCTCTGGGTTGTCTTCAACTTAAGTCCTCAACTACCTTGGTTAGCCTCTACGTTTCAGCCCCATAGGTGAGTACAGGTAAGATGCAACTGTTGTATACTTTCCTCTTGAGCGATACCGGTAAGCTGTTAATCATAATCTGCGAGTGCTTGCCAAATGCGCTCCATCCCAATCTTACTCTTCTTGTTATTTCCTTTCCATGGTCTGGATCTGTGGTTACTACCTGTCCTAAGTAGACATATTCGCCTACTATTTCCAGTACTTCGCTACCTAATGTAAACTGTTGTTCCTTCCCGAGGCTGTTGAACATTACCTTACTCTTCTGCATATTGATTTTCAAGCCTACCTTTCTACTTTTTCTGTCTAGGTCATCAACCATTATTTGCAGTGCGTCCCCCGAGTTACTTAGCAAGGCAATGTCACCAGCAAATCGCAGATTACTAAGGTATTCTCCATCTACCCTTATCCCTAACTGCTCCCATTCCAAGTCTCTGAATTCTTCCTCTAAGCAAGCTGTGGATAGTACTGGGGAGATTGTGTCTGCTTGCATAACACCTTTCTTTCTGGAAATTTTGTTACTTTCTTTATGCAGAACTATGGTTGCTGTTCAACCACTATATATATCTTCCAGCACATTCACGTACGGCACGTCCACCCCCTGATTTCGCAATGCCTGCATCACCACCGAGGTTTCAACTGAGTCAAATGCTTTTTCATAATCAATGAATGCTATGTATAAGGGCTGGTTATATTCCGAGTGAGTGAGTGAAAAAACTTTATTGAGGTCTTTTGGTTAGTCTCGGAGAGTCTTCCTGCAGCCGCTTCTTCGCCACCGTTGGAGACTCCTTGCATTTTTCTATCACCTGATTGATGGCATGGATATGATCGGTAGTAGAGTACCATTTCCGAAAAGCTTCTTGATCCTTTGCTTGATTGCAGTCTAAGGCTGTCCTAATTCTATTAGCAATTACCTTAGTAAATACCTTATACGTAACAGACAGTAAGCTGATTGGTATGTAATTTTTAAGGTCCTTAGATTCCCCAGTCTGATGAATGAGGATAATGTTTGATTATTCTATGGTTCCGGTACCGTCGATGACACCAGGCATTGCGTATACAGGGTGGCTTGTTTTTCTAGCACGATATCCCCCCCGTCCTTCAGCAAATATGTAGTTATCTTATCCTCTCCAGCTGATTTCCCCCTTTTCATAGTTTCTAATGTTTTCTTGACCTCGTGGTTCGTCACTGGCGGAACGTCTGACTGTTTTTCCCTACCGCCAATCTCGTTACGGTCCTGACTACTTTGGCTACTGTAGAGATTTGTATAGAACTCCTAGGCTACTTTAACTATCTTGTCCATATTCGTGATAACGTTGCTCGCCTTGCCCCTTATCGCGTACATCTAGTTTTTACCTATCCCAATTTCTTCCTCACCGCCTTAAGGCTTCCCCCGTTCTTTACAGCATGCACAATTTTCTCCATGTTATACTTCCTTATATCGGCCACCTTGCGCTTATTGATTAGCTTTGATATCTCGGCCAATTCGATCTGGTCTGTTGGATTGGAAGCTTTCATACTCTGGCGTTTCTTAATCAAATCTTTCGTCTCCTTAGACAGCTTACGGGTATCCTCACTAACTGTCCTACCACCTACTTCTACCGCGCACTCTGTAATGATATCTCTGAAATTATTGTTCCTTGCTTGTAGGGTAAAGTCACCATCCTCGGTTAGAGCTGAATATCTATTCTGTAGCGAGATCCTGAACCCTTCTGCCTTCTCCCTCACCGCTAATTCGTTGATGGGTTTCTTTCTTACTAATCTGTTGCGTTCCTTCTTCAGATTTAGGCTAATTCGGGACCCCACCATCCTGTGGTATCTGCATCGCACTTTCCCGATTACCTCGACATCTTGCATAATGGCGGAGGTTGGACACATTATGAAGCATTTCCTTTACCATCAAACTAATATTAATACACTTTTCAGCGCCTGAAAATATTTATTCGAACGCAATGATGCATTTAAGAAGCCCGCGTTTTTGCACGTAACTAGTATGAAAGACAATTCGGCGGTAATAGTTGGATACAAATTCAGAAACGTATTAGGAAGTTGGTAGAGATCAGCCCAGAAACTGAACGTAATTAAACATTAACTTATTTGGCAGTCGCCGCCTAAAAGATGCAAGTGTCAGAAGGTCCCGCACGACAGCCTATAGACCCCTAAAGACGGAGCTTCAAATGTACCCAGTAATGTTTATTCGTACAGGTATTGTATACAGTTTTTTTGTTCTTTTGTAATGCTTTTCCTACATACGTAAATGATTTCTGCTATCTTAAAAACGTTGACTTGCTTCTTTCGCAAGTTTTGTCTTGCTGTAGTTGCCCAGACTTCAGGTTCTTTTTTGTATCTCAAGCTTCATGCCGGTGCTCTGAGAAACTGCTCATGCCTCAACAAAGCACTAAGAACAAAGCAATACCCTTCTTGAGGAACCATGGTTTCTTCTCTTAATATAGCGTGTTAAAGATAGGCAAAAACAATTCATCAGTGTGAACAAAAATTAACAAAATTGCTCGCAATGGGTTTTAAACCAAGGACTTCTTGGCTCAAAAAGAACAGGAGGAGAAAGAGTGAAGTCAAGCGGCCCGGTCATTTCAATCCAGGAGAACCACAGCAGCAAGAATACCAGCAGAAACTGGTACCTTCATTTGACGAATTTGGAGGCCTGTGTGTGAAGATAATCTTTTTTTGAATGGTCGGCAGAGTGACACCAACTCGGCTTTCACGTATTCATTTCCTTAGGTTTCGCCGGAGTTTTCGCTTTGCACAATAAACTGTTTATTGTTTATTCATTCAAACTGGCGGAGCTTCTAGCTTCAAAGTCGGCGGTCTAGTAGAGAGACAGTTTGATTAGCGCTGTATGCGTTAAGAGTAAGGTCCGGCAGCTAACACTGCTATTGGGCCTGTGCAGGTCATAGCTTAGCAAAATGGGGCTATAAGGTTCAAAATAAAAACCTCAAATTATAAATACATGATATAATACGGATTAAGAATTCTAGATATTTTCAAAAAAAGCCATCGAGGCAAGAAACATGTGCCAGAAGAATATTATTTTGAAAAGTCAAACTGTATACGGATACATATTTCATGCATAATACATCGGACACAAATCGGAGCTAATAAAATATTACTAAACACTTATAAGGTCTGCTGGGCACAATTCGTCACGAAGAACGAGAAAGCATTTCTTTTTTTAATTACTTATATTGGGTAGCCACGAAAAAATCACCTTCGAAGAATTTCCAGCAGTTTCTGACCGAAATGGTTGAAGTGGCAGTTATACCATACCCTAATTCATTCACATCTTCATTATTGTTTAGTGGTAGGGTGTTTAAAACAAAACCTAATCTCTCGAGGCTAATAATGTTGCAGAAAAAGCAATACGATATGTCGAAAACCTTGTGTACAATGATCATACAGGTTCCTACTTAGAGCATTCCGTCCTAGAAGTTAACAAATTATTTGAGTTTAAATTGCTTTGCTATGTCTTTATTGATCTGAAAATTAATCCAACTAAATATGTTCAAATAAACTCTAGTAGTAAGGCGCCTTATAAATTGGGGCACACCAGTTACAGAGTACCACTTGTTCGGACTAACTATGGGACAAAAATGCTTTTGTTTTTAATTCCCAACGTTCTTAACAAGCATACACTAGTAATGGTAATAATTCAGAAATTGTTTCCCAGAATGCCTTCAAAAACAAGGCTATAGCTTACCTTATTTCTTGTTTGGTTGATTAAAGGGTTGTTTCATGCTGAAATTCCTTATATCATCGATGTTCTGTTAACTGTGTGAATTTCTTATATTTCTTATTCTAAATATGCCTTGTAAATATTCAGTGTATAATTATGTCACTGCAAAAGAGTGAACCTTCATCCACTGCTTTGCATAAGTATGAGCTCTCTGTGTATGAGAATGTATGATGGTCTTGCTTCTGCTGCTTGTTGTGAGCGTTGCGTCGAGTGCTTGGGCCCCGTCAAGCATGTTTATCTGCCTTTTGCTCTCTGTATTCGAGAAATTGTTTGAATAAAACTCAAATCAAATCAAACCAAAAATATCATCTTTTAGCATATCCTTATAATTCATGTGTAGTAATAAATTGTATAACTCCGTATAACTCGTGCTATTGTATTTCCAGTTGTGGTGTATGGATGCGAGAGTTGGACTGTGAAGAAGGCTGACCGCCGAAGAATTGACGCGTTTGAATTGTGGTGCTGGCGGAGAATCTTGAGAGTTCCTTCGACGGCCAGAAGATCAAATCAGTCGATATTGTCGACCATAAACCCTGGCTGCTCATTGGAGGGTCAAATTCTAAAGTTAAAGCTCAGCTACTTTGGTCATCTGATGAGAAGAAAGGAGTCGCTGGAGAAAGATTTGATGTTGGGAAAGGTTTAGGGTCACCGGAGAAGGGGTAGGCAGCGAACGCGATGGTTAAATGGCATCCTCAAGGCGCTGCAGATGATGTTATGTGATGTTAGGGAGATAGTAAGAGACCGGAAAGCGTGGCGTGATATGGTCCATAGAGTCAGGAAGAGTCGGACACGACTGAACGACTGAACGGAAGTGAATAAATTGTTAGGGCTGTGTTTTGAAATGGTCCATTTAGAACGGGACCGCATAAAGGCTCCGTTTGGTACTAAATACAGCGTGGCGTTGCTGTTCGTGAAGAGAAAACTCACGAAAAAGCCCTGGCAGGTTACAGTTGCCAGGTGACATGGGAGGACGTCGCTGGACGGCGTAGTGTATCACGTCACGTTGCCACAAGATATGGTAGATTTTTCAACAGCTGCCAATCCTTGTATCTATTACAAGATGACAGGGGGAGTTGAGAAGTGAACCAGGAGTCAGATTACATTCCGCGCTCTGCAAGAAAGCAATATAAAAAGCCCCTCTTCTAATCGTTGGCCCCAAACGGCGCACAGAGGCGCCTATAGGAGTCTGACGTTGTGGTTATTTTGATGCGGTTTTTTTTATCGACTCGTAGCTAATCAGGTTCTGAACTCTTGGAAAGATAGCTTCAGACTTCAAAACATTTAGTAAAATGTACAAATTGAAAATCATCTTATTTTTAACAAATATTGCGACAGAATGCACTAAAACCAATTATGTCTACGAAAACTATGAATTGTGATGGATACAGGTGTTTGCTTTTTGACATTAGAACTATACGACAGCGAAACATGCAAAAACTATGGGAATATCAAAGGCATTTGAACTGTTATGGTCTTGTGTCTTGTCTATGTCAGAGCACTAGAAAGCATAAATGTTTTTCGTTTAGCGCAATAGTACCTTCAGTTAATATTGGTATTTAGATGTAGAATAGCTTGAAAGGCGAATACAGAGGAACCTACTGAAAAAACGGGCACCCAGTAGCCTCCCTCTATTTTCTTGCGCTGCAAATATAAGAACGCTGGATTTTCAAAACGTTTGGCATAGCTAACATACATATTTAGCGTCTCCATTAGTTGTCCACTATTCATTGTCATTTATGCACAGGTGGCGGTTATAAAGCATGGGCAGTAGACATGTATTTTGTGGGCACTAGGAACCCAATGTAGAAAATAAGTGTCACAGAGTCCTAGGCGAGTATCGAGCACCAGATTATTACAATGCCCTCCTCCTATATGGCACAATGGAGCGTGCCTATAGTGTTCAAATAATGCAACTCCTACCGTGTCCCCGCCTATGAATCAAGAGAACCTGAAAATTTTCAGCCGTCGAAAAATCTGCATGACAGCAAAAAGAGCTGGCGTAGAAAAAAGCACAACGAAAAATGTAACAAGGGAAAGAAGAGAAGCTGATTTTGGTCGAGGACGTTGAGTTAAAAGAACAAAAATTATCATAGAAACATGAAGCTCAGTCAACCACCAACTATTTTGGTCGCCTTTTCGTGCTTTTGACTTGGATAAGCTTCCAACCTTCCAAGACAACTTCGTTCTGTTTTTCGGGGGGGGGGGGGGGGGGGGGGGGGGGGGGAAGGTAGGGCCACCTAAACTACTGAGAGGCACTTTAATTGCTGGCATTGCATGAGGTGCTTGTTGTAGCTATTACAAATGAAATAAGAACATTGTTTGTACTTTCTCGCAGTCGTTTTACTATCATTAATTGGGCTGCGTTCATCGCCTTTTAAATCTCACTTTAGTACACAGGCATCTACTACGCAAAGACACTGACGAAGTGGGACATGTGGCCATAAATGCACACAACAACGCCTTACACCGGCGATTGAAAGTGTCGTCACAGGTCATACACCATCAAATATTCCTATAAAACTGAAAATCTATTAGGGGCAATTCTATCATTGCCTCTCTGGGTCGATCACGACAACACTCAAGAACAATAAAACCACTCGAAATAATTTCCTCGTAAAACGGAGCCAAAGAGATTAGCCAGGCTGCACCAATTTAAAATTCTCTAGCTTCGGAGCGAAACAAGTTTGGGGCATTGGCCCCGTTTGTCCGTCCAGACAGGGTATTAGGCGGTGACAGCCGAAGCTAAAAGGTCCCCAAAACTTTTTTCGACGGTCGTTCCTGTATCTCAGCTGAACGGGAACTTAGGCTTGCAGAGTTTCTCGATGGAATTTCATCAAAATGGAGGAGCGTTGATAGCAGTGTGCTGATAACTTTGGGTTTAAAGTACTTTAAGGAGAGCACGAAAGCATACCGAGGACGAAGTTACAACATCAAGACCGTTTCAGAATAATGTTTAGCAACAAACTTTCGGCCAATTACGCCCTAGTTTCGCAAATTCAGTTGTGTTACGCAAGACCTAAAACAATCGATAATGGTATTACAGACAACATTCGAGAGTGAAGCTCCATTCGTTCTTGTTCCATAAAGAAAGTATAAAGGTAAAAAGGGGTGAAGATAAAACTTCGCTATGGTGCACCATCTGTACTAAAATGGTGATGTTCTGGAAGCACAAGAGGCTACCTATTTGGTTCGTAGAATCTATTGAGCGGAAGATTTGACGGTATTTGAAAAGACGGGCGCTTCGCGGGGCTTATTATCAGGTGACGCATTGGGTTCCCGTTAAACAAGGAAATGCACGTACGTGGGGATGAGTCACAACGACGGAGGCAATACAAGCTTTTAAAAGATTATGAACCTCGCAACTGTACCTCATTCACAAAACAATTTATCATGAAATACTGCATGATGAATTGCTCGGACCACCCACATATATATCTTCACGCCTTGATGACGAACACAAAGTCGGCCTAATTTCATGTAACACCAAAGTATTTTCTGACTTGTGTATACCTCCTACACTTGTTGACTGGAGCCATCTTCTGTCTATATGGCAACAATTGAAGGGTTATCATTGTTCCAGTCATCAGTGTCCGATGTTGTGCAATGATGCCTAGTGTAAGAGTGCTTTACGCTATAATGTACTGACGAGTTTGCAGTAGTTATGACCATATTCTTCTATTCTGTTTGGTTTCCCATGGTTTCATTACATGCTGCACGTTTTACATGTTACAAATGTTATTGTTCTAATTCTCACTCTCCTGTCTAATCCTTTACCCTGGGGGTACAAATAAAATAAATACAAATAAAACAAACATCACCATCCTGAAAGCTCGCCGCTCAATATTTATGGCATCATGAGCCCATAAAAATAAAAATCCAAATTATCGCTAGATATCTGCAAAAAAATGGTAACAAATGCTCACAAATTATGACTCCAAAACAATGCTTATTAACCCAAGTGCTCTTCCCAAACAAGTGAGGAATAATTTCGTTAAATAGGAGTTCGCGATTTGCGATATAGAGAGCTGTTTACTTTTCAACAACTCCATGTGGAGTTTTTGCTGAACAGGGTCCTTGACGCCGTATGACGCGAACTCTACTCACGAGTAACGACAGTGTTCGATGGCGCGAGATGCAGCAGTGGTGGTCTCCCTTTTTGCCTACACTGCCCTCTTATCATGCGCTATGCTTCTAGTCCAGCCGGCATCGCAACAGCATCGTACGCTTCATCGGTTTACAGCTGCTGAAAGAAAAACCCCATTTGTTCGAGAGAACGTTTTTGGGATCAGGAAAAAACATAATAAAGATGACGCGAGTGAAGCGACGGCTGATCACCCGTTCTGGAATTACTGTGCTGCTGTATACTGCAGAACACACGCTAACTTTAACCACGTACTCGCTTTTGCGATACCATTATTATAATTTTTCATCATAGCATTAACGGCAGCGTTATCCACTATCCAGAGACAGCATTTTCGGCGTCATGTGTCAGGTGTCCAAGGAGAAGCGTGACAGATATATGGCGCCTTTTTTTCCCTATAAATCAATATGCATTTTCTATGACTGCATACTCTTACTATGTGTATTATACTAGTACCACAAATAGAAGGCGAATAAAGGAATTCACAAGGGAAGGTGAAAAACGGCAGCTAATAATGATGTTTCTTTTCAATGTGAAATTTAAATGAGCCTTTTATTTGTTTGGCTGTTTCGTCATAGGCGAATACACATTTTATGAGAGCACAGGGAGAAAGGGCAGCCGTAGCCCTCCACTGCGGCTTCCCTTTCTCTCTTTCCGCTTTCACTCCCACCTTCCTCGCTTTCCTTACGGCGCGGTTCAGGTGTCCACAGAGCAAGTGTGACAGATACTGCGCCTTTCCCTTCCTGTGAACCAACCAACCAACTACGAATGGAAATCACTAATAAGTGTTTGCGCGTTTTTTTATGAAAACGACGAAAACACGGTCCAGATATGCCAAATAATTGGAAAAGAAGCGCTGAAGGCTCACATGTGCGTATGTCATTTCACAAGGTTACATATCCTCAGGTAGACAAAATTATTTAAATGCTGTCTATTTTGCGGCCCTTATTGCCCTAATCGCGTTAAGTGACTAAATCCCACATAGCTTCTCCTCAGCTTGTTCATTTGCTGCAAATTAAATAATTGATTGAGGCCAGTGTTTACGGCTATGGAGCACTGTCTTCTATTATTAGGATAGAGTGAAGTGAACGCAATAGCATTGCGCTCTCATTGAAGGTAAAACACCACGTTGACATTATCGTAATTCTTCTTATGAGTGAAACTCACAAACGCCGATATCGCGGATGATAATTGGCGGGTAGCATGGAAGGGCATTAATTTCGCATAGCGCATTCTTTTGAATCAAGGTTTGGGAAAGACGGATAGCATTTATGTCCGCGAATAACACTAGCTTTGGTTTCAAATTCCTTTCTCGAAAGGAAAAACATGTTCGCTTGTATTGACTCTTATGTTTATACAGCAATCTCGGCACTAAAAGAAGGTAGTTTGTGTCATTAGCACCGACCAATGTGGCGACCTTTTTGGGATGTTCTGGGGGGCTAACGTTTAATTAATCCGTGCATACAAGTTTAGGCCGGTAGGAGTTAACATGCCTGTAATGAAATGTTTCCAGTGTTTACCGACCCCGTGCCTCGTTCTGAGCCCGAAGGACCTATGTATACTCCGTTTATAGAATCCGAAGTGTTCGCAAACACATGTGTGTTACTATTTTAACAGTTCTGAAAGCTATCAAACGTTTTAATTAAAAGTAGGCTTTACATGTAGGTGAGATGATCGCTGTCTAATTGAACCCACTAAGAAAGCGTAAGCTACGCGTGACAGCCCTGTGGAGGCACAGGCAGAGTTTTTCACAATGCCAGAGATACATGGGGAAACAATGCGGGAGTGAAGGGAGAGTGTAAAGGATGCGCACTTCCACATGGCAGAGTAAGTAGATACCAAGCTACTGCAATTAGCCGCCTACAAACGCGTATCCCAACGAAGCGCTATACCACCCGACACACACTGTATGGCCCACACAATACAAACACGAATGTGTCTGGCGCGGACACGTGGCTACATTTTACGACACAAAATGGGGATGCAGGATTAGCCTCATGATACCTAGAACAGGTCGCCGCAGTCTTGAGCAGTAGGAGGTTCTATTGAGCGGCGTGGGAAGTGGTGTGTCCTGAGATTACTCACGGAGCGTTTAAGCATCCGCTTGCTCATATAAATATATAAAGGGATCCACCATATAGAAGAACACAAATGCAGAAGTACCCTTCGTCTTATCAATAGTTTTCATCGTCTACACATTATCTCATTGGGGTGCAGCAGTTTATATGGGGGGGGGGGGGGGGGGGCAGGGGGTGTTCTTGTAGGCCCTGTGGTGGTAGCTTGCACTTCCAGAAGTTAGAGGCGTTGCGCAGGTGGGTCCCCCTGCTCGCCAGATGCATCAAAGAAGGAGATGGCAAGTAATGCAGAGAAGAGTTTACTTTAAGAGCTCATTATTGCTTAGGGATAAATAGGGCTGATTAGTCGGCAAAAGCGGCAGAGAAGGTGACATGAAAAGCGCAAGATTAAAAAAAAGTGCTCTAACTTTCGGCCCGCTCCTCCATACGTCCGCCCTCAATTCAGTTCCATCTCCACCATTCCTCAAGATTGAAAACCACCATGGAGGAAAATTATAATTATTGACACTAAATAAAACTGTTGTGTATACCACTCCACATTATGTTTTGCGATTCTCCTGTGAATTGTTTTTTCTTCACCATCTCGAACACTTCAAACCACGCTTTACAAGTATTCCATTAGAATAAAAATGATATCTGCTAGGCACTGTGGAACACAATGTGAAACCTTAAGCAACAGCTGAGAGACTATGATCCCAATTTCGTTTCGTCTAATGATTCAGATACATTTCGCTGTCTTTGATATAATAGGCTTTTATCCGCCATCACTGGTCTTGCCTAGTGTAAAATGTATTTTTTTATTTCATTTTTATTTCCACTTCTGCAATGAAAATTCCAAAAACCTGCTCGAACCGATAGCCGGAGGCTACTGTGGGGCTAAACAACGGAAATGTAGATAGGAAAAAATGCAGTCTTTCATTGAAATGATAGAATAGTAGCAACGAAAGACCAAAGCCCAGCATTGTGTAAAGATGAAATACATTCACGTGCACGCTTACGTTTACAGAAAAAGAGTAAGTCAGTACCGCATACACCCCCGTCATCGCCGGCTGTCCAAGCATCCGTCGTGTTTCCAGTTGGATATTTCTAACACAACCAGACCATTTAGAATCGTATCATTCTGTCGACCGAGACAGCCAAACCTGCATAGTTTATCTACCAATCATTTTTTATATAGTCAGCAAGAGAAGAAATGGCGCAAGACTTTAACCTCTAAATTTTAATGCTTGTGATTTCTACTTAATCATTGCGTCGTCCAAGCCGCTGAAACCTTTTTGGGCATATACATCACTTTGGATTCTTCTTTATCTAAACGATTGCGTAACCCTGGCCTTTTTTAGAAACTTAAAGAAAATTAGAAGCTCTTGATCTTGTAGTGCTATATCCTCTAGGTATTACAGTCAGCTCAGAGTTTTAGTGATGCAGCAAAACGATCTGTAAATAAGCTCCGCCTTAGAAATATTTATTTTATCCTCTGTCTGTTGGAGGCACAGCAAACCCAGGTAAACGCTATGTGCCAGCAGCAGGAGTTTGTTGGTCGCACTGGAAATATCTCGAGACTAGCTTACGACCATTGATAAGTAGGAAGCGTTCGCCTGTATGGCCAAAAACAACCTGTCAGGGGTGCACAAAAGAATGAATTCAGTGCAAAATATCATTTTGATGAATTCCTACGCCACAGAGATGGAATAATAACAAAAACATAGGTTGTACATATCATGCTGAATAACGTAGTCGTTCAGAGTGGTTTCCAAGAAATATGGCTTTAAAAACCTTTCACTTCCCCAGAGGTTTATTATCCTGCTGACTTCATCTTTAATCAAAAGATTGAAATCGTAAGCTTAGATTCCATGCTTTAAATCACTTGGTTTTGTCAGACAACCAAAGCTTGCAAGAATGTATGCGGGGTGCTGCGCTACAGTTTGAGAAGAAATTTCAGTGAAATTTTAGAATCATGTAGTGGCTCTTGCAATGTTGCTTGATTATTTCTTTGGTTACTGCCCCACCATGGTGGCTCAGAGGTCAGGCGTACGGCTACGCTGCTGGAGAACGTTACTTATATTACTGCGGTTCTGTCAGCATTTTGATAGCGACCAAAGCAAAACTCTCGTGTACTCTGCGATGCTGGTGCACGTTAAAGGATTCCTCACGGCCGAAATTTCCGTAGGCCTATACTACTGTTTCCCTCATAGCTGGTGCTGCTTTGGGAAGTTTAGCCTCACATAAAATATCACAGCACACAATAACATATTATACGACGTCATACGATACCACGCCAAACATTATCATTATATTTCATGCCATTCGAATCACACTGTTACGCCGCGAAGCGGCGCACTGAGAAGCAGCAGCAGAAGAATCAGAAGAAGGGAGGCGCGTGCAGACTGATCCGGGTTTTCTGAGCCGTGTGCGTCCGTCCTTCATGCGAAGTTCGCCTGTATTAAAACCATTTCATCTGTTACATTTGGTGGAGGTGCTGGGTGCCGCTCCCAGTGCCTCCATCAAATGTAACGGATGAAATGGTTTTAATACAGGTCAACTTCGTATGAAGGACGGACGCACACGAATCAGAAAACCCGGATCAGCCTGCACGCACCTCACTTCCTCTGCTTCTTTTTCTGCTTCTGCTGCTTCTCAGTGCGCCGCTACTTGGCGTAACAATATTATAGGACACCTACAGCAGTCCTACCATCATCATCATCATCATTATCATCAGCCTGATTATACCCACTACACGGCGAAAGCCTCTCCCATATTTCTCCAATTGACCCGGTTCTGCGCTAGCTGCATCCCCTTGACCCCTGAGAACTTCTAAATCTCTTTTTGGAATAACAGTGCGAGGGACGAGGATGAAGATAGAAGGACACAAACACAGCGCTAAATCTAAATCTCATCCGCCCACCTAACTTTCTGCCACCCCGTGCTATGCTTTCTTTCCCTTGGAATCCAGTTAGTTACTCTAAGCGACGATCTTCTAACATACTATGCTAAATTATACATACCTTCCATACCATATTGAACGAAGCCATTTGGGGTGAAAGCTCCGCGTTTCGGAAAGCCCGACGTCGGTGATGTCGGTATTATGAGAGGAAAATTGCTAGCAGTCCTGAGGCAGGTGATAGAAGAGACATGTTCGTGGACTGATTTGTCAGAGGGAGCACGATTCCTTTATTCTGATTACACTATTCCACTTTGTAGCTCTCAGTGACCACCATCCACGGTGTGCGTGGAGAAATGCTGCCGATATCGCGAATAGGAGACAGCATGGGGATGATATGTCGTTGTGACGTCAGCGGCCAATAATCACCAAACCAGGAAGCTTCTTTAAAATTAATAAAAAAATTCGATTTAAAATATCTACTGTGGATATGTAGGTTAAAGTATGACAAAATATAATTTAACCAGCGTGCAGTGAAATGCAATAATCAGTTTATTCTAATATGTTAGCTGTCATGACCCCTTTAAAACACTACATACCAATTTTTTCACGTAAAGCGAGCCAAATCAACTTTATGTGACGGCGAAACTACTGAGGGGTGCCTACGCAGTCGGCTATTAGTTGGAGAATCCTGGTTTTATGACGAAAACTGGCCATGACTGCTCTCCTCATAGTGGGAAATGTAATAAAACTAACATTATTAAATCTATTAAGTTATATACCGAAATGCTGACACACATAATATTTTCAACCGCGAAATAGCACTTGCGTAATTAGAATAGCATTGAAGGTCACTTGTCTCCAAATCCAGATTAGCGGTGGGCGAATAGGCACCAGTTCGAAGCACCAATCTTTAAGAATGCTGAAGCTCCGCACCACCAGTTTTTTTAAGGTAGCATGTCCATGATAAATCTTTTTCTTTATTTATTTAACAATACTGCAGACACTTTCTGGAGTCCAAGCAGAGTGCGGAAGTAAATATGTAGAAGCTATAAATACAAAATAAAGGCAAATAACAAATAATAAACATTCATACTTTTCAAGGAGGCAATAAATTTCAATTCATCCTTACAATCCACAACATCTTATGCAGCCTATTCCAATAGAGCACAGTTTTGTGGAAATAGGAATTTTTAAAAGGAATTGATAGAAGCATGGTGTTCTTCTAACGTTTCCCGTGGTTGAAGCGTGTGTTAGCCCGTAATACAGGGGTCGGGTCGCGAGTTTGTTAATCTGCGTCTTATGCTTAACTGGTCAACGCAGGTTGGTTCTAGCATTTTGTCACATAAAGCGCAGCGATGGTACGAAATGTGTCAGCGGTATCGGTATGAGTTACACAAGAGGACGTTAGGTGATATTTTTTAATATATTTGCTGGCAGGCTTTCCTTCATTAAAAACCGAATTTCGTCACCCGTGGCACTGTGTACTGGAGGCAACATGCTCGCGCTGCGTTATGCCATTGTTAATTAAGCGGATACAAATGTTGATAATTTTAAAGAACAGAAACAAATATTCGAACAGCACTGTGGAATCTACACTAAAGAAACTCGAAAGCCTAAGCGCAGATGCTACACACGATACATCACGTTTGCTCTCTTATCATCATCATTATCATCATCATCATCATCATCAGCCTGATTATACCCACTGCAGGGCGAAGGCCTCTCCCATATTTTTCCACTTAACCCGGTTCTGTGCTAGCTGCATCCACTTGACCCCTGCGAACTTCTTAATCTCATCCGCCCACCTAACTTTCTGCCGCCCCCTGCTACGCTTTCCTTCTCTTGGAATCCACTTTGTTACCCTCAGCGACCATCGGTTATCCTCTCTTCGCACTACATGTCCTGCCCATGTCCATTTCTTCTTAATTTCTACTAGAATGTCGGTAACTTGAGTTATTTCTCTAACCCACACTGCACGCTTTCTATCTCTTAATGTTACCCCTACCATTTTTCGTTCCATAGCCCTCTGGGTTGTCCTCAACTTAAGTAGAAGTCTCTTGGTTAGCCTCCACGTTTCAGCCCCATAGGTGAGTACAGGCAAGATGCAACTGTTGTATACTTTCCTCTTGAGCGATACCGGTAAGGTGCTAGTCATAATATGCGAGTGCTTGCCAAATGCGCTCCATCCCAATCGTATTCTTCTTGTTATTTCCTTTTCGTGGTCCGGATCTGCGGTTACTACCTGTCCTAAGTAGACATATTCGCCTACTACTTCCAGTATTTCGCTACCTAATGTAAACAGCTCTTCCTTCCCGAGACTGTTGAACATTACCTTAGTCTTCTGCATATTGATTTTCAAGCCTACCTTTCTACTTTTCCTGTCTAGATCATCAATCATTATTTCCAGTTCATCCCCCGAGTTGCTTAGCAAGGCAATGTCATCAGCAAATCGCAGATTACTGAGGTATTCTCCATCTACCCTTATCCCTAACTGCTCCCATTCCAAGTCTCTGAATACTTCCTCTAAACAAGCTGTGAATAGTACTGGGGAGATTGTGTCTCCTTGCCTAACACCTTTCTTTATGGGAATTTTGTTACTTTCCTTATGCAGAACTATGGTTGCTGTGCTGCCACTACATGTATCTTCCAGCGCTTTCACGTACGGCTCGTCTACCCCCTGATTTCGCAATGCCTGCATCACCGCCGAGGTCTCAACTGAGTCAAATGCTTTTTCGTAATCAATGAATGCTATGTATAAGGGCTGGTTATATTCCGAGCATTTTTCTATCACCTGACTGATGGTATGGATGTGATCGATAGTAGAGTACCGTTTCCGAAACCCTGCTTGATCCTTTGCTTGATTGCAGTCTAAGGTTGTCCTGATTCTATTAGCGATTACCTTAGTAAATACCTTATATGTTACAGTGCATATAAGGATTTATTTTATCACTATCACTCTCTTATCACTATCAACTAAATGCACCGTCACAATAATTGCTAATTTCATAATTTTCATTTTCACTTTTTGCAGCGTCATTCTCATCGCTAGTCTCATCCTCAGGGTAGACCAGTAAAATGATGATGTGCGTATCACCGCACCCTAAACTTCACGGTCTACAAGCTCATGACAAAGTGACCTGAAAATGGGGGGAAAACTGGAACGTTGCCGACATGGAACAGATGAAGACGCTCAGCCGGGATGCATTGGTGAAGTTCCACATGAGCTAACTGTGTGTGAAGTGCTGTGCCTCGTTTTGGTACCTGGCCGATCATATGTCTGCTTCCTCTGCAACCGCGTAGGACACATTCGTCGGCACTGCCGTACGCCACGTTGCGAAGATTGACGGGGTTTCTGCCACACAGCGGAGCATCGTGTGGTTACATACGCGGACAAGCTTCGGCATCAATTCCGGCCTCCTGACGACGCATTACGTGAGCACATCATGGACGCCATGAGATAATTGACACGTCTAGCGACCTTCCTGCTGCACGCACTACTCCACAGGCTACTGAGGAGGAAAATACTGCTCAAGCGTTCAAGGGTAATGTGAACGATGCAGGGTCCTAGGCCATGGACGAGATGTCGGGTCAAAGTTCTGACATGGAGCCAATGCCACGAGCCACCACTTGTTCCCGAACACCCCACGAGCGCCTCCACAGATATTTTGACCCCTGTGGTCGTTGCTGTGCAGCAATGTCTACACCAGTGCCCGGTTCCTGCTGCTGACGGGCTCGCTGCCGCTGATGAGCCATTCTTGATACGCCGTGCATCATACGCCTCCGAATCCAGTGAGGAGGACGATCATGCTGGCAACAAGCATCGCCGTCGCAGTCGAAGCACAAAGGGAAGTGCCGGCGTTAACGGTCGAGGAGGCCTGGCGGTGGTTCGAAGGCCGCATTGCCGTCTTCCGGCAGACAAATGGAATTGTAGGCAAAATTATGTATCGTCACAATGGTGGTCTCTGATTAGATGGTGCTTGCAAATCTCAATTTACCGGGCCTTAAGTCAAGCAAGAGGCAGTAGCAATTTCGCCTGCAGGCATGGCGCAGTTGGTTAAAGCTATCGGTTAGGGATCCAAGAGATGGAGGTTCGACTCCCGGTGGAGACAGGATTTATGCGTTGATTTTAACTATATTCCCTACGGTAGACAAGGAGTATTATATGATTTCACGATTTTGGGCGTCATGATCGATGATGTGACAATCTCGCTGTATCCCGTGGAATATCAAGAAGTGTGATGCTTCTGCAGGCCGGACGGACAGTGTCATGGCCGCGAGTATGAGCCAATAAAGGCCTTTGCCTTAAAAGGATAGAAGCGCAGATCAATTTCTGTAAGACAAACTGATACAGCGGTAAGGACTGCTGTTGAAGTGACCCTTGGAATGTCTGTCTTGCAGTTTTACAAGTTTTTGCCACTAGAATACTTCTATAAGTTTTGGCTCAAAATTAGTAATACGTTTAGGAATTTTTATGATTTGCTAATAGTAATGTTCTCCAGATTCATATAAAGATTACTGCTCTAATGTGTGGTAGTACAGCCTTCTTTTTTTGTTGAAAATCCGTTCCGGCTTTTCATTTTATCTTGTCGTTGCAAAAGAGAACCACCTGCCGTCGTTTAACCTTTGCAGTTGTAATTGCTCCGACGTGGTTACGAAAGTGCTGTTATCTTCCGCACAGTTAACTGAAATGTATTGTTACGAGCGACATTTTGTTGGCCTGAGGACGAACTTCGAAGACCCAGCTGTGCCCACTTGAGAGTCCCAGCAAGAGTGGCTTGTTCGTAATCCTCATCTTCCTTTGCCTCTATTTCTGGACGTCACAATACTGCTATTATTTAGGAAGCATGATTCGTTCGACGCACTTAAGCATAAAATCTTAAACTGAATTGCCTAACTTTTTCCCTGGTTGTGAACAACATGGTAAAAGGGCACGAATTAAAAACTGTTACCTGACATTAACTGACTGCACAAATGTTGTTTGCTATTCAGATGTAAGTGTTCTAAAGCAGCTACCTGCAAAGAAAACCAGCAAGGGAAACAGACGGTGTGCGTGTATTTTGCTCCGTCCTCCCTAAAGTACTTCACATGAAATTACCACATATATTCCCTGTATTGAAGAATGGAAGAAAGCACTGGCATTGCATCCTGACTGTGTGGGTCCAAGCTACGCGGCAAATGTAAAACGTACAAGCGTTCAACGCTGCTGAACCGAGTGTGGAGCGAAAGCTTTGACTGCGGGCGGCGGAGCATTGCATCGAACACAACCAGCGCTCTATTGAAAGCATCAAAGTTCACAGGCGTTCAATGCAGAGTCCACTTTTATGCCCTGCTCATGCGATACCAAAGACGCTTTTTCTCCTTTGCTCGCAGGCTCTACTCGTCTGACCCAGGTTGTTGACTGGGGCCACTTCCTTTTCACTTGTCTCCTTACTCCCTCTTCTATCATCGACCTCCCTGACTGCACTGAGACCCTTTTGGCGGAAGTTCATACTGCACATGCATATTCCCTGAAGCACCACACACCCCTACTGAGACAGCCGTCTGCTGCACATTTGAGAATCATATCATGTTGTCCACCACAGCTGGCAGGCCAAGAAACACCATCGTCGGTTGCTTCTGCGCATGGCCCAGCTGGCGTCGGACATGGAGGAGCCTTGCGTCCCTCTTCTTCAGCAGCCTGTGACAGGATGGCAGCCGCCCAGAAGCTTAGCGACACGTGGTTGCTTCTCAGGGTGCTGCTAACACACGAAAGGTTCCGAGCACAAGCATATTTTCCATCTCCTTCACTTGTCCCGCTCACCTCACTGAATTCCTGGGGGCCGTTCGGGACCACTATAGCTGCACCGACCCCCGTACACAACTTCCCGCTTATACTTCAGATCACCCATTCCCGATATTAATGCGGATCTTCGTCGGCGAAGTAGGTGCGGTGCTATTGGCAATCTGCACGACATTGACTCCAGGGGCGGACCGCATCAATAACAAGACATTCTGCATTCTAGATACACCCTCCCTCGAAGCCCTTAATAACGTTTTCAATACACATTGGCAAGCTGGCACTCCTCCCTCCTCCTGGACACATGCTCGTGTGTCTTCCATCCCTAAACCCAGCCAGCCTGTTGCTCTAACACCTCCGTCCCAAATCTCTCACTTCCTGTTTCTGCAAACTGTCTGACCACGTCATCCTGGCCAGCCTCCTCACCTACCTGTATGATCATGACTTATATCTAGACTACTAGTTAGGCTTCAACCCCAAACTGTCAACCCCTGATGTCATGCTCCAGCTTTCCGAAGCAACTCCAGCAACTCTTCCACCACAAACGCACTCGAGCTCGTCTTGTGCTAGACCTCACAAAAGCATTCGACAATGCACATCACAGTGCCATTCTGGATGCTCTCTCATCCCTGTCAGTCGGATCCCGCGTCCATATTTACATCATCGCTTTCCTAATCCAGCGCACCACCGAAATCTCATATTGATAACTTGCTTTCCTTTCCGTCTCTCTTTGCAAATACAGTCCCCCGCAAGGTTCTGTCTTGTCCCCGCTTCTTTTCACCATAGCTCTCTTACCACTGACTCGTGTGCTACGTACTATCACATTGCTGTTGCATGCATTTTAAGTCGGTGATATAACTCTGTGGGTGACCACCAGCAAATTTGACGATATGGAGGCCACTCTTCAGGCATGCGTTTGTGGCGGAAGCCCACGCCCGGGAAATCAGATTAAGTTGCTTCAAGACCAAATCCGAGATTTTGCTCAATTTTCCTCGGAACGTAGCTCCCCTATCGCCTTTTCCTATCACTGTCTCCTTTATAACACAAGGATTCCTCGCCTCTCTACCCTATATGCTTGTACTCTTAGGTCAAATGGCAAACACACAACCCTCATCGATCGACTTACAAAAGCATGCGCGATGACGACCTGTGTCACCTCGTCAAGGCCTTTGTTTTCAGCCGCTTCATATGTTCTCTTCCATATCTCTACATTTCTTGTACCGAGGAGGAGAAAGTCAACATCTTCACTCGCCAGGGGTATAGATGCCTTGTCGCTTCCCAAATCAACCTCGACAGCTCGGCTACTATCTATGGGCGTCCATAACTCCCATACAGAGCTGACGGAAGCCCATCGCATGACTCAGCTCCTCCGTCCCTCTGGCACACTTCCGGGTAGTCCACTTCCCAATAGAAAGCTCTCCCCTCTTATCCCCCTTCCCACTTCATTGTCCATTCCTTCCCATATCTACTCCCTCCTAATCGTTAATCCCCTGCATAAACATATGCAACCCGAACACTACCCCTGGACAGCAGCCAGCAGTGTCTTATGCGGAAGCCGTCCAGCATCATTGCCACAAGCTCACATGTTGCAGACATTGACAATTTTCTCCCATCCACTTTAGCTAGACTGGTGTACACTTCGACGTCAGTTGAGGTGGAAGAGGCAGCTATTTTCTTACCTATGAAACAAACTTCAGCGCAGTACGTTTTCAGTGCCTCAAAGACTGCGATTTACAACTACGCGGTTTGACGGGAGGCGCCCACAGCCATCAGTATTGTCCCTTCTTGCCCATCCAAATCATCTGGGTGCCTGCACACGCGCTCCATACTTAGAATGAGGAGGCCAATTCCATCGTTCGCAATCTGAGTGACCGAGCAAGCCCTCACCCGCTGGGAATTGATATGCGCGAAATGCTACACATGTGCCACAAAATCACCGAGCATTACCGCTTATCTCGTCTCCCCTTCCCTCACTGCATTAATCTCTTTCCCTGCACCAGCAGGACTTCAGGCGCCCCCTTCAGGCCCCCACCTTCCTTGGTTCAACACATCTTGCTCTCCTTCAACCCGGGAAGCAATCGACGGCCTGCCGCTTATGTGACAGCTCTCGCACCGACCACGCTCATATTCTATGCTTGTTCCCGGCATAGTTGCCCCCTGCCTCTTAGCACCTTACCAGTCGGCAGCAGTGAGAGGCTGCTTTGTTTAGCACCGAGCCGGATGTCCAACTTCTGCTGGTGATCAGGGCGCAGGATGTCGCGACTATGCACGACCTAGATTCTACAAGCGGCAGCCCAAAGTTCGCCCGCAACGCTACTGTATAATTTATTCGCGTTCTTACTAACAAATGTTTATCACCAGCCCCACCTGTTCCACACAGTAAGCTCTCCACGGTGGTGCACGCATACCCTGCGCGGACAGTACGCTCTGTCTGCGCCGGCGCACACATCTGCTATGATGCCGCTGGGGCGCGGAAGCCGGTGCCACCGACAGTTGATTCCGCCGGCACAACCCATAACCGAAGGAGCTTCAGTAGCCACTCCGCTCGAGTTGTAGTTGTTTCAAATTACAAAACTATCTTGCCGACAAATCGCTGAGGAGTGAAAATGGCCGTTATTATTGCGTAAGCATTGTATAACTGCAGATTCGTATCAACACGAATTTGCCCGCCCGGTTACGTTTGAATGAATCCGTTTAAAAGGAAACGAATGACTGCATCAGATATAACATCCAAATATCGCATTAAAAATCAGGAGGTGCATGTGGGTAAATAATTAGATAACTAGGCCAATCAGACGTTGAAATGGCCGGTATGGGTAACGTCGTTCAATAGGGGCCTCGTGCTACTCGAGTACCGTTGACGAAAGCCTAAAGTCCGGTGGCGAAAAATGTGGAATGTTTGAACGTGAAAGAGCGGTACAGGACATGATTTGTGTGCGCAAACGGGTCAGAACGGTTAGCAAGTATGTAAACAGGAGTAATCAACGAACTGCAGTCTAAAAAATTGCGAAAGCAATGCAGGGGTGGCGCAGTGGTTAGGGCGCTCGACTACTGTTCCCAAGGACGCGGGATCGAATCGCGGCCATGGCGGCCGCTTTTCGATGGAGGCGAAAAGCAAGGCGGCTGTGCGCTGTGCGCTGTCAGTGCACGTTAAAGAATCCCAGGTGGTCGATATTTCCGGAGTCTTCCACTACGGCGTCTCTCATAGCCTGAGTCACTTTGGGACGTTAAACCCCACAAACCAAACCAACCAAACCATTGCAAATGCGAAAGCCTGAGCGTTGCTGCTGCAAAACGGTACATCACGCGCCCCTTGTCAAACACAACTAGCGTTCCGTTGAACGCATCAAAGTTCATCGGCGTTCTATAATGGGTTTACTGGAGAAGAAAGGCGCGCTATCTCTCACTCACGGAATCACGCTCTCACATCTCGCGGACAACATAGCAACGTTCAGGCTTACGCATTTCTCTATTGCAGATTCTGCAGTGATGAGAAAAAGTTTTCTCACGCTAGTTAGGAGCTCGAAGCATGGCTTACTTCGTACACCCACAGTTGCACCTTATTGTACGAACGGAATGTAATTAAAAGATCAATAAAGCGCCTTACTTCCGCCCCATTAGGCAGCGCATTTAAATCTAGCACACATAGAGCACCGAACAAAACGTACAGAAAGGTTCATAAAAGGTAAAGAACCCAAGTGCGTTAGATATCGTACGGCATAGCACATTACAGTTCACTCCAATTCCGCAGCCGCGTACAATCTTACTAGGTTACACAATACAATTCACTATGTTTTCACAATATATTACGTTTATAATAGAACAAAATACAGTTCAAACAACCATATTTTGAATATAAAGGTGCCTGCATGACCGTCACGGCTTGCAGGATAAAATATCGCGTGCGCCGCGCCGCGGAAACTGCTTCTCCCCATGTGCATCTAACTCTTCCGCAAAGTATTTCCATATGACGAGGCACAGACTCTTCAGGGATGGGTACTTTGCTCTTACTGGAGTGCGGCATGCCTCCGCCGGGCAACGTTGTGAACATAAAACGATAATGATAATTGGTTCACAGGAAGGGAAAGGCGGAGTATCTGTCACACTTGCTTTGTGGACACCTGAACCGCGCCGTAAGGGAAGGGATGAGGGTGGGCGTGAAAGTGGAAAGAGAGAAGTGGGAGCCGTAGTGGAGGGCTACGGAGTAATTTCGACCACCTGGGGATCTTTAACGTGCACCCGCCACCGGAGCGGTGGCAATCACGGCCTACATCAGATAAAAATTCGGTAACAGGCTAGCCAAGCGGCGGTGGCCTAACCCACTTGAAGATACTGCACACTTCGAGAACTCCTGCAACCAGTTCAGTTTTCGCGATTTCCAAAAGTCTTTCATGAAAGCATGCATATATGTGCGGGTTAACTTTTTTACTACTGCAATATTGTACAAAGTTATGGATGGTGACAATTTCGCGGAAAGCTATGACACAGTGCTCTGCATTCTGCCGGGAGGCGTTATTCTGTACACGATTGCAAATAAAGAGTTCAGGCAGTAAACAAAAATCTGCAGCCACCGCCGATAGATGTTGAAATGCAAGAGCGTTAGCTGGTGTCTTTAGAGGTTCGACTACTCCACCGCAGTACCCGGGTTCGATCCTAACCGCTGTGGCTGCGTTTCAATGGGAATGAAACGCATAGGCGATGTCATAGTACTTTAAATATCCTCAGGTGGTAGAAATCATTCAAGGGCACACCCAACGGCACCTCTTTCGCTATGCCTTCTTTGACTCCCAACTGCCTCCCTCACGGCGCGGTTCAAGTGTCTACAGACAACTGTTCCAGATACATGCGCCTATCGTTTTCTCTACCCCATTTTTAGCAATCTGTCGACAAGGTCACGAGAGGTTACACCCCCGTTGAGGTTTCAATGAGCAGAGATCGTCGGTGCGACTACCATGTGCATTTTAATACTCTGCTTGACTAGCCGTTTTGTCTCATTTAACCCCATGAACTCTTTAGCAACGTTTGGATCCTCTGGTAACTAGATTTTAGAAACTTTTTTGTAACCAAATGATCCCCTGTAGTCCATAATAATAATTATTGGTTCACAGGCACCGAAACGCGCAGAATCTGTCACTCTTGTTCCGTGGACAAGTGAACCACAACACAAGAGAAAGGAGGATGGTGGGAGTGAGAGCGGAAAGAGAAAGAGGTGGCGTAGTGGAAAGCTGCAGAGTAATTTCGACCAACTGAGGATCTCTAAAGCGCACTCGGATGCCTCTGCCTTTTGCCTCCGTCGATACGCAGCTGCCAGCGGCCGGGTCGCCCGACTACTGTGCCGGAGTACCCGGGTTCGAAGACGACCTCGGCGGCTGCGTTTCGATGGAGGCGAAACGAAGAGGCGTCCGTGTGCTGTGCGATGTCAGCGTACGTTAGGATGCCCTTGTGGTCGAAATTACTCCGTAGCCCTCCACTACGGCTCCTCTTTCTCTCATTCTACTTTCCCTCCCACCTTCCTCTCTTCCCTTACGGAAGGTCCTCGTCCTCTCTTTCCACTTTCACTGCCATCTTCCTCCCTTCCCTTACGGCGCGGTTGCGGTGTCCACGGAAAAACAAGTGAGACAGTTACCGCGCCTTTCCCTTCCTATAAATAAATCAGTTAAATCAGTTCCCTTACGGCTCGGTTGAGGTGTCCACAGAAAAACAAGTGAGACAGTTACAGCGCCTTTCCCTTCCTATAAATCAATTAGCGGCCGGGACCGGGTTAAAATCCGCGTTCTCCGGGACAGAAGTCGGGCATCTTAACCACTACGGCACCGCGGCGGAGAGCATGCTGACAACCAACAAAAACTTTCAAACGTGAAAAAAGCGTAAGCTGTTAAAATTTTCACGTCATTCTTCTTACTGTAATCTGAAAGCACACCACGGCGTCTTGTGTCTGGCGTTTGTTTGTTTGGCGTAAGTGCTTATGGATTGCATTTAAGCTATAGCTTGGATTAGGAAAATGAATAATGTCGCAAGTCATCATGCCTTGCAATTAAGGCGGTATAGCCAATTAATCATGGTTGGATTTGATATTGGCTTATTTGGATCGTCAATTGGATTTTTGGCTTGGCTCGGATTTACGCATGGCTAAAGTGGCTAATTATTATTCAATGCCATTTGACAGCAGAGACAAATATTCATGACCGGATTCTGTATTGGATTCGTATGTGTATTCTTCAATAATGTTTTGCCCGTGACTTGGAATCGGACTGACTAATGTGATTAGGCATTATGCATTATCATTAGGGCACGATAGCAGAAAAATAATCAGATCGAGCATTTTTTTATTTTTGCCTCATTATGTAGATTGTATTTAAATGGCTGTGGATCCCGTTTAGTCATGCATTCAGCAAAATTCAGATTATGCGCACTCCCCCTGTTACCCTACAAAGGCTTGCGCATTGAAAACTTGTGGATGTTTTAGCATGTCTTGAACCATGTGTTACAAGCGAAAAGTGTGAGTAGCCTTGATATCTGTATCAATACCTGCTTTAGGTCCGATGTTGTTTACATTTTCAATAGCGGACAGAAAAGACGCAATATCTGTCACTGTTTTGGCCAATTGGGCTGCGCTTAAGTGAAGGGAGGAAGGGGTAGTCAAAGTGGAGCTAGAGCTGTCGTCATAAAATCCTATGGAGTAATTTCGGCCCCCTATACACCGTTTCATACATCCTGTGTAGTGCAGTAGAAGCTACGCAAGTAATCTCGAAGAAAAAATAGGTGTATCATTCCGCGCCTATATCGCGGCCGAGAAATGTATACTATCGCTTTTTACTCAGAAAATGTCAACAAGGGACCCTGACAAACTATTTCAGTGAAAGCAACAGCGCTGTGGTCATAACGTCCGTAATATACTAATCGATCTTCATTGTTAAATACACATTTGAAATCTTCCAGCAGTAAAATGTAGCGATCCGTAGGAGGAGGTTTTTCAATGACAAGAAAAACATTCCCATTAAACAATTTCCTATCTTGCTGCGTAACAGGCGCGTACGCACAATCAAATTCGCTACTGCTGAAGCTGCCCCTCAAAATCGATGCAATATGACAAGTCAATGATATCTAGTGTCTTGCTCAGAAAATTCTACTTGTCTTCAAATGCCCAACATAAAGGAATCTACGTTTCTACTGGCAAGAGACAGAGTGAATAGAATAGAAAGGCCGGGAAGTTTACTAGACGATGCCCAATAGGCTACCCTACACGTGGAGAAAGAAGACAGGGAGAAAAAGGAAAGTTAGGGAGCCAAGGAAAGGAGTCTGTCACATGTCCAGAGATCTATGGCAAAAGGGGGTAGAGAGCGTACAGCTAAAATCTAGAATTCAACCACGAATCCTTTAAAAACCTAAGGAGCGTCTTCGCTGCTTTCCTTTCTAATGAAGGTGTCGTCCAAGGGCCCATAAGCTTAGCTTGTGTAAGAGGGCAAGAGTCAAAGTAGTGGAGCTTAGTAGCTATGAAGGCACGCGAACGTTAAATTTGAGGGAGTCACAAATTTTGTGCGCAATCGTTTCCACACATCCGCACTGCTCAGAGATTGCAGAGCCTGCCTTTGGCTGACAAATTGCTTACTGTCTATGGATACTGGGTGGTAGGGTTTTCTTTACCGAACACTGCCTGGCGTCTGTTATGATAGGAAAGCACGCCAGATGTCTTCAACCGCAGTGGGAACTATGGAAGTTAATTAATTATCTATTGAAGATAACATTTTTGAGCGCCCTGTAGCTACGTGCTTGAAAGACACGTGCGCCCGAGCCGATCTCTCACGTTTTAAAAATGGGACCTTTTTAGGCAAGAATTTAAGTCCTTTAACTGAAGCATCATCACGGATGACATCCTTGAAGCGCATTTACATTTGTGAAATTACGTGCACCTTGAACGAACTGTTCGGGTTGGAAATAATTTATGTGCTGTTGTGTCTTGAAGATATGAACAGTATTAAACCTCAGTTACAACAGTGTAGTGCAGAAAATATCAGGGTGCTTTGCCTAGGTCACAAACACTGATTTCCGTTAATGAGCAACCATCTCGAATCGCTTTTAATGATGAAAGGCAGAGTACTCTTTAAAAGGAAGCTTGAAAAATTCTTTGTGGAAGTGATGCGTACACTGACGCGCCAGGTAGTCTTGGTGCCGTCTTTAACTATTATGCATGGCGCTTTAACAGTAGTAGTAACACGATCAGATTGTCTGATTTCAATCATTTAAAGGTTTTCCTCGTCTTAAAAATGACTACCAAGCAACCATAAAGGCGTCTATTACTTTACATGAGGTCAAGTCCGCCTTTTGTGCACTACAGGGCCGCAAGTCTCCTCGGCAGCATTGTCGAAGTAGTGAATTCTATAAAACGTTTATGCCTACCTTAATACCTGTTTTATAGGAATTTTTCAGTGCAGCTTAAGACATAGACGTTCAGCCTCCCACGTTTCATACTGGTCACACCATACTAATCTAGAAAACCACAGACGCATCTCGGTTGAAAACTGTTGAAGGGTATCATCCGATATCAATTTGCAACGTGAATTCTAAGATATTTGCAAAGGTTCTTCTCGTCTGCAGCTTGATGAATTAGATTTATTAGGGCCCGACCAAGTGTGTGGGATCAAAGGCCGTAGTATGAAAAGCCATGTCGATGTCGCATGTTCCGTGATAAAGACCGTGCCAGATGAGGTCACCCAAGTGGCCTTTATTCAGATTGGTCTTCCAAGAGGTTTTAGTAAGGTGCGTCATGATATTTTTTGTTTGGTTTAATAGAGAGGGCTAACATTGCTGATGTTTGTCGCAAAGGCATTGAACTATGTTTAAAGCTGCCGTTACAAGACTGATTGTTAATCAAAACCTGATTAAACCTAATCCGCTTAAATCACCTGCTCGACAACGCTATCCGCTATCACCTTTGTTATTCGCATTATATTGTCACGTGACTGTGACAGTGCATGATCACAAGAGAAAACACTGGCGAAGAAGCGCTGAAGTTAATTTTTATTGGGCTGATTTGCGCACTGAAAATAACCGAAAAACTCTGTGGCGGCGTAAGCAGCAAGAGTACCCGCCGGTCGAGTTATGCATACCTGTTGCACCCGTCAACGCTCAATTTAAAGGTGGGGCGCAAACATCTAGATAAAGCCACAAACCGTGACTAGCGCATCGTAAACATTGCAAAAACGTAAGCATATGGCCGGAATTTCCGAGACATATCTCGGCGCGTCTTTCGCGACAAACTGATAAATGTGCAACTCGCGACAACGGCCATGAAAAGCAGAGAATACAGAATCAATCTGTGCGCTGTAACCACACTGATAAGGCCACATATCAGCAGCTGTAACAAATACAGATTTGTATAGTATGCGGAATTACTCCCCCCTATACAAAAGTGCTCAAAACATTTTATTAGGCGTTGCACTTAATACGAATGAAATCGCAAATTTATCTGCATTCTCCTAATAATGTAAGTTTTCGATTGTTACAAGCATTTTCCAACACAATTCAGGAATATCAGGTTTTTGTAGTTTGCGAAAGGGTTTTGAAACAAAACGAAACCAGACCTAAAAATAAGCATGCCAAATTTACACATTAGAGAAAGTAGATTAATCTGCTTAGTTCGAAAAGCTACACAGGCGCTTTTGCTAATATCGGTGCTTTTTATGCATGCAATGTATATTGTCTTAAAAAGCCGCATTTAAATCGGCAAAATAGCTTTTAATTGACTAAAATTTGGAACAGGGTATAGGAACATGGCACGTATACCTAATACGCGCGGCGTAGCCCATATTTTCTAAGCTCCAGAAAGGATTAAAGTACATTATTCCGCCACACCCTATTTCCTTGTGCGCAGTTTTCTTAGTGAGTAAAACATTCACTGTTTGCCCAGGATACTTCATTTCTTACTTTTTTGTTTTCGTCATACAAGCTGCCAGTTTACGATTCTAGCTTCTTTCATCACCAAAACACACAAAGGCAGATAGGACATCATAAATCCCAGCAGGGTTCCTGCGAGCCACAGCCATCGACATAATGGAGTCACCAGCCCCGCAGAAGTAAATAAAAGGCATGGAGATAATACATGCGCTGTGGAGGAGCCGTGTAGTGCAGCAAATATGGCTAAAAAGAGGAAACTGGATTACTGAGTTCGGTAGCACGGTGCAGGAAGCGTTATAAGCCTAGTTGCTGCATAATGCCTGTAATTTCCGGAGGGGATGCAATAACCTCAGCTTCAGTTCTCACTTTTAGAGGGAATAAAGGCTCGAGGCAAGGAACAGGAGGCGAAGAAATGTCAAGGCGCGCAAGTTCACATAGGTGCCGCCATGGGTTGGCGCAAAATGCTTTGATTTATCCTTGGCTTCCTATCTTTTTGGTAGTTTAAACTCCAAAGATTGGGAAGTTTGTGTAAGCAAGTGAAGTGGGGGTAATTTATATTTTTTTGGTTTGTCGTAATGTCGAGCTGCACTTTCTGTCTGTTTAGAATCAGCTGCGAGGTTTTATTTGTATGTCACCTTGACATTTATGTAAGTATATCGTATGGTAATTCGTACAGCAAATCAGGAAGCATTATATAAATACTCATGAGCAAAATATTTACGAAAAGTACTTGGGCATAGAGCTCCTCAAGCTTCGTTACTACTACCAAACAAAGATTTTTTCACCATCCATTTGAGAACTATGCTGCGTTTAGAGTTCTATATTTCTTTTTGCTTTCTACTTTCCAAAGCTACCTTCACCAAGGCCAAGATTTCATATATGCCCAGCGGTCTTTTACTACCAATGTGCTCATTAGCTTTATCTATGCAAATTGCATACATCTTGTGAAACGTGCGGCAGTCGTCCGTTCCGCCTGCTGTAACTTTCTGGTCAAGTCTACAACGTTTGTCACAGATACTGAGCTGCTAATTCATTCGCGCACTTTATTTAAAGGTAAGGCGAGGACATACATTGCAGCGCTTCGTTGTATGTTCTCGTTCTCCCCATTATGTAGTGTATAGCATTTTATTTACATAAAAACCTCCTGCAACGTTATTCCAAATGAACTAACCCCCACATAACATTTATCTTAACTTAGCTCCGTCCTAATATCTAAGCTTCGACACCTTATTATATGAAACCTCTAATACTGCACATGCGAAAACGTTCTTCCCAGTTTGGTAAGCATTATGAGACCGCTGCTAAACTTCTATACCTCGAGCAGAACATCTGGCTAACTCCACTCGGTAAATTTCTTCATACACTTTGCCAATTTATGTTTGCAAACTTAGGCTGTTCAGATCCAGTGGTTCTTTTAGACTCACAGGTGGCTTCGTGCAGTAAATCTGGGAACAAAGGCGGCGGTTGTTTGGCTAATTTATAATTAAGTTTGATGGTGGTAAGAAAAAAAAATATTTTTCAAGAGAAAATATGTGTTTGACAGTCCCGTCAGTACTCATTGAGAGCGTGCCGGAACCTTCACTTGCACACCCACACTCTTCCTATGCTATGCTCGCTGTGATTTCGCAACATCCCAGCAGCATCCAAATAAGAGCCCCTTTATTTTGGCCTATACAATAAAAGCCAGTGTGACTTAAGAGAGTTTACAATTTTCTTCAACGTATACAAGCCAGCAGCTGGTCACAAATTGCAGTAATTTTCAGCATATAACTCCAATATGCGTAGGCTTTCGAAACAAGACGGAACAGTTGAGGAAAGACGAGTGATTGCTTCCCAAAGTATATAGCTACCGCCGTAGGCACAAAGTATGATTTAAAGATTTTTCCGTGTTTTTATTGTCTTAAAATGTGTAACAAACTGGCACTATGGCAGGGGTTAGTGGAGAGATAGAGACATTTCTGAAAAATTGTCACACTTCTTATTTCTCGCTTAAATTAATAACGTTAGGCCCACGAAACATTCTGTCTTTATGAAAAAATATAAAGAAATTCTTTTTTCTTTCTTAACTACTTTAATATCCATGGTGCCTCAGTCGTTGCGTTCAGGCGGAATACGTTAACAGGTCAGGTCAAACATGTACAGTAAAATTTAGTAAAAATGTAACTCTGTACAGCGAGGGCAATATATTAGAACCCAGTAATTTGTTTACAAAAAGTAAGCAAGATTTTGCGCGTTTGTTGCGAATAATATTTAGATTACTTCTACAACAATATTCTTCACATTTAGCGTGGACATTACCCCAAAATGCACGGTTAAAGAGAAATAGAAGAAAAGTGAATAGGAATCCCGTAAAGTTGTTACTTATCTCTTAGCTGCCTTGAAGGGGAAAGCACTATTTCTATTGTAGAGTCCAAACCATAGATAAACGTTTGTGAGAAACCATTGGGGAAAATAGAGGCATCTGCTAAACAACTGCCGCTTCCATACTGTATAGGAGATAAATCTTGATGAAGCCTAATATCTTCTGTTGAGTTCGTACACGAATATTAGAGTTATGTTTACATTATGCAGGTTGTTTTTGTATTGCTTGTGCAAATTTGTGCAAATTTTCTAGGCCGGGTTAGCAGGTTCAACGTTGCCTGAAAATGTTACAGAGTGCGCATTTCAGTTGCCAGGCACCAAAGAGCAGTACGAATGAAGCTGGGTATGGTAAAGTCTCAAGCAAGTAGTAGCGAATCCTTGGCACCAAAAATGCATGACGGCAGGTGGCATTTCTTTACGATGGGCCTATTGACGCTTACGTAATCGAAAAATGGCTATATTGGTTTCCCTTTTACAAGTACGCTTTCTCTGCAGTGTTCCAAAGTTTATCAGCTGTCATCCACTCATTCATCATGCAGTATTTTTGAGCAAATTCACGACGGTACTTTTTTGCGGCTAGAATCAACAGCGCAAACTTTATTCGGCCTACTGACTCATCGAGCCAATATGTGCTTGGAGGGGGAGGGGGGGGGGGGGGGGGCAGAATCTCTTTTCCTCAGCATCGGGCGAAATTTGTAATGTAAAACCTCGAACGAATTTTGGTCGTTGTTTCAGAAATAAGAAACAGATCGCGGACGCTAATCTGACAACTTCAGACATATTTGCACATGTCACAGCTAATGTTGATATAGTCGTCACATAAAAAAAGAATGGAAACTGAGCTAATTGCGGCCTTTATTATGCTTATGACATAGCGTCAACTCAGAACCATTTTAAATAGCGCGAGTTTTGCGAAACAAAGCACACGACGAAAATCATGAATAACTATTTACGAGGCGCGCTGTTTACAGATGATACATATGACAGTAAACAGCGGTTTGCTCAACAGATATTAGTTATTTGTTTTGTTTTGCACCAAGAACGCTGCAGTTATTCGCCCAAGCAGGCGGCGCAAGTATGAAAAAAAAATTAACTTGCAGAACTTAGTTTTTATAAAAATACACTACTCCTTTGCTCTGGAAATTAACTATAGGCTGCACAAAACTTATAGGGCACTGACGATACTCGGAAGCCTCTAGAGAGATGCAAAAAAGGAAATAAAGAAATTGGAGGCAGTAGTTGCAAGCAGAATAGTAAACTGACACATAACATGATCCTCATATGCTACTTAGGGTAGGTGCTTCCCATCACACTCAAAGACTGAATGCAGTTATTGGATAATTATTTCAAACTGATATGGTCCAAAATAAAAATTTCGAGGACATTTTGACAACTAAAGCGATGAAAGACGAAAGGCTGAGTGCTGCATTTTGATATGCAAGTGTTGCGCATGTAGCGATGAATTCTGCTACGAGTGAAACGAGCGACTACTCTTTCATATTCTGCGAGTGCATTTATTCGATGAATTCTGCTTGGCAGCGACGAGATCGCGCTCCTTGTATATTCGCAGTTCAACTTTTACTGTTGCTTGGTTGATTTTACCGAGTGCGCGGCATTAATTAGTAATTGTTGAAATATTTATGCAGCTGTCACAAAAAGCAATTACTAATGAATTAGGCCTTAATTAGTCATTAGAAATCACATCCCATTTTTATAACGAACAAAAACGATTTAAGCAGTAATTAATTAGTGATTAGTAGTTAGAGAATCAGTTATTCGTAGTTACAATACAGTAATTATTAATTGCTCAATAATTAAAAATTGATCATTGATTGAAATATGGACATATAAGGCACGAATTCACGCATACTGTGATGATGCTCTGTGATTGGTGGAAACCCTCATGACGTCATCCCGTCTCGACCAATCAGAGCCGCCGCAAAAGCGCGACACTTTTGCTGACGATAACGATGAGACAATAAAGGCTGCCGCCTAAAACCAAGCACAGCAACTGCAATGAACTAATCATTGAGAATCAAGTAAGGTGTTTGCTGAAGCGGACGAGTGTGTCTAGCCTGCCGTGAGCTACGCGCTGGCAAATAGAAACTGGTGACCAAAGCAAGCTCTATATTGCTCATTAGTGTTGCTATGTAGGCGAATCGTGTTGAAACATTTTGCCTTTAATTTTTTTCATCCTCAATGTCTTTCGGAATGGATCAAACTGAACTCTCTCAACTCAGTGTTCAGCTGTGTTGACGCAACGCGACGGTGAAGAATTGGCAAAAATAATGACAGGTTCAAACTCAGGTCCTGTTTACAACGCAGTATTGACGCTAATAAAAAATTTAAAGCTTACATTATAATACTCTACTTCAGCCGTTCACCCGCCTCCATAGAAAGCAATCCTCTAAAAACACACCCACTACATAAGAATGCCTTGAGTCGTACGTCTTACCCATATAATTCGATATGGCATGGTTCGAATATGCGAAGCAGATTGTGAACAGTCTTTATTTCAAGTGTATGAAAATGTTTATTGATGAACGAAAGCATATTTCAATCCAATGGACATTATGGAGCATTAACGACTCAAAAAATAAATTGCTAAAATTTTAGGAAACAAAAAGTTCTCATGGGGAAAAGCGAACAAACTATCGCTTAAAATTAGTCATTTTCATTCATAACCTCGCAGCTTATGTATACTAGTCTGCCGTTGTCTGCCTAAAGTGGTGTATATATCGAAGATACACCAGCAGAAATATGCTATATTAGTCCGGTGTACACTGGATAAATCCAGTCAGGAAAAATTCGAGTAATGATGTCTCATTTGCTACGTATAGGCTCTACCGTCCTGCTGTGGATGGAAAAAATATAGGAACCTCAAGAGGAATTGAATAGAGGGAATAATAGTTTGAAATGTTCCTTACTATTACGTGATACAAGTGAAGGGAGTCGTAAAGTGCAAGAACTGCAATAGAGAAGCTAAAAATCAGCAGCTCCGTGAAAAATACAGATGCGCTTTGTATTCATATATACAAACATCGAAAAAAGCGAACTATTTTACATTACTGCGGTTTAGGATAGAACATACTATGACTGGAGGTTTGAAAATGAATTCGATCGCTTATCTAATACACGGTACTTTTCGAGAAACAAAACAAAATATGTTCAACACGCGCTGGCAATGGTTTTTATACTGAAATTTTTAGTCAACTTTTTTTTTTCTTTTTGGTAGATTTCTAGTGAGTGTGCAATGCGCCAGGCGACACCTACCAATCAGCTATATATTGAAACGTAATTGCACAGGCGGTAGACTTTTCTAGCGTATGGCCTGCCACGAAGGAGTATTTTTGTAAATGATCTCTTTCGAAAGAGGTTTAGGGTGCTTGCCGGCGGCTTATTTTGTTAAAGCATTGCGGCTTGATCTGCCCCAGTGTGCAAAGAGCGAGAAGCAATGAGGCCAGGGAGCACAACACCTGTCTACAATACGTTCAAGTGATCTTCAATGCTAAAATTTGTCTTACGCAGATAAACTATTTGCGCCTGTGAAATCCGTTATTCTCATTTACATCAGAAATTGTGATAAAAACCCTGATTTCATTTATGTACTGGAGGCAGTAGAGTTGCTTTACAAGATCCTTGTATGTGCATTTATAGTTAGAGCTGGTTCCAGAAAACGTAAGAGAGCTAAATGCCCCTGGAGCCTGCTGTGCCTACAAACACAATCTAGCAGGGTGAGTTGTACTATCTTGCTAATCGACTTCATCAGAGCAATTTCTGCGGCATGGCGTTTACAAGGGTGTAGGTGGTGCAGAATTTATAAATATTACTGCTGCCCACACGCAAACAAATGTTAAAATGACTACAGTTAAACTTTCAGCAGAATTTTGAACGAGATGGTAATGGCCGTAGAAGTCGACTACGTGCAATAGCTGGCCACACACCGATTACAAGCTCAAGCTACGAAAAACAGCAAGAATCAAAAGCTACGCTAATGAAGTTGCAAAGGAATGCAGGAGACTCCAAGCAGAAATCTGATGCGAAAGTTTGCAAATCTTGTTAATAAATGTCAAGAAGTGGAAAAAAAATGTGTCTGCCTGAATAGGTTTGGAAACATTTATATGACAACCGGAAAATATTACAGTTTCGCACTGCTCCGTTTCAAATTCAGTATTGAAATTTATGTCTCACCAGGTAATTTTTAGGGAACAAGTACTTCGGTGTATACTAAGCTGTTTACATCACACATTGCCGAAATATTGAAAATGTTCTAACTCTGGAGCCTTGGACGAGAACTACTTACTTTCGACGTCTAAAAGTAAGATTGTGTAAAACAAAATTGTTTCTTGTAATCCAGAAGATGGCACACACAGTTAATTAAAGCTGCCGGGCACCAACGACAAAATAACTCTATTATTCCACTGTGTCTACACAGCAAGACAATAACAAGAAAAAAAAATACAAGTAGTGACGTCAAAGCAGGATAATAAATCTACATGACTAATTCTGTGATCTTTTGGACAAAAATATTCATCCCAGGCTGAAGAACAAAGACTGAAAGCTGTGCTGATGCCATGAATGCAATCTACGGGACAGTGATGTCCAATCCCCAATATTCTCGAAACAAGCCAGTGGGGAAAATTTTGGTAACTTACTCAAGTAAGAAGATGTGAATGGCTTGTTTGGGCGACAAGATAGGCTACATTGAGGGAGCATACGAAAAAAAAAAAACTATCAAATCAATCGAAACGAAAATAAAAATTAAAACTGAGTATGTGTAAGCTACGTCAGGCAATAAGGGGGGATTTGGTGTTGAGTAAAATGCAGTTTTGCCCGAAATCACTTTCTGTTACGAACAAGCTGCAAGAATGCGCCAAGAAAGGCTCTGAGGAGATCTGGAGACGAATATAAAGGCTGATGACTTTAAGGTGGAATAGTTTAACGATGATATAAATGAAAGACGGGTGATTAGAAAAAGCGAGTATAATAAAAAAGAGGAGGAAACTACAACAACTGCGTTTTGTTTTTATTCCCATTAAGAGGTAAAATATAATGTAGACTTAAAGCCATACTTAATAAAAGGATGCTGTGCTGCCACTGACAAAAAAAAAAAAACAAGAGAAGTTGTATTAAGACAGGAGGTACTAAAAAATGAAAACAAGGTAAGCACTTTCCATTATAAAATATAGATGCCGCATTTATCACAAGAAGGTGCAACTAATGTCGGAAATCAACTCACAGTTTGTCAAGTTTGAGGATTTCGCATGGACACAGTATTCTTGCAGAAGGATCAGCAGAAGTCTTAGTTCACGCCGAAGCAGCACTTCTGACTGCAAGCCGTGCCTATCAATGAACTGCTTTCCAGTGCAACTGCTGCCGTGCGTAGTGTCCTAAACTGAAGTGACTTGTTTATCCTACCAAGTGACGTCGTTGGTTGAAGGTTAAACTAACGATCAAAGTTGCTTGGTGCGCTTGCCTGAAGAAACGTGGATGGCTGGTGTCAAGGCAGTCAGTTGTGAGATACTGCTCGTTTCAAGTTTCTTATTTAGGCTATAAATATTATGCGTGGTACAGCTTGGCAGGGGCCACTGACATTATTTATACTGCATGATAAAAACATTTGCACAACATGAAATATTGCTTGACATTTGACACTTTGGCGAGGGGCAAATTAATCAAGAGTTGCATGAGCAAGATGATGAAAGATGGCTGAGCAATCGCATTGCAAGGCAGAGTTGCTTAGAACGGCCATTTGCCTCAGAAAATTCATCACGTATTTCAAAGCAAAAGCGCCAGGCTGCTGTAAAAAATGTTACGAATCTAGAAGGAAGACCATTGTGTATAATCTAGCTTCACTGCTAAGGCGAATCAGAAGGTGAGACATACCTGTACAGCCAAGTCTTGGCATATTACAAAAACGGCACTTACATTGGTATCGCTATAAAACATTGATAATCCTATATAAACCACTGAAGTACATAACTGTTCTAGAGAGCTTTTTAGAAATATGATATGAACCTAAAGAAGCAACCTTAAGATAAATATATTCAAATGCGGTAAATTTTAACGCAAATATATATAATACTGTGAATGCAGAGTAAGGCGTAACATTCATCAATTATATAAAAAACTATAACTCCTTAAAAACGACATAATTTTGTCCTCCAAGTAAGGTACTCAAGATAGTTTGCGGCACGTTTATCTTTGCCATAGAGATATCTCCAACGTGCCCAAAGAAAACCTGAATATATATTGACTGCCCTGGAATTTGATTTCGAAATGTTTTTTTGAGCTGGGCGTTCGGCATTTTCCAAAGAGGAAGACTGGTTGCCTCGAAATTGGGGAGATCCAGTAAATTAAGCGATATGGATAGTCAGCTGTGACCGCATGAGCAGGACCTCGTGAACGCTGCCGAAGCAGGACCAAAAGAGGCATATGGTTGGATTAAGGTGAAATGTAAAGGTGTAGTTTACTAACGTCTGAAAATTGGTGTGAAGTATGTTGAAGCTAAAATAATTCTCAGTAAAACCTGCATTTTAGTTTAAGCTATCAAAAAGTTGAGTCGGTATATTGTTTATAATAAGAGGCGCATGAAACAAGATATGATTCAAGATATATAAACACAATACAAGATAGGATAGAATATAATACAAGATATGAGATGGTGAACCATAGAGAAAAACAAGAATCTCATGCCAATGGACATAAAATACTTTCCATCCTTAGTTAATCAGCGGTAATTTAAATACACGATGGAATGCAATTCTAGCTGATACCGGACGTGCTTATACGAAATGCTTTGCACAGAATTCAGTGCTGGCAGTTTTATTCGGCTCAGGTATAGTTGTCACCGAACCACCGTTCGTGTTCAGTCAGTCATTGATACTTTAATTAGGCGTTACCTAATTATCGACAATAAGGACGCCTATTACACAATGAAGACATCAATTGTCACAATCCTTATGACGCTGCTTAAAATTACGCAAAGGGCTCAACATGTTACTCCATATGCTTGAGGTTTCCGTCCATCCACTCAATTTCCTTGCCGAAGAGTAGTGTACCTGCCATATCCTGTCGAAACAAAGCAAATAAATCTGAACCCATCCGGTTTTAATGGCCGCTTTTACGTAGCAACCTTCCACGTCAATGCACACAAAAAGGTAACTAATAATATATAGGCTAGCGATCACCCGACGATCGCCTCGTTCATCGTGGAGGTGGAGATGGACCTCCAGCTTTGCTGTGCTTGACTATCTTCGCTCGTCCACCCCTAGCTTGCGGCATTAGGTCGTTCGTTGGATATATTATGCATCCTATATTAGGATGTTCTCTTTGTGTCTTGATGTGATGGCGATTAGGTGGAAATGTTTTGGCGTAGGGCCTTCTTAATCAATGCACCCTGTCATGGTAATCTTCATTGTTAAGGTGCTAGCTGCGTTAGCTTAAAGGCACCGAATACGCCTCTTGTGTAAGTGGAGCTTCGTTCAAATATCGGTACAACCAAAATCTGCTATTGCCAAAAAAGAAAGCCGGGGCGTCAAAGGAATTGAAAACTCAGGCCATGCTTAGGAGGGCGAGTAGCGCCGCCCAACTCAAATTCGTATAATTGTAGGATTTCGCAATCGTCGAATACTTGGCCACCACATGCTATTAGAAGACACGAGTAAACCTCAATTCTCGGTGCACAGCAGTTGAGAAGCAAATGACTAGGACACCGGTGAGATCTGTGATGCCGCGGAATGTTTCCATAGTTTTGAATTACTTATTACAACAATATCAGAGGGATTTGAGCTCATGCGTCTAGCCTAAAATGTTAATCTTTTCACGCTAAAAACTTCCTCCTTCAAGCCTCTATCAAGTTACCAATCCCAACAATCATCAGAAAAAAAAATTAAAAGAACTAAAAGCCTTCATGCTCTCACGCGTCAGGCTCAGGTTTTTCGTACAACTCTCCGCTGATGGAAAAGTTCAGAATTCGTAACACAATCAAGTGTAGGTATTCGTTTTTCTACCTTTTTCCATCAAATACCTTTCTGAATTGAACAACTATAGTTGTTCATGACTTCCCTTCTGCGCTCCTTCTAAGGGCGCACGAAATTCCATTTGTTCTGTGGCGATACGGCAATGCATTTCCGCTCCGTACGCAAAAAGCGTCGAAAGGAGGACTATCCGCCCTAGACGAAGTGCATTAGCGAGTAGCCTTGGAAACCACGAATATCTATTTTGTGCGTAAAAAACTCCAAGAACCATTACGACTAAACATAAATTTGAGTGCAGATTTTAAGCATTTATTTAAGCGATATCGCTCATTGTATCTCTATATTGAATAATATATTTATTTAAGCAATAAATTGTATTCATGTGATATGCTGAGGAAATAAAATTGGGAAATGTATGTATGTATATATGTACGGTTGGTTTGTTGGTTTGTGGGGTTTAACGTCCCAAAGCGACTCAGACTATGAGAGACGCCGTAGTGGGGGACTCCGGAAATTTCTACCACCTGGGGTTCTTTAACGTGCACTAACATCGCACAGCACACGGGCTGTGCGATGTCAGTGCACGTTAAAGAGTATGTATGTATGTATGTATGTATGTATGTATGTATGTATGTATGTATGTATGTATGTATGTATGTATGTATGTATGTATGTATGTATGTATGTATGTATGTATGTATGTATGTATGTATGTATGTATGTATGTATGTATGTATGTATGTATGTATGTATGTATGTATGTATGTATGTATGTATGTATGTATGTATGTGCACTTACCAAAATCCTCCGTCTTTTCGAAAGCGCCTAAAAGAATTTCTCAGAAGAGAAAGATGAGCCATGCCTGAGCGCTGCAGAACTCCTGGCTTTCTCTACTTGTAGAAAATTGTCTCTGGCGCGTGACTCTCTTGCGCTCGGTTACACCGGCAGCACATCAACGGCGACGCGGCAAAACAACCAGAGGGAAATATAAGATCGAGCTGCTTTCTTAAACTAAACAACGCTCTCATGCGCTGCCGCAGAAAGCGGCTGAAGTATCTAAGGGTCTCACTGTAGTAGGTTACATTGAGTTTGGTCGCCTAAGGAACTCTGGCTTACAAGAGCGAAACACAAGTTTAGATGGGATTTTATGATTATTGGATCGAAATTTTGTCACTATATTTCATTTAAAATGTGGAGCACTCGAATTGTCACTGTAGTCCACTGAAGCAAAATGAGTATTTTGAGGCCTGAGAGTTTCAAATTGTGCTAAATGTGTTTTCTTATGGTCATCCATTATCGGACTTTTGAAAAAACTCAATAACGAGCAAAAACGGCAGATTTTGTTTTTCTTGCAAAACTTTTATACGTATGCATTGGTGATTTTAAACCACGTTTTGTGTAATTGCCTATTTGTAATACAAGTTGTTTCAAAAGCGCAAGCACGAGTGACCACTGGTGCTTACGTCGGCCCTTAGCAGACAAAGAGCTTATTTTTCTTCGCTCACTTACTGAATAGCTGTGGCAGCCCCCTTGGATCACCACCTCTGGATGGCTGGCTTACCAGTTTCGGTTTGTTGAGACTGGATGTAGCCTAGTCTTTCAGCTGGACTGCAAAACGCGGTTATCAATGCAACTGCACTAAATTGCAGTGCGATAAATTTAAAACAATAAGCAAACGTACAAGTGGCGAAAGATGGTCGAAATACTCCTTTGTGAATAAGTGGCACCGTTCTTCCTAACAACTTCGTTATTGCAGTTATGGCCCTCCCACACTTCGGTCGGTGATTATTTTAATTCCCACAAATATGCTCCAGAGTGAGACTGAACCCAGCGGAGATGTGTGAATTACGGTTCGGTAAGTAAGCCACGTAGGTTTTGTTGTCGGTGTACTTTGTGTAAACCAAAATTGCTGGTGGTGCTTGAAATAGATAAGGAGCTGACAGTCCTGAAGCTCTTGAGCAAAGCAATAGTTGCAGTCTGAAGGATGAGAAGGGATTTCACGCTATGTTTAGTAAATTAGCTGATCCTTCTAATATTGATTCAATTTTTTACTGATAAATTGTAATGAGACCTTATTTGCCTGAGGCCCGGACTCATACGAAACTAATTCAACAGCTTTTCGATTCGTAATGTACTCAATAACAGGTTTATTGGTGAAGCCAACTCAATCAACTCAATTCATACATCACAGTCTGGGGCATTGCAATCAAACGCGTAATCGCAAAAAACAGTAAAACTGAACTTCTGGTTTTTACAGCGTCTTCATTATAGGGAAGGTCACGGTTTGCGACAAATCAGCCCACGTACGTTAGTCCGTAATACTGCAAGAGACCAAATGGAGCCACAAGAAGATGCCTAGGGGTGGTACCGTTGTAAAACTCTGCTGCATCTTTTCTTATGTTTGCCGTGAAATCGAAGTATAAACAATTAAAATGCAACGATGCGTGATATGGCCCCAGTTTTTAAGTAAATGAACGGCATGTTCTGCTTGTATTCGTCTGTAAGAAAAAGAAAGAGCGCACCATTAAATATCTTCCGCCTGCCAGCGAGGCGTTCAATAGCAGGTTGCCAAATTACCACACGCAAGCCCAGTAAGTGGGCAACACTGAATTTTATTCCTATGGGCAACGTGGCCCAAAATTACGGATTGAGTATTGTTATCCATCTGCTCCCATTTGGTTGAGCCCTTGCATTGTTTTGCTTTGCAGATTAATTGTATAACGCTCCACATGGTTTAGGGTAAAAAAAAGCAAACAGCAAAACCCCTTTACCGAGTTCACTTGCTCCCGTTAGGTTGAGTGCTACAATATTTTCTCCTAAGAGCGAATGAATAATTATTCTCCTTCCTAAAGTGGGCCATCAAACAACTGGTCGATATCATCTTGCTCTTCTCGCGCCGAGCAAATTCGGCACAGGCCACTTTTTCCAAACACGGCTGGGATCTACAGGATGAATGAATGCATTTCGTAACCGTCCAAGCAGGCAACTTTCTTCGTCAGTCATTGAGCAATAGCTAAATCACAAAATAAAAAAAAAATCTAGTATTATATCGTGTTTGTGTAAGTGTGATTTAATGTCTAAAATAACACTGAGTAATGACTAACGATTAGAACCCCTTGCTATGCAACTAGATAGAAGCAACAGGGTACGATAGGAGAATATTAAATGCTGAGTGTATAACTAAACCAGCGACCTTCCTTCCATGCAGTAATAGCCAATTCGCATACAAATATAGTATTTGTACTAAATCTATCTCAATGCACCATTCCAGAACAACAAAACGGAAATCATCAAGCAAAAGCAAATTAAACAAAAAAAAGAAGCCAACCGGAATAAGACAAAAAGAGAGAGTATAGAGGGTAAAGAAGTACAAGGGTAGTTTAAAGAAATTATAACGCTTTCTTCAAACACCTCCATAGCTTTGAGGTAAACTCCTCACCCCCGCCTCCTCGTTTTTTGAAGTTATTAAGCAATAGTAAAGTAAACTAAAGAGAAGGCAACCTAGATAGCAAAAAAGAGAGAGGATCAAGGATAAAGATGTACAAGGATCATTTGAAGAAATTATATCGCTTTCTTCAAACACCACCATAGCTTTGATGTAAACAACAACTCGCCCCCCCCCCCTTTTTTTTTCCTTTTTCCTTCAGTTGTTTTGTTGTTTTCATTCTTTTCTGCAATGAAATTTTTCTTGTTTTTTTTGCCGATCTTTTATTTTATATTGCTTTTAGGCCTTTGCGCGTTTGGCGGTGCTGGTTGGGCAACCCTATTTTTCGTTATTTTTGATTGCCATTGCTACCATCGGCCAATAATATGCAAATAAGTCTTAAGCTCAGAAATATAAGCCGGTAAATTGTTTACGTTTGTATGGAATTGCAGAAATTGCTAGTTTTCACATTTTTGAGCAAATATTCGGGGAGGAGAAATACCTACTAAATTGCCGGCTGAAATATTGAGAAAAACCGGAAAGAATGTATCAAACTGGACTGGATTCTAGAACCGAAATAACACTGTGTACCGATCTTTGAGAGAGATTGGATCCTCTCTCTAGTTTTGTTCTTAGGATCAATGGCACAAAAGGACCCAAAACTATGTCGTAAACATCGGCGCTTCTGATTAGGTAAAACAAACCCCGGCAACATAAATTAACGACATTAAGCTTACTAGAACGAAGCCTAGAACATAAATAGTAAACTTTAAGCCTATAAGGTTTTCAACTTAATACTATTATGCGTCGTGTCAAGAAAGTTTGGATATTTTCAAAGAAACAATTTTGAGCAATTGTTCTCAACCACTTAAACTTCAGTATAAAAAGTCATTATTTCGACCTACGATTGGCAGAACTCAACAGTCATGCTGCCAATTTTCAGAAGTTCGCCTTATTACTTTCAAACCGAGCTTTACAATTTTGATGTTACTCATGAAAACTTCAATAGCTAAGTTCTACCGCGCGTTGGAACCTCAGACAATTTCTTTTAATATGTTGGTCAAACTGTGCTGCAACGTTTGACAAATATTCAAAGACGGCTGCTCATTTGTTTTCAATGGTGGTTCTAAGTACATTTTGAGAACAATAGAAAAATTTGAAGAAGAATTTTTTTCTTACAACTCGGAAATTGAGGGTATAGCCATCAGCATATGCATAAAAGTGTCTCGAAATAGTGAACAGTGGCCTCAAAAACACAAGGTATTCCCGAGAATACTGGATTTTTCAATCACGCAACACTGATGATGAATTTGAAACAATAAAACACGTCTCATTCACTGATCTGAGTGCAAGCTGATGCCTTCTGTAAGCCTCGGCGCGCTTCACGGCAAGAGGAAAAAAAAGCTCATAAATTGTTGCTTGCAGAGTTTCAGGTACATTTAGAGTCTGCTGGAGCCAAAATATGGTATTTATACTCGTAGGTGTTCTAAACATCTCTTTCTCCTTTAAATAACCTAATGGTATGCGACAAGCACCTCTAGCGCCCCTCTCCTTTCAGTTAATTTTCAAATATGTCTGTGATAACAATATTGGTTAACCATTTTAGAACCTCACCGAATCCGTGTCTACGTCCCGCGTAATATACTTAACAAGACCGCAAAACCTGCTTCATACAAAACAAAACTGACAAAGCATACATAACTTTCTGTTAAAGGTTGTGTCGGGAGGATTGGTGTCCATTCAGTTTCTTTTTCCATTTCTTTCACGCTTCATGTACTGTATTCGTTGATTTCTCTTCCCATGTTTTCTATGCACTTTGCTTCAGCCTTCTTAGATCTTTTCTTTAAATTTTTATATTCTCTCCATTACTCTTTGTTCTTCTTTCCCGGTTAAGCTTTCTTTCCCTGTCGGATACCTGGTATAGTTATAACCAGCTTCTGTAACGCGACTGCAGTAGGCGGGCTCACAGTGAGGCTTTCACTGAAAATAAATTTTTTACCAAGTTCTCTGAAGACAATCCCCATAGTTTTTTTTTTATTTCACTTTCTCATCGAAGCTCATGTTCAGCCCCATTTTCCAGTAACTACAGACTTTTAGTAACACTATAACAGCCTGCACGAGGGCACAGTATGGCCCTTGGGCTCCAACGTCCCCTTCAATTATAGCTTCCAGAGTGAGCACTACCCAATTTCGTAACTGCGGGATTACCGTCATTTCATGGCAAGCTAGGCCAAGATGTTCCACGTGTTATGTTTAACGCTGGTAAACAGAGATCTCAATCTCTACTGCCTACCGCAATTTCTTTAAAAATACTTTCTTCGTTGCAAGATTTTTTTTATTATTTACACGCAGGTCAACGTCGTCAAAGGCCGCAACAAAAACCCGTCCGTTTGCCCGTATCACGTTGTGGCATCACGTTGTGGCATCACGTTGTGGCATCACGTTTGACGATTCGGATCACGAAAACGTATACTTTCCTTCTGCTCTATTTCGCAAGCTTCTTTGAAGTGCTTCTTTTTGCTGCAGTCGTTCCGCAAAAAAATCTCTGGTTTCATTTTGTTGGAGAATACCAGAACGTGTTAGTGCTTATTTGTTCCTTCTTAAGCTTTCTTTATTCATTGAATGTCAGCCTAGTAAGAAGTACCTTTGCCTGTCTCACCTGCCGGAAGCATCTGCGTTTTAACGGCACAAAGCGTTCGCACAGTTGGGAGCATGTATCGCTTATTTATAATTCAGTGCATCTTTGTGCACCCCTATTCCTACGTCTAGCTGCTTCCGTGGCTTCTAGACCGATTAGGATGATGAACTCTGGAGTGTCATTCTGCTTTGATTCCTTTTCCGAATTCAGCCGATTTTGAAATAGAAAACATAATTTACTTTTAGGCCTGTGAAATCATTTTATCGAAATAAGAGGCTGCCGCATTTTTCGTAAGCGCAGGTAGCTTAGCAACGTAATACCTGCAGCACGCCAGCGTCCATAACTGAAAAGGTCGGCATTCACGACGACCTACAATTGTAGGACTTGAGAGAATGCACACGTATTTCTCTAGAGGCAATATTTTCAGCGAATGGAGACTGTAAACGAATAATCATAGTCAAACTTGCAAAAATCCAAACGACAGTATATGCTTAGGCTAAAAAGCGGCACCAGACAAGAGGTTCCTGAGCATTTGGAAGCATAAACTTGCGTATGTGCTGTCCCACAAGCGGTACCGATGTATGACTTCGCAACAAAGTGAAATGCAGTCTAGGGTTTTTTTTAATTAAAAGAAACTTAAGCTTAAGTACATAATCTTCTTCGCAACAATGACGTAAAAGGCTACAATTGGTCCACTCTGCTCTAGGGCAGGCCTTTTAGTAAATTCACTAAAACTATAAGGTTGCTAGTTCAAATCTTATTTGCTTCAAACTGAATTAATTACTTTGCAGGTTTTCGTGGTGTTAAATTATTAAAATGTAGGATTCAGCATTTTATTTTACACGTAATTTTTACATCGCCCCATCTGAAGCAACCAAGAAGGTCGGAGTATGTACTCTAAAATAAATATAGCATCTCAACAATTCACTCGATCTCACATCATCCCTTCATAAAGCTGTGCGGAGCTTCTCACAGCAGAACCTGAAAGAGTGAAACCTTAATTCCGAGAGACTGTATAATTACGAGAATATCCAGTGTCATGGTCAACGCGTAGCAATCTGAGCTCTGCGTGACCTCTTGTACAGAGTACTCCACCTTTAGGGTGAAAACGCGAAGAAGGGATCACTCTCTTCAAAGCGCCATTACGTCCAATAAAAATGAGGATGCTCGGATGAAGGCCTCACCGAGGTTTAATTAGCAAAGCATAATTAGAATTCCCACGGGAAGGCGAGCCGCTTCCATTGCGCATTTCTTGTGTGTATATATGCGTTCTGATAATTGGCTCCCAGATTGCACTAACAGACATTTTCTGCGCAGACATTAGTTTAAACGCTGACAAGGAAAGCAAAAGATAAACTCGCGCTAATAGTCGCAAACACACCGCTGGCCTTAAACCACAGTGGCAGTTTCTAGCGTGTGCTGGCAACAACCAGCAATGAGAACCGCACAGCCAATCAGTGGCCTCATTTCTTGCTTGTTGGCGTGTTATTTCCCTCGTGTTATTTTTTTGTACCCTCCCCGCAATTGTGCCACAGGGCTTTCGACATGCCGCGTTTGAAATTCTTGCAAAGTCAAGACAAGCTGTGTTTGTATTTTTCTCCAATTCATATTTTTAGAGACAAGATAAATTTTCGGAGCCAATAAATGTCAAGACAAACAAGCGTGTTCTTGCGCTTAAGTCACGCACACCTTATACACGCAGTAAAGCGTGCCTAAACTCATATTGCTTAAAAAAGGCAAGTGTTGGTCAGGTTTGCGTTCTGGAATATATTTTAGCGCAAACTGACCAAACAACCGAAAAACAAGACAGGCATGGCCGCTACTCACCAGTAATTTATTGAAGCGCAAACAGGGCACATAAATATGCAACCGGCTTGCTCAGGCGCAACCCTACAAGGAACATGAATTAGCGGTGTAAAATCAGAGTTGACGCGAAAGGAAATTCAGCTCAGCATTGTAGAATACGATAGACAAGTAACCAGAAAGTCATGTCGCCCTTTTCTGACAGAGAAGGTTTTGAAGGGTTCCCGCGCAGTGGTCTAATACCTTCTGCCAAGGACCGATTCGTTACAAAAAAACATGGCGCACAATGCGCCTTTTCACAAAATGTGGCGCCCTCTAGGAGTGGTTAAAAATTCATCTGCTGCTTGTTGAAAACGCCCTTGGCACCAGCGAAATGACGGTGTGTGATGATGATGATGATTTGTTGATGATTTGAGGCTGCACCCTTTGTAACGGGTGGACACTAAACTGCGACAGCTAACGCCATCTGGCGCATACGCCTGTTACGAATATTAACTACGCATAGCCTCCGAGATCAGTTATGGCTGCGACGATCACGGAGGCCAGGATCTGCGCATATGCAGCTGGGGCTGGTGGTTTGTTTTCATCCAGGGGAGCAGCGCGCATGCGCTAAGCGGCCATGTGATAAGGCGAATTGGTCCAAGCAACGCAGTGATCACCAAGATGCATGCGCTCCAAATTATTCGGACTTTTAGCATGCTTCCTGAGTCGGTCATTCACACAATGCCCTATCTGTCCTGTGTGCGCTTTTCCACAAGAGAATTTCATAGATGACACTCATCCTACTCCGTGTCCCATCGCCATTATCAGCCGAGCTATACCCACTACACGGCGCAGGCCTCTCCCATATTCCGCCAATTACCTCTGTCCGGAGAAGGGGTAGGCAGCGAACGCGATGGTTAGATGGCATCTCGAGGCAGTGCAGATGAAGTTATGTGATGTTAGGAAGATAGTGAGAGACCGGAAAGCGTGGCGTGACATGGTCCATAAGGTCACGAAGAGTCGGACACGACTGAACGACTGAACTGAACTGAACGGATGCTAGCTGCATCTGCTTGACACTTGTGAATTTGTTAACATCATCCACTTACCTGACTTTCAACCGCCCCCTGTTACGCTTCCTTCCCTTGGTATCCAATATGAACCCTTTTCAATCATCGCTTATCCTCTCAACGACGTTCATAGCCTCTTTCAATAGCTCCCTTCAATAAATCAATTGTCGGTGCTGCCAGATTTCGTCTTTGTTTCTTTTTTTTTTGTTGTTCTGGCATTTTACGCTGAACATTATTCTTGCGATGAACTCATCAAGAATTGCAAGAAAAGTTTCGAGTGTTAAAAACAAAGGTGTATGTGCCAACAGGCCTCTGATAGATTAGAGTTAGTTTAGCGTCATTGCTGAGTAAAGGTAGACTAGTTAGTTTACTATATTATGATAGGAGTGCAATAACTTTGAGGCCAGACATCACACAAAAGACTAAACAAATAAGGAGGGAAGACTGCAGAGCGCAATTCTTAATTCTCTGAAAACTAAGTCATCTGCTAATACAAACTTGGTTGTGTAATCGAAAGTGCTAAAAGTGGGGCTAAAAACATGGGCTCTACAAGAGCGAAATACGCCAAACACAACGATGAGCCGTTTGCGCAATGCTGTGCACGTGAGCTGTCTCGCAGGTCGTGGTTGCTGAGTGCGATTAATCCTGCAGAGCACTTCAAAGCCGAGATTAAGGGATTGAAGGAATTTTCTGTTCTGGTACTTTTGAAGAGAAAAAGCAAATAGGTTCCAGACATTTCCCTTGATGACGAGTACGGTCTGATCACACAATACCAAATGATTGTCAAAAGCTAGCAAAGGTTTTCACAAGTCATTGCACATTTTGGACAGCGTAAGGAACATTTCGCAACACCACACAATTCGTAGTAAACGAAATAATTTGAAGTGCGTTTGGTTGGAATAATCAATCTACCATAAACACTCTATGGGGAGTGGATAGAAACTAGAGTGAGGGAAGAGTAAACATATCTTACTCTCAATACTGCTTAAGTTAACCTATTAAAAGGCGAATATTTTAGGCTTGACATATTTTTTGCGAATACTCGACTGCCCTTAGAAGAACAATGCAATTTATCAACTTTCTCCTGAGGCTGGCTTACCCAGCAGAAGAGCACGCTCGTAGAACAGCGTAAAGCAAAAGCATTTCAATAATTTTCCCACTTTAAATTTCAAGACACTAGCAATACCTGAGCCTTGAGATTTGAAACGTTTACCTGTGCCCCAGAGAAGCATAAATAAATCCCACAAAAGAATTCTTTAGGAACGTATTCCAGTCTACGAAATTCGTTTATGATTATGATCACTACGGCGTTCTGCTAGTTGAAGATTAGAGGAGAACCTAGTTTGTGCTTGTTGGTGACTAATACGAGTGCTATGTGGCCTTATATAACGGTCAAAGCATATGATAGAAGGGGGGTTTAATTGATATTGTAAAAAGGAATGGAGATAACGAGAAAGTGATAAAGAGTCGTAAGCGAAATTGTGTTTTGAAGGACGCGAAACAAGACTGATGAAATGGAGGCGCGGTCCCATGAAAATTCTACAATGCTTTGGCGTGTCCTAACAAGGACACACCCAAATCTGGCCCGGGCTACGTGAATTTAAACTGTGGCTTGGGTTTGGATGAAATGTCTTTTGAAGGTACAGTTGCGTTGCTATTCATCTGTGCATCCACAGATTTAGCGGTACATTTTCGAAACTTAACATCCTAAAAAGCAATTAATGAACAACCTATACAGGCGTGCTGTTTCATGTGGAATATGTTACGGCTGATGTCCACACGATTTTCAACTGCTTTCGTTCCGCGCACCAACGTAGCAGCAAAAGAGGCAACATAATATTCTTCTCTTCTGAGTCTCTTTCTCCCTGGATCCTACCTTCCCTCCCTTGTCTTTTGCGAATGGTTTTAATAATGGTTTAATAAGATTGAGCTCGAAATCGTTTTGAAATTTATTTTGCCCCTTCTGAATGGAGTCCAACAAAACAAATGATTTTTCTTCTTGAAAACAGGTGAAAGTTCTGCCTGCATCTTAAACCTCCGCACAAGATATATGCCACGAAGGGGAAAGCAGTGCTATGTCATGTCAATATAGAGGTACGATAGCTCTAAAATATCCACTGGTATACTTCAGAATACAGTCCATGCGGAAGTTGTCACATAAGTAACCAGAGCGAGCGAAACACTGCACTATCTTGCACCCCGGGTTAGTCTTTCTCTTACAGTAGAGGGGCCATCTCAGTGCATCTCACATTAAGCATAGACTCCCAAATATTCAGAGCCTAGCAGAATCGTCTAACTCGTGTAGCGCTTACATGCCCGAATGCAATGGTTCTGCACTAAAAAGAGCATTGCATCAGAGGGAACTGCCACTGCTTGTGTTCAGTAGCCGAGAGTTCTAAGAAAGCTCAGCCTCTAAGGCGATTGCTTTCGCTCGTTATAAACAAGTGCAGGCCAGGTTAAACCTCGGCCATTTTCTAGAATACCACCCAAAATAGACATGGAACAGCGCGTTATCGAAACCGTACGAATGCTATAGTATTATGGCAACATGTTTGCACGCATCAGCCTTGCTTGCGCTCACAAGGGAGATTTATAGCGCAACGTTGATGGGGCGGTTTTTTCCGAATTTTGTAGAGTGCAGCCGCATAGAAGGTAAGGGGTGAATATTGTGCTGTCGAAAATGTCATCGGCTTGTTTTGTCAAATAAGCTTCGATATATAAATAACTTGCAATAAAAAGTGATTTCTGCAATGGGTGTTTTTCGGCGTGTCATTTTATTTATTAATTTCACGATTACTGCACTGTTCCATCTAAAATAAAAATACTGTTTAGGCAATATCTTCAAGACATTTTATTAAATATTCACTCATTTGTTTTCATTGTAAGCTCAGTGATCCGCCTATTGAACGCACTACTTATATATACAAAACTCCTACTCAGAAATTCTTATATTTTCCTTGAAGGCAAATGTACATGTCTTCATGCAAAATATAACCATTTCTTTCTTCATACAGACAAGAGCAAAACAGTACGAAAACAAGAATGAATAGCTTCATTATGAACCCTCCAGACTTATCATTCCTTTCCCGATCATAATTTCCCGATCTCGAAACTAGAGAAACAACGCTGACCCAGTGCAATGAACTCCAGGGAAGAGTACGTTGGATAACTAGAAATTGTAAAGACGCAAGAGTGACGACACGGCCTAATGGAAAACGCCCCCCCCCCCCCCCGCCCCATTGGCCTTCTAGGCAAATATTCCATTCGCACATAGAATGCGCAATGCACGAACAATGCACGAGAATGGCAGCTACTTCACAGAGCAGGCATACCAGCAACGCGATGACGAAACGATCGATTGTATGCTCCTTCGGAAATATCTTGTCCAGGAGTGCTGCGTCGCAACTGTCGGCGATGTATTTAGTACGAAGAGGTGCCTATCCTCAAGCTCGACCTTTCGTTTTTGCCTAGATGGCCGAAGAATGGAGGAGTGTAATGTACTGCAAAATATGCCTTGCTGTGAGGCTGAATACTGTATGTTCATAAACAGCATATAGCGCCAAATTGTTTGTCTAAATGCAACCAGGTGTATGCCGTTACAGGCATCATAATCTATATTACTCGACATCTTGAAGTTGCGTCTGGCGCCTTGTGTTCTTTAATTGCGAGCTCAAAACTAAGTACACCTGAGAGTGGGAAATTCTGTCCTTCGGCCACAGAACGTGGATTTCAATCAGGTTCTTCCCAAACTGCGTCCACGTTATTCCCGCAGCCCTCCTACTCTCATCTGCCACATAAACTTCTGTTAACCAATTCTACGTTTATATTCTCTTCGAATCCCTTTAACTAGTCTCAGTGACCGTTGGTTGTGCATACGCATTACATGCCGTGGCCATATGTCCATTCCGATAACTCGCATTTGACTTTGTCCCCCTTTGCAAATTCCCTTTGTATTAACGTTACACATACAGTTTTGGTTAGCATGACTATCTGCGTTGTCCTAAGTTTAGGTTGAATCCATGCTATCAGCCCGAATTTCCGGCCACTCACCTGATTAACAGTAACATCCAGCCGCTTTACATTTTACTCAATAAATGTACTAGTTATCTGCTAAACTATGTCAGAGCACACTAGCCAAATGTGCTCCATTCGATACTTTTTCTTATGTTTTCATTATCGTGGCGACGACCATTGATTACCGTCTGACCCGAGTAGAGCTGTCCCCCTTCTACTTCCAACGCTTCGCTACCTTAAGTAGAGAGTCGTTCTCTTCTGAAACTGTTTAACATTATTTTATTTACCCAGTGATTCTGACCTTCTGTTCTGCATTTACTGTTTTAGGTATTTTCTTCATTCCATTTCACTCCCTGACTTTCTTAACAGGGGGGTGTCATTACTGACTCGCAGTTTGCTTATATATTCATTAACAATTATCCAGTCCTGCAATTAATTTATGCCAAATGTAATAGGTTTGCCCTTCATAACTGTATACTTGCAAGCGAACTTTGACAGCATTACAAATCGTAGCACTATATATTTCAGCATTCCATCTGCGCTTCTACATTGATCAATACAATGGGTCGTGCAGTGAGAAGCTGCTTCCTTTTCTGAGCGGGCTGGCACCATCAAACAAAGATAAAGTACTTTAGCAGCTGCCCATTAAGTTCACAGGGTGATTTAACTGGGTTTCGATTCCGATAAAATAGTAGTCAGACCTACGGTTGCGTGGAGCCGCACGCTCACCTTAAGAAAAAACGGTCAATGAGATACGTGCGAAGAAGTAACAAAAACATCTGCAACAAGTCTTTTTGTAGGTTCGCAGCAACAAAGGAGGCTCACAATGCTGAATAAATGGATTCTTTCACTAAAAATAGGCGTTTTATTAGACAGTGACACGTTCTACCATAGACTTAAACATTGTGCTATATGTCCTACGAGAACACGTTTGTAGTCCTTCCTCTCCCATTGTTAATGTAATAAATAAGTTGAAAGCCATTTGGCAAACATGAAGATTCCGTTGAATCCTTCCTACTTACATTTCATTGAACTTCATCTCTCTGGGGTCGCATGTGACAAACTCTCTGTATAGCTACGTCACATTTCTCCAGAGCGTCTTGATGAAGTTATCAGCAGGCACTTCTATCACGACCTAATAGTAGTCGCAGAGATGACTAAAGTTTTTCTTCCAATAAATGTTTGCAGAAAATTTAAAGGTTGACGGTGTTATCATAAGCCTGAACAAGAGCGTCTCAACCGGTCAGCATTGCGATTTGTGTAACTAGAGCAATTAGTGAAGGAACAAAAACCACAGCATGAAGGCTGTTTTTGGCATGTATAATTTTAGAAAGATAAAAGATGGAATATGCAGATAAGTATAGCGGTTGGCAGCTAGTCTAGGAACGAATGCACACTGGCCTCGCATATATGTCAGCACAGCTTTCAAGACAAACAAAAACTACCAACTTGATTAGAATGTAAACTCCACAGGGCGGGTAATTGTGCAAGTCATAGTTAGAGTTGGTAATAGTTGAAGTGGATATTACGGTAACTCATGACTATCTACTTATTTTGAATACAAAAACACCGGCCTTTTGTACTGCCAGCGAAAACGCGAAAACAATCACTTTGAACGATGCACCACGGGTGCTGGCATAAAGTTCTTGATAGGCGACGCAACTGGGTCACACTTGGCTCTTGAACTGAAAAACTAAATTTATGACGCCAATTCTCCCCAGCTTCTTCCCTCGGCCAGTTTCCGCGAAACAACTCTTGAAGAAAAAACACACCTTTTAAGGTGGAAGGAAAAACGATTGCCTCATCGCTCTTGTCAAACAGAAAAACACAGACGCCAAAAATATTGCAATATTTTGTTCGGGAATCCTCAAAGAAGCCAGCAGCGTGCCTTTTTTCTTATACAAAGCTTGAGAAAATATTGTTGAATGCGAAGAAGCTGCTATTCGCCAGCGACCTTACCCAAGCCAGTAAAGATGAGTGTCCTGGTAAGGCTGCAGTGCATATTGTTGTTCTTTTTCTGGATATGCTTCCCACACGTGAACTGGTAGACCTATGGATATCTAGGATAACGAGAATTGGTGTTTTTTTTTTTTTTGCAAAAGGGATATTGCGAGCTTAGATAATGGCTATTATTCACATTTGCGCTTAGGTACAAAGAAGAGATCTAGTGTTTATAATGAAGGCAAGAAAAACAATGAACGTAAAGTAGCCTGAGCACTGTGAAAAAGCTTAGAACGATGCAAGGACTGAGATTTTTGACGGGAACTTTCGCTCGTAATTATCTACTCTACCGCATGGTATACGGCGCTGCTTTGGCAGCTGTACAACCAAATACAATCAATGCATGTGATACACATCGCCACAGCTGTCGATATAAAACCCGGTGGCTAAATAAAGATCTTGTGTTATACGTCTCCCGGTAATGTCTTTCAGCTCCTCTTGTAGCTGCCTTTCGTATTGAGCATGTCAACCTAAATATATGAAAGTATACACACAGGTTTCAGCATATATACGCCCAAGTAAATATTTATTAGAGCCTCTTAGCATTGTTTATTTGTACGAACGCCACAAGCCATATAGTCCCGCTGGTGAAATGCTTTCGAGTGTGTCTTTTGACATTTCCTATATATTTTAGATTTATATTGTGTATGTTTCTACGTGCCGGACGTGGACAGCCATGCTGCATGCGACGTCTAGGAGCCATATTTGCCGAAACGTCTTGAAGGCGTGAGGCTGATGCCTGATAGCAATGCACATGGAACTCACTGTAAATGAGAACACAAACTTCCAAAGGAAATGAAAATACCAACCTGATTACCAAGTGAAGTCCACAGTTCAGTTCAGTTCAGTCGTTCAGTCGTGTCCGACTCTTCGTGTTCCTATGGACCATGTCACGCCACGCTTTCCGGTCTTTCACTATCTTCCTAACATCACATAACTTCATCTTCAGTGCCTCGAGAATGCCATCTAACCACCGCGTTCGCTGCCTACCCCTTCTCCGGCGACCCTCAACCTTTCCCAACATGAAGTCTTTCTCCAGCGACTCCTCTCTTCTCATCAGATGACCAAAGTAGCTGAGCTTTAACTTTATAATTTGACCCTCCAATGAGCAGTCAGGGTTTATGGTCAACAATATCGACTGATTTGATCTTCTGGCAGTCCAAGGAACTCTCAAGAGTCTTCGCCAACACCACAATTCAAACGCGTCAATTCTTCGGCGATCAGCCTTTTTCACAGTCCAACTCTCGCATCCATACATCACAACTGGAAAGACCATAGCACGAGTTATACGGATCTTGGTTGTAAGACTGATGTATCTGCTCTTTACTAGGCGGTCAAGGCTAACCATTGCTCTCTTTCCCAGAAGCAGGCGTCTCCTAATTTCATGGCTGCAGTCTCCTTCCGAGGTAATCTTGGAGCCCAAGAAGAGAAAGTCTGTCACAGCTTCCACTTCTTGTCCATTGATGCTCCATGACTTGATAGGGCAAGACGCCATGATCTTTGTCTTTTTAACGTTCAATTTAAGCCCAAACTTCTTACTTTCTTCTTGTATGCGCATCAGAAGTCTCTTGAGTTCCATTTCACTTTCTGTCATTAAAGTGGTATCATCCGCATATCTAAGGTTGTTGATACGTTTTCCAGCAATCTTCACTCCAGCTGAAGACTCGTCCAGCTGGAAGTCCACAGATTATGTTAATAGTGCAGGTAACAGTGCAGGTTGCGACTAGTTGAAGTGGATGTTAGTTTAAGTCATTATTCTCGACTTTATTTGAGTATAGATATATCGAACTTCTGAAGTGCAAGCAAAAACAACCACTTCGAGAGACGCACTGTAGACGCTGGCAGAGAGTTTTTGAATCTAGATGCAGTTGTGCCAAACTTGGCTCTTCGACAAAAAGCAGAATACATAGCTCCAATTCTGCTGAGCTTCCTTCCCTCGGTTTGTAACGAAGAAACCGCGCTTGAGAAAAAAACATTAAGGCGAAATGAAAAATGAGGACCCCATCGCTCTTACAAAATACATAGACGCCAAAAATATCCAAAAATGTCGATCGTGAATCCTTAAAGAAGCAGGCAGTGTGCCTTCTTCCTTCATACGAAGCGCAAGAAAACAGATGAATGCGGCGGAGCTGAAATTTGCAGTGCCCTGAAGCAAGCCACTAAAGATGAATGTCCTGGCTTACGTTGTATAGCATATTGGCAGGTTGTTGTTTTTTTTTTTCAAAATGCTTCCGACGCGTGGATTGATCGACGTGTGGATATCTAGGCTAACGAGAATTTGTATATTGTAAATTGGGTACTGTGAGCCTAGAGAAGAGCCATTATTCACTTTGGTGCTTAGGAACAAAGAAGAGAGCACTTCTCTATCATGTGTCTTCAAAAACTGTCAATGGTGGCCCCACTTGCGAGAGTTCAGGCAGGAAACGCGATCAACGTAACGTCGCGTGAGCACTCTAGAAACGTTTTAGGGAGGCGAAGAATAAGGCTTTACCGGCACTTTCTCACGCCATCGTCCACTCCTCCACGTAGTGCACATGCACACCAGCACAGTTGTCGGTATCAAATATCGGCGAAGCAAATGAACTGCTTATAATCTACGTCTTCCGCAATACCTTTCGGCTCCTCTCGTAGCTGCATATACATATATATATATATATATATATATATATATATATATATATATATATATATATATATATATATATATATATATAATTGAGAATTCTATCTTGAAGAAGGACAGAACACCGTCCGAAACTGCTGGAATAAAATAGATAATCGGGAAAGTTGCGTAACATCCTGTTTGAATTTAACTCTGGCCCATTAGTAACAAACAAACCATGTTTGCATATATATATATATATATATATTTGGCAGAGGCACCCACCGCCGGACACCCACCGGTAAAAATGGGTACAAGCGTCCCCCGGCCTGGCGCTCGGCTTTTCCAGGGGTGTGCGTTTGGGAGAAGCTCCGTAAACCCCGCTGCGCGCCCCTCCTCCGCAGTGGGCCCAAACCCAGTTTCGAACCTCGCAGCCTGCATAGGTGGTTCTGTTTGTCTTTCAAAGGTACTTCCTTTGACCCCTCACCTGAAGTGCTCCCTTAGAGCCTCAGCTGCAGCAGTCCTAAAAAAAAAAAAAAAAAAGGGCCACATAATGGGCTGTTGCCGCGCAAGGCGGACTTATTGTTGTCCGATGGCGGAACGAATCACTGTCACATCGGCGCAACTATGACCGAGAAAGCCTTATGGTCTCGTGGGTAGAATGTTTTCTAGAGAATATTTTGACATGGCATTCAACATTGTTTCGCTCATATTAATTTCTGGGAGTCATATTGGCGGAATTACCGAGGACAGCCAAGGAACTGTTCCAAAGGGGCAGCTGCAAAACATGCCTTTTTTGAATTCGCAGCCTGACGAACACTGCCGTCGTTCCTAGCGCAATTATATGTATCTTTAGAGAACGGAAAGTAGTACTTGACGGATACGAGTATCGTGGTACGAATTCCCTGGACACAATACAGTCACGCTCAGCTTGCAAGTCATTCGGAGTGCTAGCTGAACTGAATGAAAATCTCCACAAGAATAGATGCCGTATTCACCGACAGCACTCATCGAAGTAGTCACCACTGAGAGCGTGATCCGTTTTAAAAAAGCGCGCTGTTTTGTAGTATAATGCGATGCAAATTATTAATCTGCTCCGCAGAAATTTGTAACAAATGTTAACTCCAATCTAGAATTATCTTTCAGCCCACTGGAAACAAGGGCACCCCTTCAGCCAATTACGAAAGGGAGACGTATTCTTCCCTTCCGCTTCTTCTGCACGTCATCTGCGAGCGGCGTATACAGAAAATTGTCGCGTCAAGTTACGCTCTTTCTGACTAAACCATTTTTTCACCGTATGCAAACGAAGGCGCCGCAAATTTTCTCTCTTTGTGGAGCAAACTTTTACTTTGAATTTTACCATTTTTTTTAATCAACCGACTTTCTTTAGGCATACAGCAGGCGCAGACATAGCAGACATGAGAATAGCGGGTGAAAGTGGGATATTTTCCTGTTTAAACACGCATACAGCACGGACGATGGTCCGCAAATAACAGTACACAGAAGCTTGCAGATCATGCGCGTGTTGTTTTAATACCGCAGAACGTAACAAACAAGGATATAGAAGAAAGATAGACCCAGATGATGCTGCATTATGATTTTCAGCTTGTCATGATACCGCCCGAAAACACAGAAGCAAAGTTGAAGTAGAACATCCATGTAGAGTACAAGAGGACCGTCTGTTCAAATCTGAAAGCAACAAAATAACCAAAACGTATAAAAAACGCTTGTTCATGAAATTATCAAGGTAGATCTGTGACGAGGCCTAATCATGGTGACTATAGCCTGAGACGCACTCTCTCAGCTGAGCATGACGTGGCCACTAAGGTGTAGTGTGCGCCATCATCACTAGCTGACCTGCATTCATTTCGGTGCAAAGGCCATTCCCCTATACTTGCAATTACCCGCTCGTGTGTAGCCGCAGGTTTTAGGTCCTCACAAATTTCCTAACCTCAGCCATCTTCAGCTGCCCAATCGCGTCCACCTTCCTTTGGAATGCACTCAGTAACTGTTAGCTACCACCGAGCATCCGGCCTTTGCCTCTCAAGTTTCTACCGACGCCTATTTCTTAATTATTTCTAGTCCACAATATCATCCTCATATTCTTCTTCATCCACCGAACTGAACCCCCTACTTTGTCTCTCTCATATTCATCTAAACAGCCCGGTCCCATTCTATTTGCTTACACATGATCCTTTGTTACTTCACCTCCTCAACTAAGCTAATCTTTTGCGCTTACTGCTACGGTTTCCAATTCGTCACCCTTAACGAACAACCGTTATCCTATCTTCACACAAGCTGTCCTGCTCATGCCCTGTTGTTCCTGATTTCAACTAGAACATCATGAACTTAAGGTATTTCTGGTTAACTCTCAAGTTTCCTTTCTATTAACGTTATACCTACCTTATTTCGTTCCATATATATATATATATATATATATATATATATATATATATATATATATATATATATATATATATATATATATATAAATATATATATATACAGTTTCATGAACTACAGTTTCATGAACTCACGTTTGTTCTCTAACCCCTTCGGCCCTCGTCCCGTCTTCACACTTCCCATTTTCAGTCAATATAGCTATTAGTGATCCTCAGTTTAAGCCTCCTACCAGGAAGATACCTCTACTAAAAGGAGGAGTTTGAAACACAATATTGTCAAAAACAAGGGTCCTCCAGCTCACTGTTTTTTTTTTTTTTTTTAAGAGATTTAACGGAGCTGTGGCGGGAAGAGTTTGATTAAGCTGGTATGAAGAACAGAAAGGCAGACCTTTTCTTTGCGACTCTGCGTACACCTCTTGGTACCCCAGGGCACTGAGAGAAGGGCTCAAGTCGAGAAACTGGGATCCGAGAAATAAGGTGCGATATAAAAAATTTTGATACGTTGTGGTGTTTTCTTCCTACTCATTGTGCAATAGATAAGAAATTGAAGACAGTTTCTTCTCTCGAGTGTTTAAATAGCCGCGTTGATCTTGGCAAACCGTTGGAAGAACCCTGATGAGCGCAGCTGAGATCATCTCCTACTGACGAACACTTTACTACCGTCAATTGACATCAGTAGGGTATGCATCCATAATAACCTTAAAATTGATTTTGTTTGACACAGGAAGACGCTGATTAGCGCCAAAATATTCACTGCTGGCTCTATTTAAGGGTACAAATAAAGTTCACGCATTAGCGAGCATACTTCGCACATGCAGAGTAGAAACAGTGGAAGGAAGCAAAAAAAAATGAGGAAAAGAATTGCCTTCAGAGCCGTGAGCCACCGTTAGAAAGAAGAACACGCAATGTTTGTATGGCATATTTTATGGCTTTTACCGCTCTTTCTTGCTGCATGAACTATCAGAGCCTTAAGTAACTGGAACGCTTTCCCGGAGTTTGCATGTAGCTATCAATGATATAGAAGAAAAGTGTATCTCTCGCTGGTCCGTCTGTTCATTACTGTGTTTAAATCTTTTAGTTGGACTACCTAGCCACAGACAAATATCGGGCTACCGAGTCCTGTATATTTCAGAGCCCCCAAATAGACGGTAGATGAGCGACGCACTTTCAAACATGGTTACAAGTCTTACAGAGAAAAGTTCTTTTTTTGTTTGTCAAAAATAGGCTTGTAGAAGAACGGCTGATTGGGCGAGTTGGTGAACCATGATGGATAGTAATATAAGTGACACGCCGTTGTTGCGCACTTATATTACTGTCCGTAATAGCTTGTTTCAGGTTGGGCTGTCCTATTCTTGCCACTCGCTGGTGAACGCGAACACTCAGTTTCGAATTTCAAGATGGCTGGATTTACTGAAATGCATAACCCATCACCGACAGTCAATATATATATATATATATATATATATATATATATATATATATATATATATATATATATATATATATATATATATATATATATATATATATATATATATATATATATATATATATATATATGTGCTTTCTTTAAATTAGACCATATGAACTCGCTACTTCCTCAGTCCCGCAGTTTGAAAAATACCTTTTACACATATGGTACGAGTTCACTCAAATTTGCGTGGACACCACGAACAGCCGCTATGCTTCAGATCTTGCATTTTAATTTTGTGGCTCTTACAATGATGTGTGTACTCCACAGAATGTAAAGGCGGCAAAGGGTTAGTGGATTAAATGAAGGCAGATTTTCGAGGTTCTTCTATTTTTCGATGGATTTTGGATCCTCAATCGTTAGTATTCTAAAGATCGGCCAACCCTCAAGAATTGTAAGTACCAGATATCCGTTGCAAGTTAACAATGTGGTTTAAATTGCACACCAACAATGTGGTAACACAAGGCACTAGGGGAGTGGCTGTGTGCAAAAATAACATTCAACGTGTGTCAACGTTGAATGTTATTTTTGCACTATACTTTGTTATTTTTGCAATATACAGAACTCTCACCGGCCTAGATAAACTTTGAGATCAACCTCGAACGATATTAACGCTGTTATCCTCTCGGTCCCATAAACCCCGTTCGCGCAGCTATTAATGAGATTTCCGATCTAAAATGGGCGCTATCATACCGCTTCAATCTCGCTAGCAGATATTACAAGGATAGCTTAGTGCCTACACAAGCTTTGCAGTGCGCGTCACGCTACAGTAACTCCCGCCATACGCTCCTTAATGTCTCTCAGTGAAAGGATTGAACCAGCTCAAAATTAGACTGCAGCTTCTCCTTACCACAATAACTTGGACGTTGACTTAATGGAATCTTCAATTAGAGCCTGGGATGCTTCTATTGTGCGGCGATAACATAATATCTGTGGCATGGGTTTAAATTAAACTGAATAAAATGACGCTGCACGTAGTTCTAACGCTGGCACTACCCCACGCCGCGTAAAACTATCTCTCGTCTTAAGTATATTGAATGAGCTCTACATAATACCGATGCATGCGCGTACAACACGGCTAAGACGCTTACATAAGGTGCTCTTTGCTTACAGCTGAGGAAGCTTGCTATCGAAATTTAGTTTTTTGGTGCACTGGTGTTGACAGCTTAAAGTGCATAGTTAACTGCCTCTTGAAACAGAAAACGTTTTTTTTTTCTAGAGATAATTACGAGAAAATGGTGTATTATACTAAACTTTTAATCACATGTAAATATAAATGTAAACATGTGATGAATACGAAAATTTAGTTCTCTAGTTTGTTCTGCACTTACAAAAGGTGATGAAGATTGGGTTAGAAGAAGAAAACACATATTTAAATAATTGCGAGGCAACTGTGACGTACTGTTAGATACTTTTATATTCACAAAATTTAAATAGTCTATGCTCCCTTTGAGCAGTAACCATCTGTTCGTGAACTCTACTTGCGCTCACAATAAAAATTCCCTCTGCCGTAGACAACGAACGAATGCCGTTTTTGGAAATTTTATAAAAAATTTAAAGCCTGATGACGGAAGATCTGGAACAGGTATCAACCGTTATTGTGAAATTAAATGGCATGCGAAAACCTTACGCCCATTAATATTTTCGCAGGAAATCTTCAAACGCTGTAGGTGTAAAACACAGGTGCTTTGGTGTCTTTGGATTTGGTTGCTTTATTCTTTTTCCTGGTGCTTCATGCACATGGTATTAGTCGCGAAGTCTAAAAACAACGTTTCTTTTAAATAGTTTACGAGAGAAAGGTATAGACAAACGCGAACTGCAAGGTAATTTTTTGTGTACCTAAGGCGATTGAAAGGATCATGCTTATTCGTTGTTGGCATTCAGTGTCCCAAACCAGCACTGCTTCTTCGCCAGAGCAGTGATCTTCCACCTGCAGGGCTCACCGAATGATTTTGCAAGTCCCGCGCAACACAGCAGGAAAGAGTGTCTGTTATTATAGCACTGCAGAGGAAGTTATAAGATGTAAGGAAGATAGTGAGAGACCGGAAAGCGTGGCGTGGCATGGTCCATAGAATCACGAAGAGTCGGACACGGCTGAACGACTGAACTGAACTGAACTGATTATAGTCTCGAGGCACTGCAGGTGAACTTATGTGATGTTAGGAAGATAGTGAGAGACCCGAAAGCGTGGCGTGACATGGTCCATAGGGTCACGAATAGTCGGACACGACCGAACGACTGAACTGAACTGATTATAGCAAAGCTTCATAATGATTTGTGTTTTATACAAATAAGTGGGCGCGGTTATATCCTGAGATATATGTACATTAAATTATTCACCCGAAAACATTTTAAATACGTACGTGAGAACGCGGCGTTTGGCATAAGTGTCCTGTTTGGTTTAATACCGATATCTTGTATCGCGCTTCGTTTGAAAAAAATGTGGAGATGTTAGACATGCTAATAAGCTACGAATCGAACGCTTTACTGCGTGAATGCGGGGATGCCTACACTGTTTCTTCCAGCTATGGTACTGAGTACCGAGATCAACCCGTTCCCATCAATGCTTTTTATCGCACAGTCTTGTCACGTAAACGTCCACAACGAAGCATTTGCGCCACGCAAGGAAGATGCTTTTTGCCGATGTAGCACATGCATGCTCGGACGACTTAATCTAAAAATGTAGACATGCATGTTTCAAGGTAGTTGTGCGGTTTTAGAATAGTGCAAAATTGAATAGCCCTTGCGCAACAGTAGCTGAATGCCTTCATTATAAACGGATGCTCATGACCGCTTATGATACGTTTACTAACAAATTTGTGTTGCTGAGTCTATAATTACACGTTTCACTAAGTTTATCACTGCTTGCCCATACGGCCCAATAAAACAAACAATTTTAGTGCACTGCAGTTCGGAATTAAAAAAAAATGAATCGCTCTTGCAATGTGAAGGAAAAATCTCTTCAAAATTTCGCCGCTGACGGCCTTTTCCCTGCACGTCGCACGTTTTATGTGTTGACTCGGGGCTCCGTTTATGGTGCTAACAATCCTTTTGAAGTATTGAATGCCCTAAACCGTTTACAGTAGTTTATTTTTACGAGTATCTGTCGGTTTACCAGTACCGCAACATTATTTCTACTGCGCTCTGAAAAGCGAGCTAGGTGAACGCAGTGGCTGATTATTCGTGAACAACATAAACCATTCTTCTTTCAGACATATCTCAGAAAGTTTTCAGCATTGCTTCACTAAGAATTCGTACTTCTGCAGTTTCTCTCTGTTTAAAATAGACATCGCACGCACTCTCAAGAAGCATATCTTCGTTCTCTTAGCGTCCACTTTTCTTGAACGACTGGTATATTGTAGCATTTTCGTGTTTCTTCAAACGGTCTACACGACTTTAGGTAGAATGCAGCGACTGCCTCTTTTTCAACTAGCATTGTTGCTTTCACTATGTGTCCATAGAGAGCGGCCCATCTCTTTCAGTGGACATTCATTCAAAAGGAATGGTTCATTTTCAAGAGAATCTAAACGCTGACTGCACACAGTGTAAGGATGCCAATATTAGTGAGTATGACTTCGAGAGAGGCTCTCTAACAATCGAACTCATTTCATTTTATAACCATTTTCTTAAACAAAACTTGCGTGAGAAAAATCTCTTCCGACAACTTTTATTCTTAGTTTTGCTACTTCGTCATTGGACGTATCATAGTTCCTTGTTTCATATGTGAAGTGAGCCACACGAAGAAGGGGCTGAAGAGTAAATCGTCTTCCACTCAAATTGCACTTACTTGCAGACAGATACTCATTTAATACAGAGTGTACGTGCAAGAAACAATTGGTTCATATGAACTAAAATCTCTATTACAGGCAAAAGGCAACCTTCTGGACTTAAAAAAAAAAAAAAAACATCTCCTTGCGTTGTGCACCAAATGTTCCGGTATAGAGGGGTTTTGAATATTCATATACATCCGGTGGAGTATTTAGGATCCTTCAACACCATGTTTATAAATATATTTGAATTCTAAGGTGTTGGATGGCCTACTTATCTCTTAAAGTTATTATGTTTCAGTTCTGATAGGCATTAAAATAACAAAATAATTAATTTTAATAGACTTACTTTGGTGCATCATAATTTACTTAGACATTTCAATTTATAAAAAGATGACGCCACAGATCAGTAATAAAAAAGCTCCAGATGAAATATTTGGGCTGAACTGTACTTACCGGCATGTCCATTGTGACTCGCGATGATTTATTTACCACGAAATCAGTAAAAAATGTCATCACACTCGAAATAGGCAATGCCTAAAATGTAATTAACATCTGGGTAAGGGGTGGATTTCCAGACTATTAAAGTGTAGTAACAAGTATGTTTTGTATTTATCACACACAGAAATATGCTCTCCTTTATTTATTTTAAAGACACGAAAGCACAAGCCATATGTCATTATCAATGTTCAAAGGAAAGGCTAAACAAAGGTTACCAAGTGAAAACTTCCTGAATATTGTGCAAAAGGATGGTAAATTCTATTAAGCATATCAAATTATCTCCATCTTGAGAGCATTTGTTCGTTTACCATAGAAGTATAACGATGTAAACCAAAATTTAAAGCAAGAATTAATGCACTTCGCGAGCGTTAGTATATTTTTTTACGTTACGTTTTCAGAAAAAGTTATTTTATTCTATTCACACAACAGCAAAATAATAAGAAAGGCTTAGAGGCTTATATTGTACGAGAAAAAAGTACGTTCTGTTGGGCTGTTGGGGAATAAAAGAGCTTCTCTTTATATCATTTTTGCGACAACTACATGCAGACTCCTCTTCCCTCTCTAATACACAGGTCTTCCAAAACTACAGAGCTCAACGTCAGCGGCACTCGTGTGTTAAGGCACTTGTATGCATTCACCCTCCGGTGGCGTATTTGCGAGCAGTACAGTGTGAACTTCGAAACACGGGCCAGTCGTCCAACCGGAAGTGCATTACCGGTTTCTTCGCCAAAACTGCGCATACGTAATTTTGTGCGGAGGGCTACAAAACAGCTTCCATCGGACGCGGCTGATAAGCGTTTCGGTTGTCGTTATTTCTCAAGAAGGTTAGGGCGAGTATTCAGGATGGTGGAATAACCTGGGAAAAAGCAATCGCATGCACAATTTCCGCGTAGAGAGTTCCACAATTCACTAAAACGGATGCTTTCTATTTTCGCTAGTCATGTGAAGTTTGCCCCGCGTACGCGTGCCTTTTCAATGCATAGCGTATACAGCGCGGTAGCATTCAACTGTGCTTTGAAGTCAGGCCTAAAAGATGCGGATGAGGTTCCAGAGCGAAGTTCCAAATTGATTCCAAGATGGGTTAATTCGTAGACGGTTTCGTAATTTTAACTGGTAAAATTCGGTATTCACTATAACCACGCGGCTGCCACACTTATGCAATAATCTTTACTACAACTTCTATCTCCAATATTAACAATGTCAATTCCTAGAAAATTCCTTTGTGATGTATTCACCATAGTGGTGAGCTTCGTTACAGAAACATGTCCGGAATAAGAAATTAGCCTTAGGTTTAAAAATGTATGCATTAAAATCTGCATTTCTGTATGTGCCCAAACGTAACTGATGCATATCTTCTTCAATGCGTCCCTCCTGCTACTTTTTAGCATATCTTGCTCAGCTGAGAAGGAAGCTCTGTCATCAGCTAGCCTTTTGCTTTTCTATATAAATCTAATTGTGGGCTGCAGACCGGACGAACCAATATGGAGTAAAGTTCTGCGGGTTATCACTACCTGATTGCCTCAAGGTATGCATAAGCCGACTGTATACGTTACTGTAAACTTATTTATAATTTCAGGTGAAGATACACGTGCGTCCTTCGTTAATTTCCTTTATACAACGAAATCATCAATTCCTTGTAAAATACGATAGCTATTTATAGCCTCGGAATTAGGAGATATTAGCAGATCTCGAACGCTTCGTACAAAACAACAGCTGTGTCACTGAATGAAAGCTACACCAGTGCTCAAAGCTATCAGGGGTGTAGCACCGTGCCGGAACTTATTTTTCCACCTGTGCAAAGAAACGAAGCTGCGTTAACTAACCTAGGGGGAAGGAGTGCTCCGCGTGCGCCGGCTACAATGCAAAAACGCTTGCATTCATCCTCGCTTCCACGTCATTTATCAGCTCATCCAAATCTGCACTCATTTTAAATTAATGAAAAAAGGTCAGTCAGCTCCACGAAACTAAAGTGCATGGTGTTCTGCGCTCCGAGCCGTCAAGCGATCTTTCGGGAACGTGTACCCCTGCATGTTTTGCCCTGAAGCACCCGCTCCATTTATGGATGATTTACCGCCCTTGCATCTAGGGTCGTGTTATTGTTTTGCGCCGCTTGGGCAAGTTATCTCTCATATACGTCCTTTTCTAACTTATCAAAGAATGCATTTTTCTATAAGTTTCGAAGTTCTTGCTAGCCATCTTTTCCCGCTTTATTAGGCTCACAGCACTTGCATCCTGCGCCATATATTTGTCTTCGAATTCTAGGAATGCATTCGTAGTCACCAGAAAGGAAGAGAAAACTTCAAATACACTGGTCCTTCACAGGATGCAATCATGCAACTACGAGCACAGGTTTACAGTCAGGTAAAGAATACAGAGGAATATAGAAAGCAGTCGCATGTTTGTGTGAACCGAAAGGCTTCCAGTATACTAAAAATATGCTTCTTGCTCGAAAGCTGCAAGCGAGCTGAGTTCAAGTGCGCTGTCAAATATTGACACACTTTGGACGCCGGAGCAAACAAGGGACGGAAATGAAGCCGTCGTTCGTGCCGTGTTTTTGTGGAAACCTGGCCGCTCTCTTTTCGTGTCAACTTTTGAGTTCGAATGCTTTGACCTCGTGCGGGAGCAGGATCTTCTAGCCGTACGGAGCTCAAATCCGTAACGAAGCGTTGGCGTCTCGCTCACAAACTGTGCAAATTTAGCGTAGTATTCTAGAAAACAGGTAGGTAATCAACTTGGCGACAAACAAACAGGGCAAGCAAGGCAACCTATTCTTTATTTATATATTGTAAGCCCTTCGCGGATGGGTTCAGGCTTGCAAACTGGAAAACACAAACGAAAGGCACCGTGCAAGAAAAACCACAATTGGATTTATTTTTAGACAAGAGATGCAGCATGTGAAAGGTTTTGGAGAGTTTGATCTGCGTAAATAGCTGCAGGCGAAAATTACAGGAGGCACTTATATGACAGCGCAAAGCCGCAGTCACGTTGTGGTTTCGTTTCTGTTTGATGACATTTCTTCAAAGGCAGGAAAATTGACAATGTAGAATGTACATTCCTACAAAATCTCGATAATTTCTTTTCTCGCCGCTTCTACTCGTATGACCCAATGAAATGCACTGAATCGTAAAATAATGTTTTATATTTTCATAAAAAAACTTAGGAAGCCTACTAAAAAGTGAAAATTTAAAGCTATTCTCAAGAAAACTAATAGATTACAAACGACATGACATCTGTCTCTGCAGGTGTGCTTTAGAGCTGTTTTTAAAGCTTGCCTGAATGTTTGAGAGACACTTTGTAAAAGAACTGTCTTTCTTTTGCACTCTTCGAATTGAGAGGAGAAAAGGTAAGAGAGAAGTGTAGTGAATAAGTGAAGAATTATTGAAATCAAAGCCTACGTGTCTATGGAATAGTGAATGAGCTACATAAAATTTCTAAGCTAGAAAATATTCAGAAGAAGAAGCTATTTAGAGAGAAAGTTTTAGGGTTAATTTTGGAGTCCAGTACTGCCAGGATTGAAAAAATACAAAACAGGTTTATAGAGAGTCTGTGTTGTCTCAGCAGATTCATGCACCTAATAAACAAGTCCATCTTAGAGGCACTTGACTGGGAAACTTCATTACATGTTCATAAGGCCCTTAATCTAGGGCATACGGTGGACATTCAAACAGATTATGTTCAATATTTGGCACTTCCGCGCACTTATCGTTTGAGAGATGTTTCACCTGTACTGAATGAAAACGCAGACAGTTTCTGAACGCAGCGCTGCGACGAAGTGCATAATAAGCAGTTTCCAGATTATCAGTAACTCAAATTGGTAGTCAAAATCTAAGGTGTTACTCATGGGAGTGGAACTAGCACACTATACAATATATAGCTTACACGTATCAAGCTTTAATGTGTATAAATAATCGTACAGGAATAAATCGTGTTAGTTATTCAACATATTGCGCAGGATGCTGAGAAATGCCGCCGACACAAAAATATAAAACAGGCAATAGGAAGCACCAAAAACAGCTCGAACAGCTAAATGCAATGTTTGCAGAAAAATTTATTTTTGCGCGTGTTATTTTGCTATTGTGTGTGCAAACAGCGTATGCTTCGATTTACAAGGTTTTACAGTCCAAAGTAAATCAGGATATAAGGAACGCTGCTGAAGACGTGGTCTGGAATTTTCAGCATTTTCGACAACCGAGAGTACTTTAACTTATACTGTCATCGCACATTATGTGGGGACCTTCTTTATGAGTTCCTTTTAAAAGCAGGCAACATGGCCTAGATTTGATCCCGCATTTTTGGGCATAGCATTGAGAAGCGCCAACTGTTCAGCCACTTCAGCAGCTTTGTAAAAAAGGTTAATAATACTAATATAGCAGAAAGTACTCAAATACTTTACATTTGAATCACTATGTTGAGAATACTTTCATTCTAAGAATTTATAGGTTTTATTTCAAGTTGGAAAAGTACGTCTTTCTGCCAGGAAATATGCAGGCGCGTTCGCTCACACAAAGATGTTGTCTACTTCATTATACTTTGCGAGGAGTCTGCGGGCGTTTTTTTGCTCCTTCTGCCGATTATATATAGGCAGGGCTCTAGCCCTGCTGACTACGTACACCTTCATTTAGTGGTGATGGTTTAGTTTCCAATCATAAGCATTTCATGATTTTAGTAATATTTACTCTGCCTCCATACCTAACTCGAATGGGTAGAAAGTAATTCGCAATCTGTGTTCAGTAAGAAATCCTTTTCACATTTGATAATTTTCAAATGTCTGAATATGCGTCCAACCTCTCCGTTGGTGCGGAGCAACATCACCGCTTTGAGAGCAAATACGACTCACTCGAAGAAAGAGGTTTCATCGGAAGCGTCCCAGTACGTGTTCATTTCATCCCCGAATGCGCCTGTTCTCTTACGATTGTTCTAGTTGACGAGAGTGTGCTACGATTGGAGTTCAGTGAGAGCGAACATTTTTCCCGTAACAGACGCAGGAAATGTATAAGGGATACGGTCGACTACACGAAGAAAGTTATTTTGCATTGCGAATTTTCAGTAAACAGTCTTGAAACTTAGGTCATGCACCCACTCGTTCATAAGAATGTACGCATACCTGACAGGTCCTAGTAGACAGGATTGCATGCCTGGCACCACAATACTCGACAATCGCATCAAACGTTTCTGCATGACTGAGTTGAAAGCGTACTGTAGTTTGCCCCGATATTCACCACATTGACATCTAAGTAACGTCACGCACTTAAACTGACATCTTCTTCCAGAAGTAAGTAAAAAAAGAGCGTAACCTATTTAAATACAAATTTACAAAACCACCAATAAACACCGATAAAACCGCCTACACAGGTAAAACCGCTAGAAATCATGCCTCCGACAACATGCCATATATGCACTCTAAGGAATGAAACAAATTGCTATATTTAACGCAAAAAGTTTAGCTTTGAGACACTTATGCTTTATGAGAGGGTTTTTGATATTTCGTCAATAACTTCCCGCTTTAAAAACATGGTGCTCGGTTGTTCTTGCACTTCAAGGTGAAACTTTAGTGACGTACCAATTTTTTTGTCATGGCTTTGATTATAAAGTAGCAGCAGTTAGGAAATGTTATAAAGAAGATCCGCAGAAAGCAGCCGCTGTCCAAAGGAGAATTGTTAACCTCATGCAAACATCAGAACCCCCCCTCCCTCCCAAACACTTAAATTATGTGGCGACAAAATGTGAAAGCGTACATTGGGACATATCATGTTCATGCGGCATACACGCCGGGATGTTACTTGTACAGTATGTTGAATGAGAATCTTACCACCACTCAGTCAAAAGCAACCCAACGTGGCAGCTCCTGCCAGCTTGAACGTGTAATACGGGTTTCTTTCGTCGCAGACGCCACTGACTATTCAGTGCTCGCTAATTTCATCAGCAAACTGCCGGGTGCAAATTCGCGTCAGCGCATTTCATTCGAAGCGAAAGTATTGGCGCTGCACCATTAAAATGAAAAGCATTATTATTGCGAAAGAAATACTACGGCAAGTCTAACCGCTCATCGCTGTGGGCCGTGTCCTTGAAGAGGAAGAAGAAATAAAGAAGGAAGAAGAAGAAGAACAACACTCGGTCACCCGCAGCTAATGTTTTGCTCCATAGCAGCGTTGAAATCTTCTAATTTTTATATAATAATAATGGTAGCACCACAAAAAAGCGAATTTTACAATGGTTCGGTATAGCAGGCGGATTTATTCTTCAGCCATCCTGATATTTCACTACAATTTCAAGTGATTTTTTGGCTACCATGTCCTTTAAAAAACAAAAATGTGCAAGATCCCCTTAGGTTCACCAAGTTAGTGTGTGTACATAGGCGCATCTAATATTCAAATCGTTCAATCGCGCAGATCGCTTCGAATAAAAGGAAGCGAAAATCGGAACGGTCAATTCCTTGTTCCACAGTCTTACTCGATGCCAAGGAAATTCAGCACTGAGGACAGAACCACGGAAATTAGGGGGACTGCTCGAAAGTGGAACACTTAAACGGGCGAACTTAATAAGGAATTGCAATAATGTAGTTATCCTTTAACACGGCGCCAATTTAGCATTACAATGGGGCAGGTAGATACATATAAAATAACAGGTAGACACAGGTAAGCAAAACAAACGAAGAAATCATCACAATCATCCACTAAATTACATAGAATAATAACAAACATTAAGAGATGATCTGAAAATACAACTTTTACGGATTTTTTGTGATAAATCAATTTACTGGGCTGCATGTTCTTGCAGACATGTTCCAAAATTGCTTAGCATACTTAATGGGAGACTGCCTTGCGTAACGTTTTGTTCTTTCTTGTTGGAAGTTCTGTGGCTGTGTTATCTTTAACGAATTACCTCTTAACCACACTTGTAGAAAAAAGTTTTAGTTGAGTTGGTGTACCCATGTCTCAGGACTGCTGTAATGATGTCGCAGTTTCATATGGCATAACCGAATGGTGACTGCTGTGCAAGCGTTGTCCCCACATGAGACTGAAGTGAGTTACCGAGTTGGCAGATATGCTGGACAGTGACATTAGAAACTGTTCCTCTTGGTCGTTGATTTTTGGGATAAAGCTCCACGGTTGCTGTCTGGACAGCGAACGAGGCAACCGGAGACGAAGCAGTGGTGATGAGAAGAGGGTGGAGAGAAGAACCCGACGGCCACGGAGAGGACTAGAGAGAAGGCGAAAGCGGCACGCGGAGCCCACTTTAACATACCGACGAGCGTCCTCTGGGCGTTATTGGTGAACCGATTCCGACCTCTTTCGCATGATTTGCGCCGACGATAACATAGAGTTAATTGCACTATAAGGTAAAACAATAACTATCAATTATTTTTTGTTCGCAAGAAAGAGCGTATACGCCTTGTGAAAGTCTTGCTATTCTGCGAAGCGCTCTTTTTCTATGTCTTGACAAAGTCAGCTGCATCCCTTGAGATACAAGGGGACTCTCCGCTGGGCATATAGAGGCACTGACGCCTGCATAACTTGGTGCGGTTTTGCTGTGGTCTGCGATTGCATAAAGTTATTCGCAGAGAAAAAGAGTATTACAAGCATGGTTGGCCATTTAAAGCATTGAAACTAGTCCACCATCGTCAATGTGCGTCGTCTCGCATCATGTGACGGGGGCATAATAACATACGTAAAAAGCGTTACCAGCAAACGGTAATCTCAACCCATTATGAAGCACTCAGGTAAGCTACCCTAGCTGCTGAATTAAACAGCTAAGGCATTGCCGCAAACCGTACACGGTTTGAATACAAAGCGAAACAAAGCGAGCCCTTGCATGCACATACGCATGCCAATATTTGAAGGCGTAGGTCCTTCTCAAAACCTGCCCAGTGCTCCTTGTCAACGGTTTAGGGGAATGAAGCCGAACAAGAGTAGTTTGTTTTTTGAAGAAGAAGTAATTACTCATTACCAGCCATGCGATGGTGGCCATACAATTACAAGTTACGGTATGCAGCGTTTGCAACTGCCAAATTACTGATCAATCCGCATAGCTTTCGTTTGTGGCTATACTGCAGTGATCGAGTGGGTGCTAACGAGTAATTACTCCTTTTTTTCAACTGTCCTCTAGACCAGAGGGAAGTGGGGTAATAAGACAATTCCATCGGTTGCAGACTCTGCAACCCGCCAGGCGCCTCTACCTTCATCAATGACACGCTTCTTCACTAAGAATGATGCCACTCTGCTTCTCACAAGAAAGGAGCACCTCCGGCACCGCACACGTGCTCTTGTCCCACCGTGTGCGGTAACCCTCCCCAGTGGTCTTACCCGCGCTGAGGAGGTTGCGCTACGGAGGATCCGGGTCGGGGTTGCAATCACACCTGCGGTGATACGAACATGGCCGCAATATCGATATTTATATTAACGTCCAGGATGTCCTGTCTCCAAGTCACCAGATCACGAGGCAGATATTCACCACTTGTTGTGGGTTTTCCCGGCACTGAAACCGACGAGAATTCGGCACCTGACGGCAGTGGGGCTTTCGCCGAAAAACTCATCTTCATGCATTGCATAGCCTCAAGGGCCTTATCAACGCTCTCTCTTGAACTTTATTAGAACAGCTAACCTTTTTTTCTTTCATTTAATACCGCCTTTAATTTTTACATATTCCCTTATGCCTTGAGGCAAAAAACAACGTTAATAAAAGAAGCCAGTAATCCGATCCGCTAGGACAACTATTCCATGTCTCAGGATTTAAGAGCTTTTCCGAATGCGCCATATCTTTCTTGTGTGAAAAGAGGGCCAATAGAACCCGAAGCCTATTCGCGCGAAGCCACTATTATAAGCTGCCAACAGCCGCCTGGTCATATGTTGGGGAAAAATGGGAAGGTATTTACGTTCCCGTGTTTAAGCCTCAAATTGTGATTCAGGTTTACGCAGAAGCCGACCCATGCCCTCACTTCCATCATTCTCAAAATCTTCATCATTCACCAAATAAAAGAAGGAATGAGAGCTATTGCAAAGTTCATGGCCAATAATGAATTGAATAAATGTCACGTATAAAATGACGGATGGCATCAATTGAATTAATTAAACTGGATGTTCACAGCGCCTGCGTTTATAGGTGTCCAAATACTGCCGCGAACAATTCAAATGTTTATTTGTTGTTTTTCGACAGCCTTTCACTACCTTACAGAATGCGAACTTTCACTGTGAATTTAGTGCATGGGACGATTCTGTTGCTATATTGTTGCTAACAGTAACATTATTACCAACAGCACATGACATCGGTCACTAATATCTATCCGGTGCGTGCGAAGAAAACAATATAGCGTCAATGCTTTGATTCTATAAGAGAGCATTACGGGCTCCTGAGCTGTCTGGCTGTAACAGATTAAATATTGCTTTGATTCTGGCATATAAGCAGAGGCTTGGTATTTCACAACTTTGTTCCCGGCATTTAATGCCACCACCTTCTTCATCTTGGCATATAATTGTTTCTGTATTTATTTTATTTCACCTAACGCTACCCCTCATCAGTGCTTCTTAGAGGGCAGTACGTTGGTGTCTAAGATCCGATAATGCGACAGTGATCACAGCATATATAGACAACCAGTACACGCCAGCGGATCTGAGAGGTGAGCAGCTTTTCTAGCTTTGCACAATTATCCTTGTATTGCCGTTTTTGTGTGTGTGTGGGCTGATTTTTCCTGCAGCTGTTGCGCAAACGTCTCATGGTGGCAGTTTATTCTCGTTATATCTCGCAGATACTTTGTCTCTTCTTGCCTAAGGTTTCGGTGAAAGAACTGATTAGTCGTCTGCGCAAAGCTTGCGATATAGGCCGCCAAACACGTTCATTCAGCGTTTGTGCCGCCTTTCGTGTTTTGATTTTCTAGTGGCTTTTTGAACTCTGCGAAAATTTTATTCGCCACCAGTCACGTCAAACCGGGTTCATAACCACCGTGGCTTTTTGTGTTATTGCCCTCTCAAGTTTCAAGTTTGAAAATTGTGAGCTAAGCAGTAAATGTTTAAAAAAACAATATATGAAATATCGGACCAGCTTACGGTTTTTATTCCGAAACAATTACTTCACGTAGTTTCCTTTCTTCGTTCAACAAACTGGCTTCTGAAAACAAGAGGATTATTTATCTCGTTCTAACATGTTAAGATTTACCCGCTTGTAGTTCCGTGACTCCCAGACGAGAGCAATTATGGTTTTGACTATCAGGCAGTACAGATCCTAAATGCCTTTCCACACCTTGCTAAGTCCTCTGGAGCCCGTTTATTTTTTGTATGCTCTTGTAAGATAGTTTTTGCCCGTCATATATTGAATGTATAGTACTCAAAGAAGGACAGTAACCCACATGACTATAAAAAGTGCGGCTATTAAATCATCAAAAAAATGAAAAATGGAACGGTTTTTGACACGCATAACGGAACACTCGAACGACCCATGAAAACAATCGACCAAGCGCCTTGTGTAACCGCCAGCGTCGGCGGCTGTCTTCTTGTGCCAAATACAAAAATCGATGTATTCTCATTTTCCTCTGAACAGTACTTTCACAACAATGCACCTCCCACCAAACTGCATGTTCTTTAAGTCTCGAACTCAAGGAGAGTTTGCGATAACCGACGTATTCTTACATCACTGCTGACTGACAATGCAAAAGAAAGGCTTTGTTTACCACAATAGCCGATAAATCAAACGGCTTTAATTTCTCTTCACTGCGTGCTACGCTCTTTAAAATACAGATAAAGAAGCAGGGATAAAAATGAAGCATATAGACAGTGCTTGGGGAAAAACTCCATCGTATACGCCCCTGTTCAGGTGATGCAACATTTATTCACGGGCGCGATTTTCCTGCGTGAAAGCATTTCTCTTCTTTAGCGTCTCCATGAAATTAAAAGCTCGAGAATAACGCCTAGTAGCGTGTAACATGTTAAAAACCTCCTCTGAACATTTAAGAAAGACAAAACACAATGAACACAGAACAGATCGTTGTGTTTTGTCTGCTATCTGTTTTTTTTTTTTTTTCTTATTGAAATTTTAACGCTTTTCTTCAATACGCAGGAAACTGTTCTTTAAAAATGGGAAAAAGTGAGAGAAAGAGCTAAGGATTTATGTTTACATTCGGGTTCACCACTTGTAAGATTATTGCTATGAGATATTATTGCTAACCAGTCGGTTTGGATTCAGCAGGGAATGAATAACTTAGTCAAGGAGCCCCCGGGAAAGACGACGAAACTCGGTGCCATGTAACGTCCTCTGTTTCTGTGGTCTAAAGCGCCTATGTGTTAGTGATTTATTCTTAACGGCAATAATGTTCCATTATTTCCAATAACTCAAGCATATAAAGGCTCGAACCAGATCTAGGAGTTACAATGATTAGAATACACGTTTGATGAATGAAGCGAAGATCTTGCGTCTCGTATCGGTGTATATTTTTGAAGTAGAAGCTTCACTAAGGCAGCCAGTGTCGGTGGGGGCTTGAAAGAGCGCCTACTCGGGCGTCTCCTTTCATGTGGGAGGGTGATAGCAGAACCAGCCTTCCATGACATCTGAATTCACGTTACTCCTATGCCATGAGCAGAAGCTGCCACCTCGGGTCACTCATTCATATCGGAGGGTGATGTCAGGATTAGCCTACCAGAACCCTTTGCATTCACTTTACCCCTACGACAAGCAGCCACGTCCATACGGCTTGGTTAAAACGACCCTTAATATGTGGGCTGGTATCTCATGCATACCCTTAAAGGCTGAGATTACGTGTCCCCAATAATGTAGCCCCCTACCATGATAGGGCATGATAGGAAAATAATGTAGCAGGCAAAAGAAGCTTTCGCTTCAATTCAGGTTTAACCAGTGCTAAACTACAGCAAATATTTTGGTTCCGAAAAAAATTGGACGTTCCACTTGCAAGAATGCATCCATAATTTTTACGTTTATGCTACAAATGTGGCCAAGCCCAAGAAATTCACAATGCAGACAAGAACGCTCGTAAAAAACATGTGCACAACATCCTGTCGTCTAACTGCCTATTGTAACGTAAAACACAGCTCCAAACGGCACTCCGGTTCAACGGTTGCAGTAGTTAGGTTTTGCAGCATCCCCTCATCAGCTAATGGGTCGCAGTTCTCGAACTCTTGTCGAGAACCTCGCGTAATTTTTGAATGGCGCATAATCCGAAGAAAATGCGAAGCTTTCTAAATGCATTTTTACGTTCCTCCCGAAAAAACAGACATTTATTGTAGCCACAGGACGTTACAGTGTCCGCGCTCCACAATATAAAAAACCTGTGAACCTTCTTTCTGACCATCGATATCTTTACTAATAAATAGGAGCGCATGTTTGTTTTATGCAGCCCAACTGCTTATCCCGCTGTAGAAAACACAGAAACATTCTAATCATTCTCTTCATTAAACATGCAACGAGAGCTTCCTACGCTAAAAATTGAAGCAAACACTGTTCTACATGCGGGGACTGGTCGTCTGGAACTATTCCCCTCCCTTAATATCGCTTCGATAATGGTTTAAACAGGAGCTGGATGTTGATTTTGTCAGCTATATTGATAAGCTGCTCGTGAGAACTGCTAACAAAAAAGAAATGTGTTTCTGAAACATAATGAAAAATTGCGGATACCGGCCACTCTGGCGAAAACCTTAGTGTCGTGCAGCTTGACACACATCGTGCTCTCCGCAGCACATCTACTAGCTGTTGTGGTTCTGCAGTCGCATGCTGTTCTTCCCCGTTTTGGGAACTACATTCTTCTCCTTGTTCACTTTCTTTGCCGTCTTTTATCATCTCTACATTCCTCACGGCATCTTCATTACCACATTTTTTTTTTTGCCAAAGTCTACTCGCATATCCAGTTCATTTCAAGCTATTCAAACATCTGCTTGACAATAGGTGGGACCTTCAACAGCTCCAACTACATTTTGCATAGTGGTGAAATACGAACGGCGTATGAACACAGGCCAAAACGTTTGGTTTTTGGATTTTATTTCTTTTTCTATTGATTTTCCTGCTCTCCAACATGAGCGCCTCTATTTAGCACTGAATAATAAAATGGCAGTGCACTGAACTCAAGTGGGTGAGGTAAGTTTGATTTTATTTGCGGTCTTTTTACTTGGGCATCTCATTGTCATTGCGGCTTCTGCGTGGTAATGTTTACTCTTGCGACATGCGCAACCGGTTCTCCGCATCGCATGATACCCTGCAGAGGTAGATGCGCAAGTTTATACGAGAAATTTACGAAGGGGATAAAGGGTGGTCTAACGTTAGCTACAATTCCCGAGGGAAAGGTGAACAGATCCAAACACTACTCTCCATATTCCGTCCACACGGTCTCACAGGTGTACTTCTCCAGGCCTCGTAAGCCCTCAGTTCCGCCGCCAGCGTGGGAATAAGCGCTTCGGCGAAAGCGCTATATACTACGAGCAACAGAATTACGGGATTGAGCTAACGTCATGCTGCTTGAACCGCATGCCACTGTAAAATGGGCCCCCTTAGCTCTGCCCAGAAAGGTCAGCGTCCTGCAATATTCGTCCTGCCTGCTCAGGCAGACGTAAGGATATTTGGAGGTACGCAGGAGCTTTTTACGAATGCCAGACGCAAATACTCTGCACAAATTTGATCGCAAGCTCAAAGTCTAGGAACTAGGACATAGCAAGGTATAACAGGTAGACAACTGAAAAGCACTTCACAATCGCCTGCTTCCCTTGAATGGGGAGTTCGAATTCCTTGTTTCATAAAAGAGCATGTTTAGTAAAGCATGTCAAAATACTTTATGCTCTTTATTCCGGTTGACTTTCGGGAACTTATTTTTATTAAGAACTGAATACATTAAAACTGTCGGCGTTTTGCAGAAATACTAAAAGTTAGTATCCGTCAGTCGCTTTATGTTTACACTCCAAGCTTTCGTGTAGATCTCGACGCAGCTCATAGTTAAATGCACGAATCAATCATACCTATTCTCATTTTTCAGTATGTACAATATGTGTGCATTGTAGGCGAACTTTTCACAGCTATTTTCAGAAAGCAGGCAATTCAACGACATTCTCAGCCATCATCTGAGGTAGAAATCGAGATGCGATTTCTCTTTGTTTATCAGACAGCACAGCTACGGTAAGAGCTGTAGTGTCAAGTTGCCAACATTCTAGTCGAAATTAAGAAGAAATTGTCATAGGCGGCACATGTAGATTTAAGAGAGAGTAACCGATGGTCTCCAAGAGTAACAAACTGGATTCCAAGGGAAGGAAAGCGTAGCGGGGGGCGGCAGAAAATTAGGCGAGTGGATGAGGTATAAGAATTCGCAAACGTGAAGTGGATGCTGTTAGCACAGGACAGGGTTATTCGGAAGAGTATGGGAGAGGTCTAAGCCCTGCAGTGAGTATAGTCCGGCTAAAGATGGTGATAAGTGCAGGACAATCTACCTTATTTCGCACTTTTCTTCTTCCTCGAATTATTTATTTTTAGCTCAGCCTTAGAAAACGTCACAATGATACTGGTACCCTCTGAATTCTCAAACATTGATGAAGATTTAGTCAGAAGCAGTTTGGTACCGATCAAAGCTCTATGTCTGCTGGCTCAAATAATGAGTGGCTGAGCAAATCGTTTTCGCAGCTTCTGTGGCGTTGACACCGCGAAAAATATTACAGGTGGAGACAATTATTCTCCGCATCTAAATTTAGGACGCGACACGATTTACAACGCCCGTCTGCGGTCCCCTTAGATATTTTCATTCGAGTACATATGTTTTAGGACTCTATTCTTCCCACATAGTTCCGTTTGTGTCGCTAATAATATCTCACAAATACTCTTCAGCATACAACCTTAAGCTACCAAATTATGTAAAAGACGTTAGCAGTGCCTACCAGATCGGCTGTGTCATGTGCTTGCGTGAGGTCACGCAGCCTTACCGTGTAATGAGAGCCCGGTTGGGTCTCGGCAGGGACACAATTTGGCAGAACCATTCCCATGTAAATCCACTCACAATAATAACGCTGATAGCCCGATCCCGGATCTTCTTCAGGTCAAGGCTTTTGAATCTATACCTTACCCATTTCATTTTATAAAAGTTTCCGTTTCTGAAAGATGCTAAAAGATTGCTTACTGGAGTTTTAGGGAGTGCTGAATTAATATGGAATGGTGTTCTGATCAATTTTCTTTTCCGCCCTATTAAAATGCATACATTATTTGGCATTGCATATAATTTGAATATAATAAGCCAAAAGAAAAAGGTGAATGTGCGCGGAACATCAGCTTTCTTCCACAAACGCACTCGTTAAGAAGGAATGTTTTTTATACTTCGAAGAGACTTCTGAGCGATCCTAACCGGAGTCTAAGTTCCCGATCACTTCTCGCCGTAGCCTGATACTAGGATTCTTCTACCTTGGCTGCTTTGATATGTTTACCAGCAATTTCCTTGATATCATGCGTCGTGCACAAATGATTTCGGTGAAGTTGTTTAGGCTTAGTGCCTCTTTAACATATTGATCTTTCTAATCCTTATGAATGATTACCGCAAGCACGTGAATGAAAATCGCGGGTGCCAGCGACACACACAGCGTCAAAAAGCTAATTCCAGCACGTAGTATGCAGTTACAGCAACATAGTATGCACGTTTTGTCCATTGAGCCAGAAACACATTCTCTGCACTTGAAACGGGCAACGAGAGAGGCGGGAAGGGAGGTCAGTGATCAAGCGAACAGTTCGTCTTCCCGTTCCTCCTCTTTTTAGCTTTTTTCAAGCCAGCACTATACATTAATCCTACAAATTTGCACACGGCACGCTTCTCGCCGCAGTTGCCCCTCTCGCGGAGTAACAGCCCGATTTGAGGACCAAAAGGAACGTTAGGCTCCACTTCAGCCGGATTTTTTCTTAGAGTGTAGGAGCGGGCAGCATCACTGGCCATCTGACTAACTTAATGTCTCGAATTCTTTTGAACTTTGCGTGTTAAATTTCTTATAACCAATGAAAACAAAGATGTACACTTTGGGCCATGAGGGCACTTGAAACGAGTAACGTATTCTACTTATTGTAGAGCAGCCGCTTCGCCCATCATTTGTCATGCAGAGGAAGCTTTCAACGGATGGCTTCCTTATGTTTTGAACGAAAGGGTTACTAGCCTAATCGAACCAAGTTAATTATAGTTCATCTTCGAATGGAGGAGTAGAAGTGCGTCAAGCGCGTGCCATAAAACATGACTTGCCGCCTCAACTATGGGATGTAGAGCCAGCAGCGATATGTTTCGCGGCTCGTGTAAATAATTGCTGGAAGCGTTCGTTTACCGTTCGCAGACAGCAAGAGGGGCCGCGTCCTGGAAACAGTGCTTCGCCTATGTATCGTAGACGCCGGGTTCAATCTGATGATCATTAGGGTACATGAAGCAATATACCCACATATTAGCGTACATACACACTTACGCCTCGCAGATCCTCGCTGTAGATGTAGAGAATCTGCAGGGACCGTTGACGCCATCGGGACGGTTTGACAGATGATGGGCTCAGCCAATTATGCAGCTCACGTTGCCAATCATGCCATGTATTCTCCTAGAGGTAGGGAAGTATAGCGTGCGAAGCTGACGGCAGTGAGCGAAAAACGGTCGCGTCGACAAGATCGTATTTGCTTTTGTTAACCAAGCATAATAAAAGTTTCTCTTGCATAACCTGGCTCCCCCGAGCTAAGCCGTAGTCATTTATTCTTGTCTCGCCTAATATACCTTCCCCCCCTTCCGTCCCTCAGCCCCGAGTGTGCCCCTCAATACCACGAGGACAAAATATCTCTGGAATTCAGTGAATGATGCCAAGATCTCGAGGATTACCCTTCTTGGTGTTGGAATGTTTGAGATCAAAATAAAACCAATCATCTGCGTGCAGAACACGCGTTTAAGGTTATTGACACATTTGACGGCGTACTTTCTCCTTTATGGTATTGTTTCTCCTTCACGTGCTAAATTCTAAGATTTAAAATTTTGCATGCCTCGTAACGGCACATTTGTATCATGGTCAAGCTGCATTATGGCGGAGAGTGTCTAAATACCTTACACAGCTGCACGCACAGTTCTTCCAAATGAGGTCTCTCAGCTGAGATCGCAAACAAATTATATGCGTGTGTGACGTAGGGGCAATGTTTTCAGTCGTCATGTCTGCTGCATCTTTGTTCAACAAAAGGTCCAGAAAGTTTGCGCATTTTCTCGCAACTTGTTCTTGAACACATTTTATTAGATATTTATACCGTCATGAAAACAGGTATTATTTCCCCGTTACTGCTCTTCGAACACATCCAGCTTCTTGCGTTGAAATTTAGAGAATGCGTCTCATTATTTTTTTTTTTACTTGCCGCGAGACAAGGAAAATTCTGAGTATCAGGTGGTTGGATCATTGATATCAATATGCTCATAAACGTTATAGGTGTTCAACGCTACTGAATTGAACGTGGAGGCAAAGCATTCGCTGCGGTGGACAGAGCGTTGCATCGAACACAACCAGCGTTCCTTTGAACGCATCACGTTCACCGTCGTTCTATGCAGAAGCCATTTTCATGCCTGTTAGGAACATGCCTGCATGGCATAGGCATAACGTGAATTCAAACGTCATGGAAGGCTGATTCTAATGTCATCCTTCTACATGAAAGGAGAGGCCTGAGTTGGTAAAACCGGTTGCCAGGCAACAGAAGGCTCTTTCAGGCACCAGCGCAATGCTCAAGGGTAGCGTTGTGTAGCTTTTGCTGCAAAAGTATGGTTCACACTGAAGCTCCGCCTCTAAGAGTATGACGCGATAGTGCAGTCTACCAGGCCGCATACAAAGCCCCGCTTTTGTCTAAGCCGCATGAACGTACCGGCGTGGCTAAGAGCTGGCGTGAATCCGCCTTTTGCGCGAGGATGTGGCGCCATCATGCGGGAGCGGGTGGGAAACACATTGAGCGGCAGTGTAGCAGACAACGCGAAAGCGCACCATACGAAATGGCCACGCCAACGCTGGTAGAAAGCGAAAGCTTCCCCCCTTTTTTGGCCTCGGAGCGGAAAGTAGTGACAGTGATTGCAGTATGATTGCAGTTCACGCAGTATGGGGGAAGGTAGAGCGTTTTCACAATCCACTCATAACGCACGTACGCATATACTATCTTCGTGTTGTAAGAGCATGTAGTGCGGGCCGTGTTCGACGTGACAGAATGAGACGCTCTCAGCGTGCAGGTTTTCGGCAGACAGGAGAGCGTGGGGGCAGAGAGAGAGAGAGGGATCTCAAAGGGCAAAGCAGCCAGGGGTTTGTTGATGCTGCAGAGCTAGGTGGAATCGTCTCCTGTGACTTTGAGCGGCGCATATGCGCGGGGTGTCTTGAGTTACCGAGCACAATGCGGTCACCGCGGCGCCGGCATGGTGCAATGGGCGTCGCTTCCTCCTCGCGTCATCTACAACCGTGCAGCTATAGGATTTCATCCACGAAGATCGGCAGAGAGCCACATATATACACCCCGTGAAAAGGGCATTGTCCCGGCCGGAATGCACACCTGCATGAAACGCGCTGCATTTTTCTGGCAATGGATGATTCAGAGCTGTAGCCGGTTTCTGGCCTCAGGAGTCAGAACGGATGTGGTCGCAGTGGTGAAAAGGTTCTCGGTGCGCAGAGAATGGTCATTCTGTTGTGAAATGATCTCCAACGTTCATTTCTGCCTTCGCCGCGATTTCTGCGGAATCAACAACTTGGTGACACATGTGAATCTCCTACATATCGGATGCGCATCTCGGTCAGGAACCAACCCTGTTCTACGTCCAGAGCGATCCACTCTGCAAGTGGACGAGCATGAACCCTCCAGGAGACTCATTTATTGTGCAGGGCGGTTTCCTTGCCGTTGCAAACGGTTGGACGTAGACGACGATTATCAAGCTCCCTAACGAAGTGCATCTGATTGCGTACACCAAAGGAACAAAATCCGGATGCTTTGGCGTGCACGAAAGTGAGCCTTTAATTTAAAAAAAAATACTGTGCCTTGTGCAAGAGTGTCAAGTGCGTCATATGCTCCGAGCGGCAAAAACACAGATACTACAGGTATGTATGCATCTAAACGAAATATGCATGATGAAAAGTACCTATTGGAGTTTTCACCCAGGCTGTAGCGCACCAGGGATAGCTGCAATGAGGATTTTTTCGGTGCGTGATTGCTTTAGTTGCGCCGGGGCCTGAACGCGATGCATTTTGTCCTTTCTTTTCTTTATGTGCGAAAAGGCTAGGTAGCTTAGATATCACAGGCGGCTCTGTGCGCTAGGCCGTAATATTTAGCATGTTTTATCGTGACTGCCTAACAAGAAAAAAATACGGCGTTTTAATGCACTGCCGTTCGCGAGCCTCATGACCAGCTCAACCACTCGGCTCGCGAACGGCGGTGCATCGCAACAAACGCCCAATTTTTCTTTTCATTTTGGTCAGGCGGCAGTCGCGATAAAACATGCTAAATATTACGGTCTAGCGCACACAGCCACCTGTGATATCTGCGCTACCCGGTCCCTTCGCACATAAAGAAAACAAACGACAAAATACATCGCCATCAGACGCGCCGAACAAATGCTCATTGCGGCTATCACTGGTGGGTTACAGGCTTGGTGCAAACTCCGGGAGATACTTTTCATTATGCACATTTCCTTTAGATGCATACATACCTGTAACGAAGTGTTTTTCGCACAGTCGAGAGTACGCAGTAGGTAGCTAAGGTCGGCCATTCACATCTTGACGCTTGGTGGCCCTAATTGTAGCTTCACGTCGTTGTTGGCCGCGGCTCGGCGAAGGAAACCTGAAAAACCGCTCCTTGCATCTTGGCGCGCTTAGAGAGTGGCAACTGTACGCGGCAGATGTGGTTGGCATCGCTTTGCCAAGCCTGTGACGGCCACCGTGCCGCCAGCCCCCGTGCGCTGGCGGCGCCGAGAAACGCCGTCGACGCCGCTCAATGTGTTTCCATCGGTCGCCGCTACGACTTCGCGCATGCGCAGAAAACTAGCGCAAAAGGCAAATTGAAATGTCATGGCAGGCTGATTGTAATGTCACTTTCGCACATGAAAGGGGAGGACCGAGGTGGCGTTTTTTCAGACACCCAGACACTGGCGAAATGCTAAAGGGTAAAATGTTGTGTAAAATGCACAACAGCACCAATTTTTTGGGGTGATGCCTGATGCTACCCCTACTGACGACATGTTCAAGAACTTTGATGGATTTTGAGGAAAGTCGACATTTATCTATTGAGTTGAAGGCCAGCGCCAGAGATCGGAAATAAAACTTCAAAACGCATTACGTGCGTGCTCTTCAAACGTTCGAACGCCGCCTAGCTAGCATAGGCATATTTTTCATTTAGGGACTCTCAAAATGGTTTAGATCATACGCACAGATGTTTTCAAAACATTGCATAAGCCAAATGGCATCATATTAAACTCGTAGAGCCTGTGAGGAGTGGCGAAAGCGGTCTTTTCTTTGTCTTCATCATTCATGGGTATTTGTCAGCAACCGGATCGAAGGTTGCTGACAACAATTTGAGAACAATTCGGCATCTTGAAGGAGTCAAGGGCATCGTCAAGGCATGACAAGGGATATACATGCGTTCGTTTAATCTTGTTCACAGCATAGTTATCATAGCAAAATCTTACAGATCCGTAAACGAAGGGTGATGATGAGCTGAGAAGTCACATATGTCAGTGAAGTTCACGATAAGCGCTGACAATAAACCATCATCTTCTCTTCAGTCCTATATTCTGCTTTGGCATAACCATGCGACATGCCTTGCCGCTCTCCACTGTGTACGCAAATCTCAAGATTTACTGCCTCTAACGTCAAGATCTTATATTTGAAGTTCTAGTTAAGCTAAACAGCAAGATGCAGGGAGAGTGAAGGGTTTTGTTATGACACACACAAGGAGCCAACCGCAAAATATAGCATCATAATCATATGCCGGGTTATACCAGCTGCATGGCGAATACCGCTCCCATATTCCTCCAATTATCCCGGTGCTATGCTAGCTGCATCTATTGACCCCGGCTGACTTCTTAACCTCATCCGCCCACCTAACTTTCTGCCCTTCCCTGCTGCAGTTTCCTTCCATTGACATCTATCTGGTTATTCTTAGACACCATCGGTTATCCTCTCCTCGTACACAGGTCTTGTTTATTTCCATTTCTTCTCCTTGAATTTCGCTAGAATGTAATTAACTCCAATTATTTCTGTGACCGGCTCGTTCTGCACGCTTCTTATCTGTCAACGTTAAGTGCCATTTTCGGTTTTATGCATAGCCTTCAGCGTTGTCGTCAACTTATTTCAAACTGTGCAAGTGACAAAATGGTTGATGCTGGTTATTTAGGTAAATAATTCCATCCAATTAAATGTGTAATTGGGAGCCAAAAAGGTCGCCAGCTATCTTCCGATTTCGGTTTTCAGCTCCAGGCGACGTACCTTAGTTCAAAAATGCTAAAGCCTGAGCGTTGCAGCTGCACACGGATCACGCGCCCTTTTTCGAACACACAACCAGCCTTCTGTTGAACGAATCATCAGAGTTCACCGCCGTTCAATATTTGGTTTACGCGATAAGAAAGGCGCAGTATCTGTCACGAGAAACCCAGCTGACACATCTCGCGGGCAACAAAGCAACGCGTTGGGTTCGGCGTTTCTCCAGGGCAAATTCTGAAATGATATGGGAAAAATTTTACTTTCCCATGCCCTGCGAACTGTTCGTGCCGGTCCGCCGGCCTTCGCGGGAGATTTCAGCCGGAGCAGCGCTTTTATGCAATGAGGCCCAACTGTGGTTGCGTGATTTTTGTCTTTTATTCAATACTCGGTTTTCCCTCCCCTTCTCATACTTTTTATTCTTATTAATACATAGTACTCACATTCTTTGCTTTCACAACATTCTAACCTTATTTCCATAATACACGGAGATATTTCATTTTCTGTTCCCTGCGAGCGCTTTCACTTCCATGTGTTAGAAATGACGAGAGAAATATCTCAACCTTGTGCTTCTACCTGAATAAAGGAAAGAGCGAAGAATGTCGTTTCGCGCCTTGGAACACCGAACAAAGCTTGCTTGCGCAGGAACGCCTTTGAAGCCAGTCACCCAATGCTTCACTAACTTTGACAATGTCACATGCAGGCTTGTACCCCAGGGCCACGCGTGCAGAGGGAAACCAGATCTGCATCTGAAGAATGCACAACGGTGAAAATATTTGCCTTTCTGTTTAGGCGAAGATAATAATTGCATTTAGACATGCTGCACAAACGGGCACAGTCGCACACTATAGGCTGCACTCAATTTGAAGCGAGGAGGCTGCGGCTTCTTTACAAAACAAACAATCTGTTTTGAATTTTTTTCCCAAAAACGTTGTAAAAGAAAATGCGAACGCAGCATTTCTACGGGCGGGAAACTGCTTTACTGTTCATCGCTAAAATAATCATGAATATGCGCAAACTTTTAATTGCAACTACAGCTACTTGCTTTTTCGCTGTTCAGCACGCATGTCACTAGCTCAAAATATTTACTTTTAGCACAGCGCAATCGGGATTTAGTATTATTTAATCCAGTGATTTTTTATCGAAGCCAAAGTTCCAAGCTATTCCACAGGAAACATCTTCCACATGATGTAATGACTGCAGATGTTTCGCTGAACAGACTAAAATATTTTTACGTCGCATTCGATTGCTTTAAGCTTTCGCAGTAATTGGTAATCTATTGCCGACAACGAACGCAGTGCTCAGCATAAACATATTTGGTGCTGCTGAAAATGTCCTAATTTGAATAAGGGTAGCAGTCTCCAGTACTCTTGAAATGTAATGAGAGCCCTTGCCATTATGGCGACTATTACGCTTTGAAAAAAAAAAAATAAAAGCCACTGTTTCGTGCGTTAAATGTAAAGACGTCTTGGCAAATCCGACGTTCCTCCTTCTCCATAATGGCTTCTAGACTATGGTGCCCTTGTTACGAGTGGGACTTTTGCATTAATTTGAACGTATGGATTTGCATTGAACGACTCTTTACATGCGCCAAACTTCTATTGACAACAACTCTGTTCAGCAGAGAAAAGGATTAAAAATTTACATCTATGTTTACGCAATAAAGTATACAGGTATTCTGTTTAACATCGTCGGCATCGGCGTAATGCCGAATTTAAAGAAGAAAAAAATCGCGTGGGAGACAAATACGCGTGGGAATTCGTGTAGAAATTGAGACGCAGCCGCCTTTCGTGCAAGATGCTGAGTTGTGATGTTTTACTTTGCTGCCTATTTAACATACATCTGCTAGTGAAATTAGAAACTGATTTGCAATAAGAATTAAAAATGATGACCCATATGTACTTTCAATTGTACGATTTACAATGCTTATTGTAATTTAAGGTACACACCAAAAATTAAGGGGTTACGTAGAAATTCCCTGTATATTTTAAGTGCACTGAAAATGTTATATCATCGATCACTTGTGGGTTAAGTGGTACTGGCTTCTGTATCTGTCTTTCTAGCTAAATCATTACAGGTGTTAATGCAGACAAAGCATATGTTATCATACAGTAGGGTGCATAAAAGTGAGGATTTCCAATTTGAATTCTTCAGCTTAGAAGAACCAACAACATCAAGGAAGAAGTAGACGAGGATGATAGTGCACTTCGTAGGAACAACAACAACGGTTGTAAGATGTCTTCACGAAGCACTAAAGCAATTTATATAATCCGTTAATGATGTTTTATACCAATTTGCGCTGGTGTCACCAATGTACACACCCAATTTCCTCAATTGCGAAGAAACAACGGAAATTTATTATTGCCAGACGTCTTTCATGAATCCTAATTTCTACCTCCTATTTTTCATGCCTCTCCATTGTCTTTGAATAGTTTTGAAGCAATGCACAGCTCCAAATATCTATTTACAGTACTGCTACCCCTTTCCAGGCGTTAGGAGGGTGTGGATTAAGTCTATAGACATCAGTAAAGCGATAGACAGTTCGTTGGTAAAAACCAGATTGCCTCAGATTGACAAGAAAACAGGTACAGCGGCGTGCACATGCATAGCATATGTAAGCTTCAAATCACGAGCATCACTTTTTATACAGTACGTTCTTTCAGTGCCTAAGAGCTTATGCAAGTTACCAACTTCAACCAATAAACGGTCTTGGTCGTTCCACCAGACAAATGAGCGAGGATTGCTGCGCACTCAAAAACACTGTTTTCTGTCTGGCAAGGAAGCAAAGTAAATGGTTCTATTGGTACAAAATCTGGCATATCTTTGAATAATTTTCGAAAATACCCTTGACAAGAAATGCAAGAACGCTACCTATTTTTGCTTGATATCCACCTCAAATTAACTCTCTTCATAGGTTCACTAACGTATGTTATGCGATGTAATTCGCTCTTTTCATTTTATCCATATTAAAAAAACTAATAGTAAAAAAGACAGAAGGAAGCCTAAAATAATTTATTGGTGATGAAGGGAGTGCTTTGGATGCTATAATTTCAGCATTGCACTGCTAGTAATTGTGATAATATGACGCTGGTATTGCGCAGTTTCTGGGTGATATCAGTTATGACTAAAATTCCTGCCAGAATGAAGACGGAGTGCGAACACGAAATAGAAATTTGCAGCACACTCCGCTCATTTATCTGCACTCCTGTATAATATGATACTGGAGGCCTCTGAACACGTTTGCATTGTCCCCGTAAGAGCTGTGTACAACCTTATTTCATCACATTTGGAAAATGTCACTCTTCAGGCCAATTGTTTTTTATTTGGTACAGAAGTGGTTTCTGTTTGTTCTTGCGTGGTACGCAAACCACTCTCTAGGTTATTTTCCAGGAATAAGCAATTTATGAATAAACTGCGTTTTAATGTGCGTTAATTCTTCAGATTTAGTATATATGACTGGCTCTCGGTTTAAATGTGAACAGATTTACAGACAAATGTTACATTTGTTACATATACGATGAATCAATTAATCAATTCCAAATTTCAGTCATCTGGACAAGGACCGGTTGTTGAAACATCTCTACAGTGCACTTAAGTGCCTCTCGCCGTGAATCAAAGTATTTCGCGGAATATTCTACCACGCGCGTCAATAGACCGATTGCGTTTGGCTACTTCCGCCTGATATGAATGAACAAACTGATTGATTGTTTGTGTACTCAAATGCGCTTTTCTCTTTAATGTTTGGAAAGTGAAGGATATGATTCTTCACTGACACGTTAATAAACGTGTATACTTGTCTCACGTAAAGCCTGTGGGGGAGTGAGTAGCCTTTATTAGTTAATGGAGCTAGTAGGAAGGCCTATTCAAGTGATGGGTAGTAGGGTTAGGGAGGTCCCATTTTGGCGTAAGTGCCTGCCTTACGCGCAAACTCTCAGAGGGATAGTAGCGTGTGTCAGGCTCGAGCGTCGTCGTCGCTCGGTGTTGCCCAATCACTTATTGTGGTGGCAGGACCTGGAAGGTGTGTTTTTCTGATGACGTAGTAGCCAGGTTAGTGCCAGAACAAGGGTTGCATCGGTGGGCGGGCGTCCATGTTGCAATTTTTGTATAGAACTGCAGCCACGTTTTCGTCGTCGTAATCTTGACGATATTCAAGCTCATCAGCGAGGTCACGATGCCGGGGCTTTAATTTGACAGCCATCTGTCAATCGCATATGGTGGGGGAGCGCAGCACGTGCGCGCCCTATATATGAGAGCTTGGGCACTACAGGAAAGCCCAAATGGTAGAGGATGAGAATTGAAAGGATGCCTGCTATCTTTAGGGCACACCGTCTTTTTTGTCTCGCCGCATTGACGCGTGCGAACCACTCGGGCACGGGTCGAAATCGGGGGTCACGTAATGCGTGAACAATCTGTACATAATTTATGAAGGACACTGGGATGGATTAATTAGCAAAGTAGTGGAAGAATAATCGCACCCCCTAAAGTCTATATCTGTGCACAGTTACCTCATTACGAGAAACTTTAAGCCTAGAAATACAACAAGGCCTCAATTTACGACCGATAAAAAAACCCTCTTTCTTGCTATTTTAATCAAGGTGGTGCTACTTTGGACGTAAGTTAGCCGCTAATTGTCAATCCGAGCTCGATCAAGGGTATATTTAAAAGCATCTTTGATTCTTCTTTTCTTTATTAATATGAGGCACAATAATTTGAAGCCCATTCAGAGGCACCCGTATGCCTAAAACAACACTCCAAATAAAAAGGATAGCTTGTCAATGACACCCGTCTGATGCCGGTTTTCCCTGACGGCAGCAATCCGCACAGGCTCAAGCTTATTACAAGGCCTTCAATGCGGCGTCCCTTGCTCTCCCTCCTTTCTTTTCGGACCTAATCCGCACGTGCCATAGTACTTTTCTTTTCATCTAGATATGTGCCAGAGCGAGCCACAAAGAGGTTGGTTATGAAGGATACGATAGATTATTCTTGCTCTGGAAAGTTAAGCAAGTCTTCCAAATGATTACAAACATCCCACTCCTTACTTGTGGCTTCTTTCAAGCGTTTTCTTATGCGAAGCAAGCATTTTTTATTGCCTGTACGGATTTTGGAAATATCTATCACATGAGCCCGCTCCTGTGCGCATCTGTCTAATATTGAATATTGTTGGCCAAGATTTCAATAAAATGCCCACGTGGACAAACGTTGTGAATGGGTTCCTGCACTGAATGTTATCGCTTTGGTACAGGCAATAGAAAAACCAGTCTTTTTGTAGCTATTGCTGCGAGGCAAAGAAACGCAGGAAGCTTACCTGGACTTACGACGAAGCGAAGAAATAATTCCATTGCTATGCGTAAGTTTATTCTCAAGAGGAAAGAAAGACGCAAGACAAACTAAAAAGCACATTATCCTCACTCTTCTTGTTATCTGCGCTGTTCTCAGATTTGCCTTGTCAATGTGGGCTTAGGGCCGGTGCGCATGAGAGTGAGGCAGCACTCTCGAATTAGCAAAATGTTTTAGGCAAACAACGCGCACATTGTGAACTCAAGGTTTTGGTTTTATTAAATGTTTCCCTGTCTTTAGGGACTTCCTAAACACGGCACCCATTAGTTCTCATTTTTGCTTTCAGCTTCTCATGTCTTAAAGCCAGACACAATTTGAAGTCCTTACCCTTCTTACATTCCCCTGTTATTTATGACTCACTTCTTGGCAAAACCAAAAATTTTATGTTGCTTGATTTGAAACAACTACAAAATCTTCATATGATGCAGTGTATAAAGACCTAATGCCTTCACACAGGAGCCATAGGTCCCGTGACCTTTAGAAGTTAAGTTTGAAGAATGCGAAAATGTGTGCCATAAGGGCTCAGTTCACTTTGACAGTCATGTCTGTCTAACTGTATAGGCTGGATAGCCGTGTACGAAAATATTCTGAGGCCCACTCAGGCGGCCTCTGGCCTCCTGCATGTTAAGAGGAAAGCTAAGAAACATACAGAAGATGTTTAGGCAATAAACTGTCGCGGGTTTTGCGACAAGTAATTCATGACCTTCCGCATGCGAAAGCTAGGTAAAAAGGTCAGAATTGTAGGCAGCTAATTTAGGTGTATTCAGTACTGAATTGCCGATGTTTTATTCCTGTGCTTTATTTTTCTACAATTCCAATAAAACACCAGGCATTATAGCAATGAAATGCAATCAAACTATTTAGCACTTACTGCAAAACAGAACGAGATATCATAACTAGAGATAACAAAGTAGGTTATCTTAGAATGACTCAAGTTATATACTAAATAGGATGGAATACGTGAGCTCTAAAATACCGCACTGCAATAGCCAAACAATCATTGTGAATAGTTTTATAAAACTATCAGCTTCTTAACGAGTAATGATCAACTATCAACCCCACTAATCTCGCCCACTAATTCTATGCCCAGGCAGGTTAATGCAGATTGATCATAGAACCTGCCACTCGCAGGTACGCTCATGGGCCTTCATTCAGAGAAAGAGGAGTATTCGTTTTCGGAAATTGCAGCGTCTTTCTACTCGGACACTAAATGAACGTCGACAAATTTGCGCGTCTGAGCCATGGAATGCACGCGTGAAAGTTGCATAGCAGCAGCAGCAACCACCAGCATTTGTACTGCTGTTGTGACGTTAGCAGCGCTTCAGCAGCGTGTATGCTCAACCACTCGACAAGATTGCTCAGCGGTCAAAATTACAGGGTGGGTTGTCAAACGAAGCAGGCGTTTAACATTAGAATGCAAGCGGTGAGGGTTTCAATCAGCCCCGGGAAACCAGTTTGTTTGTCCAACTTTCTTTTAGCTTTCAGCTGAAAGTTCACTGCCTTGATTCGATCCTTAAGTCTTTAATGAAGATATGGGTATAGGATGTAATTAGTGAGCGTTCATAGGACTGAACAACGAGTCTGGCGCCCCACAGATGATCGGGGAGGCTCAATCCTTATTACACACTGGACAGAGTTGAGAACGCCCAGGAGTGAACAAAGCCTTGATTAAAGTATATCTGTGCCTCATAGGGTCTGCTTTTACATTGCTTTAAAAGGGCTGTTTTTGAAGTGTGTCAATGGACCCACGCGCTCAATGAACAAAAAATTCATAACGTTTTGTCATATGCGAAATCTATATATTGTTTCTCAAGAAATAAGTGAATAGCAGAAGAAAACTCAAGACGTGTTAAGAAGACCAGCCTTTGTTTTCAGGCAACTGCATATACCTGATTTTCAACAGAATTGAATCCCAATAGATGTAGTGAATTGGGAGCTATGATTTGTCCAGCCCTATATAATATGCCCTTTCGGGACGCAAAACCGTAAAACAAAGTAATGCCCATAAAGGGTATGGCGAAGGGTTCCTTCGCATTATTTACGCTTTGCACAGATTTAATTTATTACGGTACTTGTTTTTAGTGTGGCATGTGTAATTTAGACACAGTCAATATTAAAAATGTAACATTAGATCCAACTACAGTAAGACTGACAAGATTAACTACGTGGTTCGCCATTACGAAATTGATTTTTTGGGCCAAAACAAAAGCAACTACGAGAATTCGAAAAGAACAAAGGGAACTTCCGAGTATAAAATATTTCAAGAAAAAATAAACGAGAGTTATTACGAATACAAGATTTAGATGAAAGGAACACGTCAGTTTACCATGTCGACGTAAATTAGATGGCGAATGCATTGTACACTAAAGTCAACTTTCGGAGTATACCGCTTAGTAGTACCTTCTTGTGATGCTTTTTTATTTTATTTGAGTAGCTATATAAAATATAAAATCTTTCCTCTTGTTCTGATTGTTCGTGCTCGCCGCTTAGATTCTGTCAGCAAAAGAAATACAGGTCTTTTATTTTCATCAGAAAAGAAACATTGCCGGGTAAAAGATGACCCTTAACTCTTAAACTATTCGCATGGGCAAAAATGAGCTTATTCCAGTTATTCCAATTTTCGCGCTCTGTAGATGACCTAGGCAGTCTAAGCTGTGGCTTCGCCTCCGCCGGCTGTATGTCGATTCCTCCATCTAAGCCTTTTGAAGGCTGATGGTCTTTTCCGGACACCGGACACCGGTTACTTCATAGTTCGTAATGCCCCTGATTCGCAAGAGAAAAAAATTTGGAAATATAAAGCACGAAACAGGCGCGGGCACGAACTCGTCACATCTGAACAAAGTGTACAGATGCAGGTAGATGCAAGTTTGTTCTGTCGAAAGAGCTTCCGCAGTTTAGAGCTTCCACAGTTTCCCTCATTTTACGTACTGTTATGTTAGCACTGTGTGATACTGAGTTGCGAGAGAAGAAAATATGAGAATATAAAGTACAAAGAACAAATAGGCAAGACCTTAGAGCAACTTCTTAACAGTGCGGCTGTGAGTAAGTTCAAGGCAGTGCTCTAGAAAGTGCATTATGCATGACAACGTAGAAAAAAACTATTGCCCTGTTCGTCTTGTCCAGTATCAGCGCTCTCCTCATAGCATGCACTGATTTGATCACGCAGGATGACAAAGAAAGAGAAGATACAAGAAATGCAGTTCGAGAGTGATGATCTGATTCGGGAAGACAAACGTAAATATGCTTAAAATATTTACTCATAAGCTTTTGGTCTGCAGTCATCAGATGTTTATTCAGCGGAGAATTTCAGCTCCATTTTGCTTTCGTAGTAATATGCTATTTCTATCATAATAGCTGCTCCTGATGGGTAACCTTAAACGAGTCCGTGTCCAATCATGATGTTTGCGGTCGAATTCACTATGGCGCTTTGCCTGCGCTAGATATTGCCTTACAAAGCAGATGTGCGCTTTACGAGAACAAATAACAAAAAAAAAAAGATGCAGACCGCAGTGAATATGTGACCCACAATTTTGCAAACAGTGTGCTTCATAGCATGAAGCCAGTATATTTTTTCCACGAAGCGGGATAGTGCACAATATTTTTTTTATAGCGAAGGACATAAATATCTTCATAGGTAGTGCGAACAGCATCGGGACACATTGATAGTGAAGCGACGAAGAAGACGGCATACCCGATTCGATGAAACCAAGAACAGCTATCATAAAAAATGTTGTGTACCTGTCTGGCTTTTACGAAACCACTGTAAATTATTCGCGAATCTGTTTTGGCCTTTAGAATACAGGTAGTAAACATCAATGGTTGACAACATCTCCATGGCGGAAAGGCAAATACATAGAAAAACCATTGATCATCATAATCATTTGCTTGAAATTAGATCTATTATGCTCCTTATGATTCGCTTACTTAAATACTATTTGCAGCAAATCAGTGCTCACTCTAATTTGAAAACTACTATGAGATCTAATCCATGCAAAAGCTTTAAAAATCACATTCTTGTAGAAATACAGAGCAAGCACATCGTAATTTTTGTTTCTATTTCCATACCTAACTGGTCAAATGCTTCACTGGTCGTGCACCTTTGCGCTTGAAATCAGGAGGCAAAGTGACTTTTGGCTAAAGCAGTTCAATGTATACTGGAGTAATTTTGCAACGTAACTTGGACAGAGGTTTTATTTTGGATACTTTGTACTCAAATAAATTTCAGCTTTCAAGCAGTGCTACAGAGAAAGTGGAAATATGTTGTGTTTATGCTGTTTGTTTTGATAAGTACACAGTAAAATGTCATGTATTCAGACATCCGTTTTGTTCCATCTTAACATAAAAAGTGTGCGCTGGTAGTCGAAGTATTTCAGCTCCGAAGCGAATATATTTGTGTGACTTCATTTTGAAGAGTAGAACATTCGAAAAACATGCTTTGCAGATCCCTCTAATCATTTCAGCACGAAGGACTTTATTCTTGAGGTAATGCTGATTACAGAGCGGTGTAAATATGCACACGATGATGAATCCTCGCTCAGAGGCTGTGAAACTGTCAGCTTTAGAATAGTCAATTAACAGCAAAGCCAGCATCAAACTGTATTCTGTAACACTTCTAGGTGGGAGCATTTGATCTGGCTTCGCTTTATAGTAATACTTTAGCCAAATATTTTTCAAGGAAACTGCGATTGAAGGCTCCCTAAAATGACTACAATGATAGTATATATTCCTATTCAGTTGCTGATAAAAAAGTGAGATGTGTGCTGTAAATGTGTGCTGTGGCAGAAAGTAATCACACGAGTGATTTCTCATTCATACATGAAGGGAGGGTAATTACCTCGCAACTTAAGAACCCCGTCATAAGCATTCCTTGCCAAATGTAATGTGATGTCATGTCTCTACAACGCACACTCTGTAGCGGCCCACGTTGATTCTAGAAGGCAAGGATAGCAGTAGCGCCACGACAGAAATAACGATAATATTCAGGTTTTCACGATCGGGTGAGGGGAAGGATTTCCGCAAAGTATGGAGTACCAGACCAATGTGCTGGCTCTAGTGAAATTATTTACACCGACCAACTGCAGACGGACTGCAATGTCTGCAATACTGTAATGCTCATACATTATTCCGGTGTCTCAGAAAGCATACACTGTCCGTACTGAATAAGGTCTGTAAGGAAATCCTGAACGTATTGGAGGCCCCCGCCTATGTTTATTGAGGCGGTGAGGCTGGCTATTCCTTTAATGCCTCTTGGTGCCCAAAATTTTACGATACAGTCCAGTGAGGCGGCGCTTTCTTGAGTATATAATTATAGACCCGTAGAAGGAAACGTGTACCACGATTTCTATCTTATAGTTGAAAAAATGTAAGCCCATGGATAGAAAAACTTCTGTCATATAGAAAAAAAAAACGCGCTTAAACAAATTATCCGGCAGTCCCGAATGCTTTGCACTGCAGAGAATCAGGCTACCGATGGGGAAGAGACCTGAGATGAAACTCCCTCAACCTAGCATCTTAAAATGTAAGGTTGTCACCAGTCTTTTTTTGAGATCACAGTTTAGTGTACGTGACAGTTGCCTTTGTTCGGGCTTAGAAACGTTCGCCATGTCGCAAGTGTCAATCTCTGAAGGAGCATAGTGCTTCTCATGATGATTTCATCGAATGACGATGATATCACAAGAACAGCGCAAAATGTGGCGAAGTATTTTGCTAGAAATTTGATTTACTCGATCAAATTTTTGATATGTTTTTTTTTGCAATAGGTTAGCCTTTTTGTGGACTACAGCTAATTACGCTCAAAACCGATACTAATAAATTTCTGTCAAGTGCATTTATCGAAGAAAATGTACATAAAACCGTAATATTTTCTAATTTTTTACAATCTACCATAAAAATGTTGAGCGCAGCAGCCGTAAATATGTTCAGCACTGTGGCCAATCCTAGCGCCATTCAAGAAGTAATTGCTGCTGCACTGCTCGAAGGGAATGTTGATAATGCCGTCGCAATTTCGC